>NC_090922.1:1336019484-1336326316 GCF_040938575.1 Ambystoma mexicanum | reverse complement strand
TTGCTGGACAGGTAGGATCATCAGACAGCTTCTTGAGGAGCGGGTGCACAAGGGAGTGCTCAAGGGGAGAGGGGAAAGTTCCAGTGGCGAAAGAGTGATTACAGAAATCGGCCAAAGCTGGAGCGAGGGTGTCAATATGGTCCTTGATGGTTCTGGAGGAGCAGGGGAGCACTTGTTTGGATGACACTGATTGATCAGACTTATCTAGAAACCTTGTCGGGTGTTAGAGAAAGAGGAGAAAGGAGGAGGGGGAGAGATGGCTAAAAGGGTGAAAGGGTGACGTGAGGAAGAGGAGATGGATGACAGGATGTCGTGAGTTTAGCAGAGAAGTGGTAGTCCAGAGCCGTACAGTGGACCTAGGATGGAACAGGAGAGGTAGAGGCTGCAACAGGATTGACCAGTTCTTTGCAGATTTTAAAGAGTTTGTCCGTGTTAGAGGCCGCAGAGACGCAGGTTTGAATGTGTGCTCTCTTCTTGGACAGGATAGTCTGTATTGCCTTCGGAGCAGGCGACAGGCCAGTTTGTCAGAATCGGCACCCAAAGCCCACCACTTCCTGTCAGCCATCCTGCACTTAAATTTCAGGACGGCAAGGTCAGAATCGTACCAAGAGTTGAGCTTGAAGGTAGGCTTCATCCGGATTCTCATGACCAGGGCAAGGATGTCCAGGTTGTTCGAAAAAGAAAGATGCAGATTAGAAAGGGCTGTGTCAGGGTGTGAGTCAGCCGCAGGAGCAGCAGAGAAAGTAGAGGCAAAGGCATCCACTGACACATGCTTCATGGCCGAATGACAGAGAAGGAAGGTGGCAGTGCTGGGGGGAAGAGAGCTTTGCCTGAGGGATGCAGAGTTTCACATGAGAGGAGAGTAGAAATTGGTCTCTCCAAGAGAGAGGAGTGGTGAGAGGGTTATAGAGGGGCACGTCTGAGGTGATGAGAATATCCAAAGTATGTCCAGCAGTGTATGTCGGGGCCAGAGGACAGAATTAAGAGAGTTCGCAGAGGTTGCGGAAAAGTCCAGGTGAGGGATTGGAAGCATCCAGGTGGATGTTGAGATCTCGGAGGAGAAGAAGTTGAGAAGTAGAGGCAAGAGGAGGAGAGGTTGGCCAATTCAGAGTGGTAGAAGATGACATGGCTACGTGGCCTGTAGATTGTCGTCACAGTTGGAGAGAGGCAGTGAGAGATGGAGAGCCTGCAGACCAGGCATTCAAAGGAGGAGTAGGCCTGCATAGGGATGAGAGGCAGGGACCCACTCTGGAAAGAGCAGGGCTCCGCCACCTCCAGGTCAGTTGGTTCTGGGTTCAGAGAGGTTCTTGTAGTCCACAAGGAGGAGTGTCAAAACTCGTGACAGAACTGGCCGCAAACCATGTCTCGGTGAGAGCAAGGACATCTAGGTCGAGTTCTTCGAGGAGGTGACAGATGTCAGAGGAGTGTTTGACATCCGAATAAGAGTTGAGCGTAGCTGCGTAATGCAGGTTGCCACATTTGAAAGACGTCCGTGTATGGGTACAGGCTTGAGGTACACCCTGCAGAGGTGGTAGTGGGGCCCGATGGTGGGCAGAAGATGAGGGTGCTAGAGAGGTGGAGGAAAGAGTAGCAGGAGAAGGGAGGAAGTTGATAAGACGTGGGAAACGCTTATCAAAAAGGATGCGGTTGGGCTGAGGGCCCTGAACCAAGACCGTGCAGTTCAGATGGACATTAATGATGGTCTTGGAGGAGTGGAAGGGGGCCAAGAGGACCGCCCACATTGTTCCATCGTTAATAGGAGAGGAGGAGAAAGGAGAGATGGAGAACAGAGACCATATGAAGGGTGCATGGTTCTGGAGAGGGGACGACCAAGAGAATGTAGGTGAGTGTCTGTCTGGAGGAAGCACTGGTGTAGTTATCAGCGATGGGGAGGCCTGGGTTGGAGACCAGGATGTTCCTCTTACACTTCTTCCATCCAGACTTGGTGAGAGGGATAAGGTAACTGATGGAGTAGCAGTTGGAGAAGATGGGAGACAGAGAGAGCACCATAGGGGGTGCAAAGGAGGTAGGTGGGGGAGAAATGGGTGAGAAGAGATAGACGCACAGCCCTGTGGCACACAACTCAGAATGCGCAGGGGGAGGAGGAAGAAGGGGGCTGGGGTCACAACAAAGTAAGACCCAGGAGGGGCGGGGGGGTGGGAGAAATCAAGTAACTCACAACAATGAATGGAACGACTTGCAGGGGTTGGGGGGGGGGGGTGAATCGAGGTGGGAGCCTACAGAGAACCAGCAACAATGCCACAGTTGCCGGAATGCAAAAACCCCCAGATACGACTTTGACAGAATGGGGAAAAAAGGCAACGTTTTTAGCACAGCACAATACAACACACCCAGATGACTTACCTGATCAGTCACAGCAGGTAGACGGCTGCAGGCTACATGCTACCATGGCGGATAAACTAATATTTACTCTTGTGGTGTACAGGCACGAAGAAGCATGTCTGAGGCAGATTTACGCTGTGAAATGGATTGCATCTGCAGAGATACAAGCACAAATAGTTGTGAGATCCGCAACAACTGGAAAGGTAGCCAGAATAGCTGCATTTACAGCACTGAGATATTGTACAAATTGGTACATCCTTACCGGGTTTCTATAACGGGCAGTATTGTAAGAGCTTCTGTTCGGTACCATGATCTCTTATTGAGGCAGAGACTGAGTGACTGGCTTCATACCTTCTTTTCTCAAAATGACATATTGTGACATATAGGGATGCAATGTGGCTGATTTCAGGTTGATGCGTACAGGTTCTGTGTTCAGTATGCATCTGACATTTTCATGAAAAGACCATAACAATGAAAGCACTTGGTCGTCAAATCCCTGTTGAAATGAGGGAGTGTTATTCTGTGGACCCCCTTGGGCATATGGGACCTGTAACATAGCCAAGAAATCTAGTTCCCTATATACAGGGGTGTCCAAATAGATGCAATCAGGGCATGGCGCAAAAGGCTACCTCTCCCCTAGCCATTGGCTCTTGTCAGTAAGAAAAGGTGTGCTGTGTGTAGAATTGAGGTGACAAGTGACTTATGGCTGACCAGTAGTTTGCAGCTTGAAATGTTTGCCTCGGACTTGGGTGGAAAGTAAATAGCGCAACCTATTTTACAAAGCCGATCAAAGCCCAAAATGTTCACAGGTGTTGAAGGGCTCAGGAGAAAAGTATCATGTTCAGAGATGGGACCCAGAGTAACAGTCAGTCGGGAAAGAGGGTTTGGTATAGGTTAGTCATTGATGCCTACAGCTTCATCTGAACACAGAGCATACAGAAATTCAGAAGCTTTCATTGTAGAGCGTGAAACTCTTGTCCTCTAGACAGGATACATTTTAACCATTAACAGAACGTTCTATATATAAGGAGCAGATGGATCAAGCAGAATATGCGGTATGTTGTTGTTGCTGGCCAATCGGCTGTCCTACTGGGAATAAAAGGACAGAGGGCTGTATGTTGGCTGATTCAGATATTCAGATTTCCAATGGTCAAACTCTGTACAATAATTATGCTGGGTTTATGGTCGTTGCATCGAGGTGCCTTTGCATCACATTTTTTCCATCTAAAACATTTGCATCGTATGCATTTCTTTTCTTTTTTATTTTTTTGGTATGGGCGGGGGGGGGGGCGTCTCCCCCAAAACCCTTTTTTTTTTTTTTTTTTTTTTTTACCCATACAAATCCACCAAAACAATAATTAACCCTTTACCCCCCAAAACATGCATTCGATGCAAATATTTTAGATGTAAAAAAATAAGATGCAAATGCATTCGATGGTATGGCTTGCGATGCAATGACCAGATACCAGTATGCTGGTCATGGTATGTGTTGCGGGTTGTGGGGGGGGGAGGAGAAGATGGTCTACTTGGGTTCTCCAGGATCGGTGTTGAAAAATGTAACCCTAGGCCTCCCCCTCTGTGCAAGTCCTGCTTTCCCTTGAGAAGGTTTGTAGTTGCTTAATGTAGAATGCTGTTGGCTTGGTTTCTAATGTCTTCATTTTCATGAAAATGCTGAACAACCATGACGACTTCCGTTAAGTTTCTTCCCCTCCCACTCGGAGTAACTTTTGATCCAATCTGCGATCTTGGGTTGCAGTCCCATCGCAAATACAGACACAACAGCTTTGTCTTTCTGCTGCATGGGATATCCTGGAGTACTGGTCGACACAACATTTAAAACATTTTCAGGTAATCCGTTGTATTCCTGTGTTCGTACACTGCTTCGAGGCACTGATCTTGGTCCAGTCAGCTTTCTTAGAGAAGATTAGTAGAACTGCGCAGAGAAGATGGTCAGAAAGATTCCTCTTGAGGGTTCTTGTAGGACCAATGCATATTTTTATGAGTAGTATCTAAGGAAATAGTACCTCCAAGCAACTAGTTGAAAGCAGGCTATGTTGGGTTATAAATGTCATCTCCTGTAGTTCTTTTTAGAACTGTACTGGATCCTCTCATATTTTAGGGAAATGTTGGCCAATGTTATGCAAGTCTGTGGACAGTCACTAATGTGTTCCTGATGCCAGACAATTGTCGTAAACGAAGTGCTAAGTAGCGGTGTGGAGGTAAGGGAATCCTTTAAAGGTGGAGGACACTTATGGAGAGTGGGAGCTACCAAACAGGTTTGGAAATGCCCTTCTATGGACTGAGTTGAGAGCTGAGCGCGATTGTGTAATGGGGTTAGCTGGTGATGGCATAGGATAGACTGACTATGTTGGATATTTACTCAGAGTCTGAGCTGTGTCCCAGTCTCTGACCCCCATACTTGGGTACAAGCATTTTCTAGGCACCAAAGTGCAGTGCATGGTGACAAAGCAGAAGCTAGACAGTTTTCTGGTCTGGTATGCTGTGTTGGAGCAGTAGTGTACGGCATCGTCGAAGCAGTACATTATCCTTGCTTCTGTTAAGCCGCAGAATGTGTGTGCTTAGAGTGCACACGCTAGTGCGCAAAAGCACGCTCACTCACGTTATCATTTCATCACCCTCTTAAGAATGCAGCCTGCCCTTGTCCCAGATTGCTGCAAAAGAGGTTTGTTTTCTAGGATGTCTGTTTTACATTTATTGGTATCACTGCTGGTTTAGTAGTAGTGTGGGGCTGAGTAGGGGGGGGGGGGGGGGTTTAGTCACTAGTCATCCCCGTACTCCTGCAGAGTAGAAGTAATTTCACCACAGGTGTAATAGATTTGTCAAAAGTATATTTGCACTGGTGCTAATGTGATTTGCACATGTACAATCACCCATAATCCTGTCATTGGGGCCAGATGGGGCCACACACTGCATTTTTTTACAGATGAGTGATGTCAATCTCTCAGCTGACTGCATTAGGCTCATGAGTGAGAATTAATTTTTGAAGAGGATGGGGTGTGGGAAGGATTTCAATTTGAAGCTGCTGTACCCCTTTCCCAGTGTGACGCTCCTCCTAGGTTCACATGGTCTCTCGTCCCCTTGAAAATTATGCCCTTAGGGTTGTTGGTGCATGCACACCACATCCCCGGAGGCTCACTTGCCCAGGGCTGGATTACCATTACGTATTCTTTAATAATATAAAGCAAGCTCAAAGGCAATGTTTTCCACATATTTGCATCGAGTACATATCCATGTGAATAAGGTAATATCCAGGAATATCCGATGGCGGTGGACTACATCCCACTGCTGACTACCTTCAGAGTCCCACAGGGGAAGAAAAAATAACCAAGACTCAACAAAAGCACATCTAAGATAAATTGATCGCGGAAAAAAAGAGGAACCTTAGAAGAATTAAAAGGCAGGCACGAAAATTAGACCCCCACCTGTCTTCAAACATCATCAGTGCAAACGTAAAAACCTATAAAGCAGGGCTGAGAGGTCACCGCCATAAACTATACCAACAAGATGCCGAAAACATCCTCGAGGCTATAAACGGCAACCACGCCAGAGACTTTTGGTCCCTCCTTCACTCAACACCTGGTGCTCCCCCTGCCAACTGAATGGAATCGGACAATCGGCTTGGGAGGCCTACTTTGAAATCCTCTTCCAAAGACCCAAAACCGCTCAGGAGACCATGGTCAATTGCGATGCCCCTTGGATTCAGCTAGACAATATTGAGGACATTCAAGACCTGATAAGAAAATTTAAAACCATCCAGTGCCCCAGGTCCAGATGGAATCACTAACATTGACTTGAAAACTCACCCAGAAGCTTGGTCATCACTCCTGAGCACATTCTTTAGTTGCTGTACCACCTCAAAATCCATCCCACCATCATGGACTTGCGCAAACATAGTGCCCATCTATAAAAAAGGAAACGGGGCTGACCCAGTTAATTACCGCCCAATTGCCCTTTTAGATCCAATAGGCAAACTCTTTGGGTCCCTTCTTCTACAACATTTTACTACATGGGCCAATAAAGCCCCCTGTCCAGGCAATCTACAGACAGGTTTCAAAAAGAACCTGGGTACGAACGCTAATATACTTATTTTGAGTTTGCTGAAAAACAAGATCTTGGAAGGCCGACCCTGCCTATTCATCACCTTTGTCGACCTTACTGAGGCATTTGATAAAGTTGACCGCTCGAGACTATGGCAGAAACTTACTCTATGGAAATGTCCACACAAACTGCTCGGTCCAATTAAAGCCCTATATTCCAACACGTCCATGCAAGTCCGACTGAACCAACAAGGGACCCTATCTGGGGAGATAAACACAGCCAGATGTGTTAAACAGGGCTGCCCTTTGGCCCCGGCCTTGTTTTGGACATACTTGGGAGACTTCCAAGAATCCGAAAAATCAGTCAGAGCATTTCCACCAAAGCTTGGAGGAGACCAGATCAGTCGCCTACTTTACGTGGACGACCTGATCCTTCTTGATCACACTCCTATAGGCCTACAACGCCAACTTACAGCAGTATATGGCGGAAAATAAGTTGGAAATCAACGAGGCGAAAACAAAAATGATGGTTATCGAAAAATCAAGTACCTTGGTGTTGTGTTGGACAGCTCGATGAAGGACAAAGCGATGCAAGAGGTACTTTATGAAAAAACAAAAAAACTAGCAACCCAAGGGCAAGCCATTGACACCAAATTCGGACGATACTCATCGATCCCAGTCAGAGATTTCTATAAAAAGGTGGTTATACCATCTTTAACCTACGGTGCTGACACTATGCCTAACCTCCCTACAGAGCTGTGGCCTAAACTAGAAGCAATCTTCTGGAGAACAATCTTTGACCTTCCAAAATCAACCCCCATCGCACTGATCAGACGTGAACTCAGTCTCTCATCTTTGGGAACAACAGTAGATTCAAACTGCGTCTTGCTATATAGGAAATGTATCCTGAAAGATTTGCCATACGCCTATTGCCTGATAAACCAAGAAATCCGGCTTGGATCATGTATGGATAGCTGGATACTGTACAAACGTATCTCAAATTGTTCCCAAGTAGGTCGGCACGGAACTATTTTCTGAAAATTCGCCTGAATCTACTGGAAACAAATGAAGTTCTGGCAATTAGAGGGCTAGCCACTCTGCAAATCCACTACAAAAAAGGAAACCATTCGCCATCTCCTTCTGAACTGTCCAGCGACGTGAGATATCCGCTTTACATACTTGAAAAACACCATCTCTGATTTCAGCCTCCAAGACGAGGAAAACTGCTGGAACAAATTGATAGGTGGAGACAAACCAAAATGGTTAGCTACAGTGAACATCATGCAACACATCCTCAAAGTGATGCTTCCTCCTCAGGATTTGCACATTGTTCCAACCATATCAGGGAACTAATCTTTCTTCTTTTAGAACATAGTATTTTGCTCTTCTGTTTACTTGCAACCATCCTATTTTGTAAAAATAAATCTAGAGATTAAAAAAACTACAAAATAAAATACAAAAATAAAAATAAGGTAATACCTTTGTCTGTGCCCAAAAAATCTAGTGGGTATGCTTTTTTGAATTGGTATTACATTTTTTGTTTCCAAAGGGACGCAGCCCTCCTTATGGCATTCAAACCATTGCTTCAACCCACTGCCTGACCAGTAGTCCTGTTTCCACAGGAAAATGTGACACAATAATAACTTAATCCTTCAGATAATACTGTCCTACGTCCTGTCCCCTTTCCTCCATACTTGTGGGACATTCCGTCCGTCGGGACGGGACCGGAGCACTCTTTTCCAAAAAGCATAAAAAATTGAAAATGTTTGTTCTTCTCTTTATGTGGAGTACCGCAAGCGGCCGTAACCCTGCCCTCCTGAGCTCTGCCCCGCACATCGCCCTTCAGTCCTGTTCCCCACACGGTCGGGGCTGGACGCACTTGCATCACCGGGAATGATTTTTGTTCCCGTTGTCCTTCTCTCCTGCTCTGGTTCTGCGGTCACTTAGTCCTCATACACAGCCCACAGGTTTCTCTTACAAACCAGAAGCCCTGAGCAGGTGAGGTCAACTTCGACTATTGTGATGCACTACAAGTCCCAACGTCCTCTGCACCTTCTAAACAACTTCTCTATGCAGGTCCTGGCACTAGGATGTCAGACACGGCGAACGCCTCATGTTACCTGCATTCTCGAGTCCACCATGTCATCAACTGCAGCTCCAGTCTGATGACACCGGGGTAATTTAATCCCCTCTTTTTCCGTGTGTAGTTCATAATGTTTCATTGCACTCCAATATATGCTTTCACTCCTTCTCGATGCGTACCTGGTTGCCTAGCAACCCAGCGACCACTGGAACCGGCACTCCCGGGACCGGCATACTACATTAGTCGATGTGTCTCCGCCCTTTCATTTGCCTTTAGAGTACGACATGCCGATTTGCTCATTGTCAGTATTGTGCGGCGCGTTTGTGCCTCACATCGACCCCTGGATGGGATATTATTACATCCCCACCCGAGGGTCTCATGATCTGACACGCGGATCGCTGCTTTTCATTTTCGCACACCCCCTGGCTATACCGCTCTTGGTATGGTCCGCTCTTGATCGAGCTAGGTTTCCTAGATGACGGCCATAGCTTCCTTCACTATGGTTACTGTGCCTCGACCATTTCACGCTCCCTGCCGCGCATGACAACCACCGCGCAGGGTGCTGACTGAACAAACAAGCCAGCCTCCGGCTCTCTCTCGAACTGCTTTCTAGATCTAAGACGGGTAATGTGATAACTTACCCGTGGCGAAACTGTATATATATTTCTTTGATCCCCTCAATATGTTAAGATAATCCAAGGATTCGTGCTTTTATCGACTTTGAGCATTTATAATGCATTAATGTTAGAACAGGACATCCATTTTCCTTGAAGAATATAGTACACATTTTTTCTTGCTGATTCAGTTTGCACCTTATAATAGATATTTGAATTTTTTGGGCGAGACGTACTGCTAAAACTACCCTTCCCTACCCCCGCCTGCCTTTTCAGTTCTGCGAATACTGGAGGACTCCTCGTTCCAGCACGCAAGAACAGGGAGCTGTTTGTCTGTTCCACTGGAAAGTGAGCTAATCCACTGATGCCGTGCGGTGGATACATCTAGACCATTTTCCCTGGTTCTACCAAGGTCTCCCTACTCCACACCCAGGTAGGCCTTCCTGCAAGGTCATCAATACATGTGTTCTTATCACACTCCGAGCAGCCTTACCCAGCACTTATACCACACTGTGACTTCCCTCTCAGGTTGCGCCATCCCAGCCCACCTCCCCCCACCCACCCCCCCCCACCCCCCGAGTGTCTGCCACCTATTTATACTAACCCACTTTCCCTCATGAGGAAGATTACAATCGTTTCCCATATGTTGTCACTGTTATTTGCATTCACTAATACTAACGTGGGTAGGAGCATTCACTTGACTCGATACTAGCCTTTCCGGTCTGCATCCTATTTACCTTTGCCTTTAGATATCTGCTTTTTCGGAATGCCGCGGTGGACCCCTGAGCATGCCCCCGGTTGAAGTACCATATGTGACTCTTGACATACGCGTGTGTAGTCACACATTGTGCTTACTCCTGCCTCTGCAACAGGGTAAGTAATCTGTGAACTCACCCCCCCCCCCTTTTTTTAGCTCTCCAAACACTCCCCATGGAGGAGGTTTTAAAACATGTTGGTGCACTCATTTACCCTATCTGATACGTATCTGTATCCTTTTTCTCTTTTCTTTGCCTCCTTCTCCCCCAGAGCCAGCAGCTCGTCTTTTTCGCCCTGAAGAAGGCTATATCTAGATGCCACCAACTATTGCCATAGCCGAAACGTGTTTTCCAGTGCACGACAACTTCAAGGGGGGAATTTATCTCCAAAATACCCTCCAGAGTAGCACTGGACATTCCTTCTTAAAAGATTTGGTATCTTTACACGTTGGCACTCAACAAATTTGAAGACTTGTTCAAATAGCTAACAGGTCCACAGTCCTGTAAATGACAACAGCCCTGTATGTTTTACATATAACAATATCCTGATTCCTTTTTTGCCCAACAGGATTTGTTCAATTTACTCTCTAAACACAAGTCTGTTACTGTGTAGATGACTGTAATTATTACTTCAGTTTGACTATTTTTTCTGACTACTTGTGATTTGTCTTGATCTAAGAATCTAATTATGTAAATATATATATGTATCTTTTGTTTGCACATACCTTTAACTTTTTTGTATGTTTTTTTGAATTTTTGACCTCTCTGCTGCATGTTACACGCTCAACCACATCACACTTGCAAGCCTACTGGCAGATGGAATGAGTTTTACAGGCACAGTCCTTAACCAGTTCCTTTGTATCTCTTGGTAGATACAAAGTCGGACAGGTGAGTAACTTCAGATCCGATGTAATTTGGTCACCTGCGGAGTTCCACAGGGATCAGTCTATCCAGTAATCGTCAATCACTATAAGCATCCACTCTGGTTGCTTCTCTACTATCTTTCCCTGCTAATAGCCCGAATATCTCACTTCACTAATAGGGCCACAATACTCGGTTATGCCTCAAAATAAATTGTACTGAAAATCATTTTGCGCCTCAGGAAATGCCCCCCCTCAGTCCAAGCTTGGTTGACTAGCACTTGCCTGAATTCCTGAAAAAACTGAAGTGGCCTACTAAGTTATCTAAATAGGAGCCCATCTAAGTGGGGCTGAATTGCTGGCACCTTGATGGATTTATCACAAGGGCTTATTATTGGCCACAATCTTGTTTCAACAATATATCAACAAATGCCCAAACCGCTAGGTATCAACTAGCACTTCTCTGGAAGAAGAAAACCAGTTCTCTGGCCTAAGGATTTCAGAACCAGGGTCATGGCCGGGTAATATCACACCTTTATGTAGGGAACACCCTTTCACTGGCGTCCCAGCCACCCGCCCCCCACAAGGGCTGTTCAACATATCACTGCACGCCTCGTAACGGAAACTATATATGACCACTTCTCCCATTCTAAGAGAATTACACTGGCTTTTCATCCGGTTACTCTTAAAAACTGCCTGCATCACATATAGGCTAGGTACTGCCCAAAACACCCACTTACTGTGAAAAACCCGAGGGTGTTTCACTGCCCACTCCCCATGGATCCATTATTCAGGTGGCCGGGAAGGGCCATCACTATTGGATCCCGACCCTAGGGGGTGGACAAGCGAGGGAGGATCACCTGGATGGGTGGTCCTCAGGAAGTGGGGGAGAGATGCCCAATGGCGAGAAATGGTATCCCCCTTTTCCAACTACCCCAGAAACCACTGTCCCTAGCTATTTCATGGGTGACTACAACTCCCAGAATCCCTCCCCACTTCACTTTCCCAAAACCACTGAGATGAGGGAGAGGAGGAATAGGAATATGAGGATTACCTCCTATGTTTTACAAGAGCCATATCGCGCTAATGAGGTCGGGCACATAATTAATTCCCCACACCTAATGCTTGTTAACCCTCTGCAGCACGATAAAAGGCGGCAGCACATGCACACTGGGAGGGAGGCTGGAGGCCGAGCAGTTCCCCCCCGGAGTTGATGCAGTGAGGGTCTGACACACGGGAGGGCCAAAGGACTGCACGGCAGAAACCCAGAGCAGCAAGGATCCCGACGGGAGTTCCCAGTTACCGAGACGCTGTAGTTGCCTCGAGGTGGACGGCATGTGAGAAGAAGGGGCATGCCTCCCAGGTGCTCCAGAACAGCCCGCTTCCCTTCCTAGCGAGAAGTGAGGCCCGGCAGCCAGTGCAGAGCTGCAAGTGATAGCCCCCGATGAAAACGAAAAGACGTTGATGAAAGAGGCTCTGATAACACGGTTGGTGAGTGATGAAAGATCCAGTCCATGTTTAAAGTAAGTGAGGGCGCGTCAGGCGTTGAAGCTTGTGGTAGAAAGAATGATTGCTTGATGGAATTGGACAATTGTTGTGAAATGCAAAAGGATACAAAATAGCAGAGCGGTCCTGCGAGGAACGCTCGAACATTCGAAAGACCCTGTAAACCTGCATGAATGTAATGTTTAAAGCTGGAAGTAATGCGAGGAGCAAAATGGAAAGCGAAGTTGAGCAAAACGAATGCAGAAAAAGTAACTAACATCGATTCGAGGGGATTGGGTCCTCCGACGTATTTCATATCTATGACATGTAATCACCACAGCTGTGCTGCTTCGGAAACTTTTTCCTGCGTCGATGACGTCGATGCGCCGTCGTCGAGGGCCTCCTCCGACGTCCGACGTCATCCGATGTGATAAGTAGGACGCACGACGCCCGTAGCCTCAGTTCCGTTTTTTCCGCAAACGTGTTGCTTTGTGAATCTCGGTTAACGCCTTGACTCTTTGGAGTTCTGTTCTCGGTTCTTCGAACCTGTTCGTTTTGTGAAAATCCTTTGTGTGAAGATGTCTTCTACTTCGACCCCGCGTCCGGGTTTCAAGAAGTGCGGGGAGTGTGGGTCCAAGATGTCGGTGACGGACTCGCACGACGCCTGCCTCTGGTGCCTCGGGGAGGCCCACGACACGGATGACTGTATCGACTGCCAGTCGCTCACGTCCAAAGCCTTACGCGAACGTAAGAAGAAGTTGTCGGTAGGTCGGGTGTCCAAGCACAGGAAGTCAAAGTCTGCGGGGCTTTCGACGGATGATTCGAGGGGTGACTCTCAGCGTCATCGTTGGAAGTCTCGTGGGTCTCCCTCTAGGAGTCGGTCTCGCCACTCCTCAGCCTCTTCGAGGCATTCTCGGAAGCGCCGACACCGGTCGTCTTCCAGGTCCTCTTCGGTGGACTCTGCCCGGCACGTCGCTTACCCCACCAGCCGTGCGACGCCGGAGGAATGGGCTTCCTTCGGGAAGAAAATGCTGGCGATTCTTGAGTCGCAGGGTACTAAGCCGTCCGCGCCCCCGAGTGGGGTCGGTCGTGGAAGGTCGAGAGACACCGCTCGCAAGAGTGGTCGGCACGAGTCACGGGAGAGGTCCTGTTCGGACAAGGAGACTCGTTCTCGATGTACCCGTTCCAGGTCCCGGTCCTCGACGCGTTCGAGACCGTATGCACCTGTGAGGTCTTCGAGGAAGACATCGACGTCTGAGGCGTCGACAGGCTTTCTCGAGGCTCCGGCTCCGAGGAAGTCGTCGAAGCCGTCGACGCTCAGGTCGTCGAGGGACACGCTCGGGGCTCCGGCTTCGAGGGCTGTGTCGACGCCGCCGATGCTGGAGGCGCTGCATCTGACGCCGAATTCCTCGACGCCAATCCTCTCGGCGCCGATGCCGGTTCTCTCGACGCCGGCGCCGATTCGCACAACGCCTTTCGTGTCGGAGGTACCCCGTGGCACGGGAGAACCCCCTAGGAAGGCTCTGGTTAAGAGCAAGCACTCTCGGGTGCCTTCTTTTCGCCACCTGGACTATATTTCAGAGGCGGATGAGGATTCTGATGGCCTGGTTCCTAGTCAGGTTCCAGATGAAATTGTCTCGGGCCATAGTCAGTTTGACGATTTGAGACAGTCGCTGCATGATGCCAGTGGACTGGACACACCTCCGGAGGTGGAGTTTTGTAGGCCTGAGCCTGGCTCTCATGCCGATTCCTCGTACCGGCGCCTTATGGCTAGGGTTTCTGAGTACTTGGGATGGTCTGCTCCCCCAGGGGAGTTTGTGCAGGATGATCTGACGGACATCCTTGATGTTGGTCCCCCAACTGATCCGGTACTGCCGTTCCATATGGCTTTACAGAGAAGGGTGGCGGCGGCTTGGACTGCTCCGGAGAGTCTCCCGGCGGTATGCAGATCCTTGTCGCGAAAATACCGTCCAGCTAGTAGCGACCCCTGCTACTTGACCAGGCACCCCACTCCGGTGAGTTTGGTGGTGCAGGCGGCCATGGCCCCGGCAAAGCAGGCGTCGTACCCTACCATCCCTCCTGATAGGGACGACAAACGTTTTGATGGCTGGGCGAAGAAAGTGTTTTCTTCTGGTGGTATGGCGCTTCAGGCGGCCAACTCCATTTGTGCCTTGTCTCGTTTCACACACACACTCTGTGGAACTGTGTTGCATTAGCGGCTGAACATATTCCCGAAGGGGACGAACGGGATGGTTTCCTTGCTATGGTCCAGGATGGTAAGGATGCCATGTGTGAGTCCGTTCAGTCGGGTTTGGACTTAGCTGAATGCGTCAGTAGGTCCATGGCGGCGAGCACCGTAATACGCAGGTTTGCCTGGTTGCGGAAGTCGAGGTTTGCTCCTGATGTGCAGTCCCAGCTCCTCAACATGCCCTTTGAAGGTGAACACCTTTTTGGCAGCAAGGCTGACGAGAGCCTTGAGAGGTTGCAGACCTCAAAAGCTGCAGCAAAGTCGTTGGGCGCTGCAGTTCGCCAACCTCCGCCTTTTCGTCCTAGGGGACAGCAGTGGAGGGGTGGTTCCTTTCGCTATTACTCCTTCAGTAAAGCGAGAGGAGCTGGCAGTCAGAGGCTAACGCAGGGGTACCAGAGGTGGACGACAGGGTACCCGTGGTGCCAAGGCCGCTCGGGCAGTTGCCTCTTTGACCTCAGGTAACGCCGCAGCTGCTCCCATTCAGTCATGAGGCCATGTCCCATGGTTCGCCGGTTGGGGGAAGGCTGGCGCAGCATCTTGTAGAGTGGCAAGCCATTACTTCAGATGTGTGGGTTCTGGAGATCATAACCCACGGCTACTGTCTTCCCTTTCGGCACAGGCCTCGCGACAATCCACCGGGGAACCTCTTTGCAGAGTCCGGATCCGCTCCTTGCGCAGGAAATTCAAGCCCTGCTGGAGAAAGGCGCCATAGAACTGGTGCCTGTAAGGGAGAGGAACAAGGGATTGTATTCCCCTTATTTTTTGATTTCGAAGAAAGACGGGGGATTGAGACCCATCATGGACTTGCACGGTTTGAACAAACTCCTCAGGAAGGACAAGTTCAAGATGGTTACTCTGTCTCAAGTCCTCCAGGCCCTTCAGCTTCAGGACTGGTTGGTGTCACTCGACCTCAAGGATGCTTACTTCCATGTGCCGATCCATCCCAAGCAAAAGAAGTACCTGAGGTTCGCGGTTGGCGACTCGCACTTTCAGTTTCGGGTCCTGCCGTTCGGATTGACCTCCGCCCCGAGGGTTTTCACCAAGCTCATGGTGGTGGTGGCAGCGCATCTCAGGCAAGGGGGGAT
The DNA here is from genome assembly GCF_040938575.1 of Ambystoma mexicanum. Classification (NCBI taxonomy): domain Eukaryota; kingdom Metazoa; phylum Chordata; class Amphibia; order Caudata; family Ambystomatidae; genus Ambystoma; species Ambystoma mexicanum. The sequence continues at coordinate 1,336,310,785 of NC_090922.1, read as the reverse complement.
TCACGTCTACCCCTACCTGGACGATTGGTTGATCAGGGGGAGCTCTCCCGAGCAAGTCCTGGATCATCTGTCCGTCACCTGCCACTCCCTTCACAGGCTGGGCTTCTCCCTCAATTTAAAGAAGTCCCATTTGACGCCAACACAGCGGCTCCAGTACATCGGAGCAGTGCTCGACACTTCGCTGGGGCAGTGTTTTCCTCCCCAGGTGAGGGCTCTTCACATTCAGCAGATGGTGCACAAGTTTCAGCATGCCCAGACGCTCCCAGCGTTCGAGTTCTTGAGGTTGCTCGGCCTCATGGCATCCTGCATTCTTCTGGTTCCAGAGGCTCGCCTGCGGATGAGATCTTTGCAGTGGGCGCTCAAGACGCAATGGTCGCAGTCCTCCGGCAGGATGTCGGACCCGGTTCAGGTGCCGCCCTCGGTCGCCCGGGACCTTCTGTGGTGGGCCGTCGAAGGCAACTTGATGTAAGGGGCTCCATTTTGGCTTCCCTCGCCGGAGGTGACGATCGTGACGGATGCATCCCTCACGGGTTGGGGAGCTCATGCCAACGGGCTGACAGTCAGCGGTCGTTGGTCTCCGTCGGAGTCCAGACTCCATATCAATCTGTTGGAGCTGAGGGCCGTCAGGCTAGCCCTGAAGGCTTTTCTGCCGACTGTGCGAGGAAAGAGTGTCCTGATCCTGACGGACAACACAGTGGCCATGCACTACCTCAACAAAAAGGGGGGGGGCAGGGTCACTTCCTCTGTGCAGGTAGGCGATGCAGCTCGAGTTCTGGGCCATCCAGCAGGAAGTTTCGATCTCGGCATTTCATCTGGCCGGAGACGAAAACGTGACGGTGGACGCTCTGAGCAGGCAGAGCACGATCTCTCACGAGTGAGAGTTGGCTCAGGAGATTCTCCTGGAGATCTTCGCCCTTTAGGGGACCCCTCAAGTGGATCTCTTTGCCTCCAGTGTCAACTGGAAGTGCGAAAGGTTTTGCTTGCGGGAATTTCCTCCAAAAGGAGCCTTAGGAGACGCGTTCGTGGTGGAGTGGTCATTCCTACTGCTGTACGCGTTTCCTCCAGTCCCCGTCATCCCACAAGTGCTGCGGAGGTTACGGAAGTTCGGTTCCCGGATGATCCTCATTGCTCTGGCGTGGGCTCGGAGGACATGGTACCCGGACCTTCTCGACTTGTCCATCTGCCCTCCGCGTCGTCTTCCCTACCGAGACGATCTGCTCTCACGGGAGGGGGGTCAGGTTCTCCATCCAGAGGTCAGATCCCTCAACCTTCACGCTTGGCTTCTGAAAGGTTGAGGTATAGGGATTGGGACCTCCCTGAAGACGTGATGGAGGTGTTGCTTTCGGCCCGAAGGCCAGCAACAAAGTCTCTGTACCGTTGCCGTTGGCGTAAGTTCTGCGACTGGTGCAGAGTTCAGAATGTGGATCCTTTTGCATGTGACATCCCCATGGTTCTGTCCTTTTTACTTTCTTTGGCCCACAGGGGCTTGCAAGTGGGTACCATTAAAGGGTACCTGGCGGCGCTGTCCATCTTTAAGCGCTTGTCTGAAGAGTGTTCTTACTTTAAAATCCCTTTAATTTCACAGTTTCTGAAAGGGCTCACTAATGTGTTCCCTCCGTCACCTTTCCTGGTGCCCGGTTGGGATTTAAACCTTGTTCTTAAGTTTCTTATGGGTGCTCCGTTTGAGCCTTTACATTCTTGCCCTTTGAGGCTGTTAACTCTGAAAACTGTGTTTTTAGTTGCGGTTACTTCCGCTCGCAGAGTGAGTGAGTTACAGGCACTTTCAGTTAAGCCACCCTTCACTGTATTTCACAAGGACAGGGTTGTCCTTGGAGTTCGTCCTTCTTTTCTTCCGAAGGTAGTGTCAGAATTTCATTTGGTCCAGAAGGTTGTTCTTCCGGCATTCTATCCTCCTCCGCATCCTGGTAAGGAAGAGGAGAGGCTCCATAGGCTTGATCCTAGGAGAGCTTTAAGCTTTTATGTTTCACGCATGTCCCGGGTCAGAGTGGACGATCAACTCTTTATTGGTTACGCTGGAAAGCGTTTGGGGCAAGCTGTGACGAAACAGACTTTGTCTCGCTGGATTATTTTGGCCATCTCGGAGTGCTACCGCTTGGCGGGTAAGGAACCACCGGCTGGCTTGCGGGCCCATTCTACCAGGGGTATGGCTGCGTCTACTGCCCTGCAGAGGGGTGTTCCTATTCGCAACATCTGTGATGCTGCCACCTGGGCTTCAGTACATACATTTGTACGTCACTATTCCCTCGATTCCATCCGAGCACAGGATCTGGCCTTTGGCAAGGCGGTCCTTTGCTCTGCTATTTGATTGGCTATTCTAAATTTTGATTCTAAATTCTTTCCCTCCTCCTTGCTCTGGTACTGCTTTGAGAGTCTGTCATAGATATGGAATACGTCGGAGGACCCAATCCCCTCGAAGAACAAGTTACTTTCTTACCTGGTAACGTTCTTTCGATGGGATGGTCCGACGACTTATTCCATATCGCTCCCGCCCTGCCTTCCCCGCGGCAGAATTTCTTTTGCGATTGCAGCTTACGTTCCGCAAGGCTTTGTGTCTGACTGGCAGTTGACTAGTGTCGCACGTTCTGGGGGAAAAAAACTACAACTGAGGCTACGGGCGTCGTGCGTCCTACTTATCACATCGGATGACGTCGGACGTCGGAGGAGGCCCTCGACGACGGCGCATAGACGTCATCGACGCAGGACGCAGACGCCGAAAAAAGTTTCTGAAGCAGCACAGCTGTGGTGATTACATGTCATAGATATGGAATACGTCGTCGGACCATCCCATCGAAAGAACGTTACCAGGTAAGAAAGTAACTTGTTCGTCTTGCGAAAGGGTGAAAGAAAAAGCTAGTGAACGTTGTGAAGGGCCAAGCGGCCAAAGTGAAAGTTGGAAGTCTGTTCTAATGGGATGTCGAAGTGGTCATGCAAAGGTTCTGAGCCAAAATCCTTGCAGTCTCGAAAGTCACGGGCCAGAAAACAGAAAGTGATATAAGTTTGAGGCTTGGGGAAGGGAACCTCAAGGTGTAAGAAAATAGGCAGGCTGAGCCTGACAGAGAAGCTTGTAATACCCTATTGTGAAGCTGAAGTGAAAATTTAACTATGCTAGAAGTAAAATGAACTGTGATTAATATTTGTGAAAGCTAAAAGTGAACCTAAGTGAATTCTGTTGTGACGTTCATGGAGAAAAATACTCTCCCTCTAGACCACTTTGTTCCTCTGGCACCAACACTTTGTGTGTAAAGCTCTTTGCTAAACAGAGGCTAGATGGTTGATCGCTTTCCTCAGCTGGCTCCCTCCCCCGGAAGCTTCTCAAAACCTAGCTCTTCACCTCCTTCTCTTCTCTGCTGTGATTGATGTCTGTGGCCCTTATGCATCCTCTAGGCCCCTGACCTCCCACATCCAATCTGCCCAGCTCCTGTCTACCCTTGGCACGTGCCTTGGCACACCCTCCACCTCAGGGTTCGCACTTAGTCCTAACGTGGCTCCTATCATTGTAGAAGTATTCAACCCATCTGTAGCTGACCCGTGAGCCTGTGCTCCCTAGCACTTACGCCCTTTGCCCTTTTCCTTGTTGCAATTGCACATTCTGAATACTCGCACAGCATAGTAGGTTCGTCCCTCCTCCTTTTCCCTCCATTGCTTTTATTCATGATTGTGTTTTGTATTTCACTCCCTTGTTCCCTCCCCTCACCCTGCAGGCGCTTTGGAACAGTAGTTTTTGTTTTATTGTTTTATTCGTATTTATATAGCTCTCAACAGCCCGAGGACATTGTGGCACTTGTTACAGTACAAAGCTTAGTTACTTAGTTACATATTCATTAGCAATATATATACAGGTTGCAATATAGTTATATTACATTTGTGTTATATTACAATATACAAGGCAGAGGTGGAGGAGGCAGTCCTCCACTTGCTAGTTGAGGAGAGTGGCCTTGAGGTTGTTGCTGAAGACAGATGGAAGTTTCAGCTCTAAGGGTGGCAGTGAGTGAGTTCCAGTTTCGGTGCAATATAGGAGAAGCCTAGACCTCCCGCTGTGGCTCTTTATGCGTGGTATGTGTAGCTGGTTGGTGTACTGAGCTCTGGTTGGGCGAGTGGATGTGGTCCTTGATATTGCTTCAGATAGGTATGCTGGAGTGGTTTTGTTGATGCATCTGTGAGTGATGGTGAGAATTTTCAGAGTAATACGGTCTTTGACCTGGAGCCACCGTGCTTCACATCTGGCGTGGGATAGTGCCAGCTAGGAGGGTGTTGCAATAATCGAGTTTGGCTCCTATAGTTGCTCTAGCTATGGCCAAGCGTCTGGGGGTGAATAAGTAGGGTGTAATGGCATTGATGAGTTTGGTGCTGAACGCTGATGCAGAGGCTATGGCGCTGACTTGTTTGTTCATCAATGTGAACACCTAGGGTCTTGACAGAGGATGATACAGAGATGGTTGAGTTGTCTGTTGAATTTGTTGTATTGGGGGCTTAATTTCGATAATGTGTTTCTGTCCCCGGATGAGAATTTGTCTTCTCCACGTTAAGACAGAGGCCATTGATTGCCATCCAAGTTTACTTGCTGTATAGGTGCCTAACAAGCAAACAATAAATAAATAGAAAACTGTGAGGTAATCTGAAATTTTAGAAGTCCAGAAAGGCATCATTGTTTTTTTCTTTTTTACATCCTGTTGGTACACTGTTTAAAGTCTAGGAAACATTGTGAAATCCTGACTAGTTCCAGCTTGAGGAAGGGAACTGTGCAACAGCTCCAGTGCCATCCTGATATTACTTTGACTTACACTTTGATCCAATTCCGTGCACATTATTGTATTCAAGAAAGTGGGGGCAAGCATAGGTTTGACACAGACAGCTTTATTATTTTGACTACCAAACTTTGGACTACCTCTTGACTTTAGTTTGATGGCCGAGACTAATCCATTGTAGCGAGAGTGCAAGTTGGGCAGTCTCCAACCCCCTTTCTATTCAATAAAGGTTTTGAAAACGTATATCTCTTGTGTCTGTCTCTACTTGTGATACCATGCATTTCTTACACTACCTAACCACAAAACCTTTGGGCTCAAGTGGGACGTTTAGAAGCTGGAACATTGCATGCTTGGGACTGCAAGGCCAAGCAAAGAGAGACCCCTGAAACGGGCCTGCTCTTGCTATGCCCCAGCCTACTTGAACACCATCCCGGTTGCAATCAGGACTTTGTCAATGTTCCTGCATTTCCAAAAAGAACTTAAGATCCTACTCTAAAGACAATACCTAGTGGTCACTTAGGAGCAGCTACTCCTACATGTGTTGTACCCCTGTAGTATGCGATATCCAAGCTACAGTAAGCTGTAATGCTACCCTCTGTTAGCCCCAAATTACATATACAGCTGTTGATTCTTGGCTATGTTTATGCTATATTTAAACACAAATACATTTAGGCTCTTTTGAGTCCAGTGTGCAGACACCTCTAAAACAATTGACTTACATCAGAAACTCATTGAAGCCTATATGTGCTTGCGTGTATTCACATCCACTTAGATGCCTTCCGTGCTAGAGATATAAAGAAAATCACTACACGTGAGGAGTGTGGGTTATACTAGCACTTTTCTGTTGTACATCTCACTACATAAGAAGTTAAATGTATGGCTTAATGTAAATAAAGCATGCAGTGGTCACTTCTCTTCATAAAATGGTTATACATAATGTAGGAAACAGTTCCCATTCTTTAAATTATGGTTCTATATATATTCTCAGCCAGCAAAAGGTTCTGCGCAAGAGGCCGGAAATTTAGAGCAATTTGATACTTTTGTTAATTGTCACGCAAACCCTTTTCAGTTTGAAGCACCTTCAACTCGAGCTTCTTTCATAAGATCGTGAACAATAATCATCTACCTCCTGGGGGAAAACGTTCAATTAACATCAGAATTGGAGCATTGCTTTGTGCAGGCACAAAAGGTAGTCTTGTGTTCTATATTTGTGTCTCCTTTAGATGACGCTGTGAATACAAGTTGCATTACTGTAATCTTGTTATATTGATGAAGGGCAGTGAACCCCAACTTTATAATCTAGTATTTCCCATCATACATGCGTATTAAAAATTCACATTTGCCTCCATTCAAATATAATTAATTTCCCTAATAGTAGAATGGGATGTTTTTACATATTACATATCAAATACCCAGTTATAATGTTCTTAGTTTGCATGAACTGTTCCACATCACTTACTGTGGTATTACAAGAGTTAAAATACCTACCTGTTGCAAGAATATTCAAAATCACTTGTAAATGTTACTGCTTTTTCCGATCAGAAATAATTTGAGTGAGCAAAATCACATTTTTAAATAAAAAAAACTAACTGGATGGAAGAAACTTCTATAAGCAAGATAGAAATAATACTGGCCGTTATAAATATTTCCTCACTAAGCACTGCATGGCCCGAATGGTAGCAGACAGCCTCTCTACTAGATCACTTACATTACACATTAAAAGGTGTTCTCCTACATTCTGTCCCCTTTCCTTCATACTTGTGGGTATTTTTTTGCAACCAAAAAACATTGCCCTTTTTGTTTATCTTTAAACAAAGGCCAGTAGAAGTCTGGCTTCAGCCATGCCTTCCTGAGCCTCTCATCACCCATCAGTCCTTGTCTCTGCGCGTTCGGGATCGGACACGCACAGCACCTGCTGGGCATTTTTTTTGTCCTCCAATTAATCTTACCACCCGGTACCTGCAGTAGTTTTCTTTTCCCCCACCTATGCTGGAGCTAAAGGGTTTTGCATTAGAAAAAACTTGTCGGGTGGGAGGACGTTTTCCCCTGCGTTCCTTAAATCCCCATGAGCTAATTCATCGTGGTCACCTGGTGAGTACTTGACTTTTTAGAGCACCCCGTCCATGTGACAACTTCCCTGGCTAGTCGGGTGTAGGGAGGGGCTGTACTGGCTCTTATCACAAGTTCGGAAAATAAAAAAAAAATAGAAAGAAATGCAAATTATAAAAAAGACTAAACTGGATACTGGAGCCTCCCGCCTTGTGGCTAAAGGTACTGGAGGCACCCAGAGGTTCCTCATTAATGGACTAACATTTCTACTGGCAAGGTCGATGATCCCCTTTTAGGGGCTGAAAGAACCAGAGTAACATCAGAGGTTCCCCTAAAAGTGGCTAAACAAAGTATCGGACACGCCGAGGGTAGCTAACGGTCTGAGGTCTGCCCAAAGTCTGTAAATACTGGCATTACCGAGAATCCTTCCAAAAAGGCCTAAGGAGCCATCAAAAGCTCCTTAGATAAAATCAAAACGTGTGATTTCCTCAGACAAGCCTGTGACACATTTTACCACTAACTGCCTCAAAATGGCAGCCTAACCCACACACCCACTATTTGCCTTGACACCAGACCCATGTCGATACCTTCTTTGGGGAGAGGCCCCTTCAGCCCGAGAGTTATTTGGACTCCTCACACAATACATATTTCAACATACTCTTATCCCAGGAAGGGCAGGAGGCAGAGTGGCAATCAGCCACAGGAGCGATTGGCCGTGCTCCATCCTCCCAGAACAAGATTGTTTGAATCACTCGCCTGCCGGTTCCCTTTATTGCGCAAGGAATCCTAACACCTTCCATCTTATCTACAGACCACCTCACAGGAGTGACGTTTCATTGCAGACATCTCCAAAGTACTCGCCTCTCCTAAATTAGCGCATTCTAATGTTTTCTCATAGAATTTTAACGTCCTTGAGTCGCAGATTGATAACCACACTCAAACTTAGTCTTCACATCATCCCCACTCATCACCTGTGCAGATCCTATCCCACTTGACTGGTCTGACCATGCCATCATCCCAGTATCTGTCACCACACTCAACTTTGGCACACAGAGGTCAGGCTAAACGCCCCCTCATTCAATGCTGCTCATTCAAAACCTTCACAGTCAATGAACTTGAAACAAACTTTGCAGACATCCCCCACCAAAGGGAATGCCCCGGCCCCCCTAGAATTATTCATCAACTCTATGAAACTGATGGACACCCATGCTCCCCTAAAAACCACCCAGGCTAAGACCAAACAATCTGCCCCTTATTACACCACTTGGCTCTGTGCCCAATTAGAGCCCCTGAGAAACAGTGGGGCAAAAAAACGAACCCCGGGAGTACTTGCCAACATCCAATGTACCTGCACCAACAGTAGGATTCTGAATACTGAGGCCAAAGCTGCTTACTACTCCACCACCATTGCAACATCGTCTAATGGGAGCAAAGCCCTCTTTGAAGTAGTAGAGCATTGTACCAAACCCTCACCGAACCCAGAGGTACCAGCAACTCAGGAAAAATGCGTCAATCAAATAATTTTTTATCAAACAAATAGACCAAATCAGAGCGACCATCGAATCGACCTCTCACAGCATTGGTGCCCCCTGCATCGCAATACTCTCACTGCCCTTCTAGACCGAATTCTCTCATCTCCCCCCTCGTATTTCCTACAATCTCTTACTCTGACGACATTGTACCGACCTCTATCATTAAACAATGTATGGGTCTGACACTCAACATGCTCCTCAGCATCATTGCCTCATTCACAGAAGGGCAATTTCTGGACACCCTCAAGACTGGTCTCATATGACCTATTTTGAAAAGAAAACAACCCTAGTTCTAGACGGCCTAGCCAACTACCGGTCCATTACAAACCTGCAGTTAATTGGCAACATCTTGGAAAGTGTGGGTGTTACACAATTACTCGAACTCCCAAATTGTTGGGAATAGTCACACGAACCTCCAGTTGGGGAATGCATTTCTCTGCATCTGGTGGGGTTGGAGGACCATAACAAAAGACCATTTGGTTCTTTCGGTGGGCTGCATGGTCCATCTCCTTCCTCTGCCGCCAGTCTCTCCATCATGCCCCCCCTTGGGCTCAGACAGAATCCTATGCTCTCCGCTCGGAAAATCAAACTCTTATCCATGACAGCGAAAGTTCTTCCAGTGAAAGTGGGTTGGAGTTTTTATCCCCGTCAGCTCACAGTGCCCAAAAACAAAACTGGGATAGTCTGCACACTATCCTAGACCTGTCAAACTTCAACATACAATTCCCCCAGTAGAGTTTCAAGATAATCGCGCCTGCACAGATTATTATTAGAGATCTGCTTTTCCCTACAGAGGGAGGGCTGCCACTCGGTACTGGGTTTTCATGATGCGTATCTCCATATTCAATTATAGCCACAGCCCCGGATATATATTTGTATCCCTATCTAAAAATAATTTCCAGTAACCTAGTCCTACCCTTTGGTCTGAGCCCGGCCACGAGAATCTTTACAAAAAAGATGGCAGTCATAGCAGCCTTTCTCAGGCTGCGTGGAGTACATTTTATCCATACCTGGCCGATTGGCTCCTTAGATCCCGTTGTCTGAGGGCTACTTACGAACGGCAAACCTTACTTCACCTTCTGTTCCACCTTGGTTTATCGGTAAACTGGAGAAAGTCCTCTATGATGGTCCCTCAAGACCAGATTCTCATTGATTCTGCTGGAACTGCCAGGGTTTACGTTACAGTGGAACCGAGGAGAGAATAACCTACGTGATAGGACAGCATGGTGATTTCAGAGACTCCTGGGCCTTATGGCGTTCTGCAGTCTTGTAATGCTATCAAGAAGAGACGCACGCAGTTGATATTATGGCAAGCTTGGACCCAGGCTGTGGACCTCCAATCTCACGTGATTGCAGTACCACAGGGAATGAAATCCGATCACACCAACCTGACAGGGGGACTCTTCATTTTGGACCCAATCCCTCGGGTCACCATAACTACGGATGGCTCCTTACTGCGCTTGAGCAACGTTGGGCAAGCTGGAAGTATTCGACCTTTGGTCTCATGTGGAAAGGTCATAGCACATACATTATCTAGAATTGCCAGATATTTTCCTGGCCTTGAAAGCATTTCAGTCGAGCATCGTGAACAAGGTGCTTCGCATCAGAACATACAGCCATGTCTCAATTTTCTATGTGAACAAGCCAAGGGGAACAAGCATCACCCCCCCCTAATCCTACAGTGCCTACAGTTGTGGGCATGGGCCATTCATAAATGGATATGGCTCCAGCCTAGCCTGTACACATGCCTGCTGTTGCCAAGAGTCTGTCAGAGTTCTCTTGACAAACCAACTAGGTCCTCGCTCACGTTTTCCACGAATGTGAAACTCCTTGCATAGTTCTATTTGCAACATACAGTTTCAAGAAGCTCCTGTTGCATGCCTCCACAGAGGGTCTAGGGTCATACTTGCTGGGAGATGCTCTGGAAATCTCCTGGGACAACCTGTCAGCGCTTGCGTTTCCATCATTGGCCCGGATTCATTGCGCTCTTCTGAAACTGAGGGAGGCGAAAACTGCATGGCAGTGTTCATTGCACCATGGTGGCCAGCCAGGTTCTGGTTCTCGGACCTGACCAGCCTTTCAGGCCATCCTGCGATTAATTTGCTGAAGATTCCGAACCTCCTCCATCAAAACAAGCAGGTGTGGCACCCCTCCCCACAATCCCTGAACTTAGCAGCCTGGTTCCTGAGTTCAGGTCACTAGCGCACATTGAGCATTCTAAAGTAAATTTATGCATCATACAAGCAGCACGCAAACCATCCATTTGTGCTCAGTATAGGAGCAAATGGCTGTGCTTCAGCCATTGGTGTTTTGACAAGGGGGGCCAACCTTTATTTATTTTTTTATTTTTTTATTTTTATCTACAATTGATTTCTTTCTTAGCTGCACTGGCAGCCACAGGCAACGCATCTTTCGGCCATTGGCACATATCTGAATTCTGACTCTCTTAATTTCACCCTAACAAACCCAGTTGTAAAGTGTCATTTTGATGAGTTGCTTTGCCTCGGGAGGATAGCTCGGGGGCAACGTGCTCGCCTAGGAAGCAAGACACAGAGCAACACCGGTTCGATCCCTGGGTCCACGCTTAGAAACCTCTGGGTATTAAGCGTGTTATAAATACCCTATCATAACTGTGCCCACCTCTTAAAGCCCACTAAGTCAAATTGGACCTTAGCATCGCTCTCAATGCACTTTGTCATAAGACTTTTGAGCCCAGGGCCACTATTGATAGTAAACTCCTGTCCTCGAAGGTAGCCTTACTGGTCTTCATTATCTCGGCATGGAGGATTAGCGAATTACAAGCGCTTTGCATAGATGTAACCTTTGTCTTTTCACAAGGATAAAGTAGTTCTTCGCACTCATCCTTCTTTCATCCCCAAGATCGGATCATATTTTCATGTCAACCAATCTATTGTCTTACCTGTTCTTTCTGAATCCTTCTTCTGAAGCACAACAGGTCTTGCACACCTTGGATGTGTCAATGGCCCTTAAGTTATACCTTGACAGGATAAAGGACATTAGGACGTCCGCCAACTTGTTTTTTACATTTGGGGACCCAAAAATAAATAAACAAAAAGGGTGCCTAAGCTTCTAAGGCTAGCATTTCCTGTTTGTTACCTGTATCATGGAAGCTCACTCGGTTGAAAGCCTTCCCACACCCAAATGTTTCCATGTGAATCTGGTGCGAGGGGAAAGCTTACAAAGTGGCTTTTCAAAAATATGTCCCCTTTGAGGCCATTGCTAAGGCAGCCACGTGGGCTTCGGGCTATAGGCATTTCCCTGATCTAAGCTCTAGAGCGGATGCACAGTTTGGCCAATTCGGGAGTTCATCCATCCACCCAGTATCTGTTCTCAAGTGTATGGATATCTCCCATTCGTATTAAGGATGGGGGAACGGGACAAGGATGGAGGACGGGATGTAGGAGTAGTAAAATGTTACTCACTGTAGTGACTAACATACTCCTAAACCAGAGGCCCCTTTCCTCCATTTGCCCACCTGCTGTCCCCTCTACAAATGTTCGCTTAGTTATTAAAATGTCTACCAACCATGGTGATTGAAAGGAACTGAAGGGCGATGTGAGTGGGCGGGAGTGGGTGGCAGCTCAGTAAGGCGTTGCTAAAGCTGGAATCTCTTGCAACCTCACGTAAAAATAAACAAATTACTTTGTGCTGATGGGAGAATCGATCTTATTCTGAGCTGCTTGCACCACTTGCAGAGCAATAGAAAATGGGCCGTCTTCTAACCAACCCAATCCACAGTTGCATGTACTACAACATTTCCCTCATTTTGGAAATATCTGGGCAGATTTAACTTCAATAGGAGGAGATTGAGGTCAAAACTAGTCATTCGCTTTCTATGTCCGCGATTATGGATCAGGTTGATACCAGGAGAATATCTTATCACCTTCCCCATATTCAAATATGTACATACTATAGATTTAGAAGCCATTTTTTGCGAGAACCTGTTTAATGAACTTTACAGGGATGTAATTGGAGGTACCAGTATTTAAACCCAGGAGCCGTTTGATAAATTTATCCTCAATAGTTTACAGACCTTTATGAAGACAAAAGCCCAAAATCTTAATCCCTTCTAGAGCGTTACCTTATGCCTTTGCATTATGTTTCTAAATGTGACTGGATTGAAACACTGCTTGTTCTTCTGTAGAAATATAAAATGGTGCCTGACAGTCATTTTTTAGTTAGTTTTCTCCTTTTGTTCTGACTTCTTGAAACAAATGGCCAAATGATCAAAGAAAGGACCACTTCTATGCACAGATTTCCAATTCTCAAATACTCGGCTGCTCGAAGTTTGTCCTTTCGGTATAATAGTCATATTCTTAGTTTTTTCATGATTAATCTCTAGGTCCAACTCATTATATATTTCCATCTTGTCTAAAATGACCGCATTGCCAGCATATGACAGCAGTAGAGTAGTAGGAGTAGCTGCTATTTTTGTGGCAGCAGGAGAAATAGCTCTCGGGTGATGTAAATACGGTTGAGGTAATGAATAAATAAGGCAGACCTGGACGCAGCCTGTTCATCCACATAGGAAATTGGTGTACGGTAAGTAGATCGTAAGAAACAATAGTCAATTAGTATTGCTACTGGGCTAAAGAAAATAGATAAATAATAGGCGCGCACCCGAAGTGCACCATAAGTGTGCTGTTTAGCTGGTTATACTGGTCGTGCTGTCTCCTCGTCGGACTTGCATCTTCAAGAGGAAGAGTTTGCCTGTGCTGAAACACAGCGGATTCCACTTGAAAATTCTGCTTCAAGTAATTATTTTGACTTTGCCAGTACTTGGGACTTTTGTATTGGGACTTATGCTCTGTCCTCACTAAACGCTCAAACATGATCTCTAGATTGCAGAGTCTCCCTTTGGCCCCGGCCACCTCCTCCCAGCAGGCCTATGATTTCTGCGGGCACGCGCACTAGCGAACCCGAGGTGCACCGTAAGTGTGCTGTTTGGCTTTTTGTGTGCGGGGCGTGGGGAGCACCATTGACCCGGCATTACATTACAGAGAGTAAGTGGTCTGAGCGCAGTGTGCAGAGCCTTGCTCAATCCGATGTTTATTGGGTCACGAACATTGTTCAGGGCTTACTTGACGCCAGTGGGGATTTCAGCATTTAATTTAATCCAGTTTAGAGCACCCATTGCCTTTAATGGATAGGAATGTACACGCTTCACATTCCAGCGTCAACAGTTTGATACAGCTTGCTATGGGGTCAGATACTGCTGTTGCGCTCATGGGATTCAGCTCTAATGGTGGTTGTAGCACATGCATATTAACTGTGCGTTCAAACTAATTACCCGCTTAATATACATGTAAAACAGGATTGTACCTTTGCTGTACGTGAAGAATTACACTGCCGTCTGCTGGCGTGATGACATTGAGTAATATTAACACCACAGCCCTCCAGTGTTACCCTTTTTTCAGGGTGTTTGTTGGGGCACTATTGGAGGTCTGTACGTTGTCATAGTTGACTGTTGATGTCCCAGTCTTACCTGATAGATTGCAACACATAGTATGGTGGGCAGCCTTAGAAGTAGCAAGATCTGCAAGTCGCACATCAAGCGGCAACGTAATCAGCTCAGTTCAAATTGCAGCAGAATCTGTCATACACTTCCCATTTTAATGATGGTTTACAATTTCATCTAGTAATGGCTGTGGACAAGGGAACTTTACTGGATCCCCCTGAGCAGACTAAAAAGAATGAGGGAATTGTTCAAGATGTAGCCTTCTCACTATTGCATGCACAAATCCACACGCCCTAGGTACATGAGAAATTCTCTTTTCCTCTTAAAGAGGTCTATGATCTAGATCTTTCAATTCAAAACAGTTTTCTCAGCATTCGGAAAGACGTACCACATGTTTGTTTTACCACACCCCACTCAAACACCCATGCAAGCTAACTCTGACGTTTCCATGCTGGCCCCGACCGTCATGGCAGAAATGGGGAAAAGAATTAGACTCTCCTTCGGTCCATCCACCCCTGTGGTTGCAACTGTTGGCGGCATAGATAATGTGCACTTTCACAAACAGGTATAGGGCGATCACTGATCCTGAGGCGGATTGGTTGGGTGAGACTTTGAGTGCTAATCACTCAGCTGCACTAATGTTTAGCCTTCCTGATTCCAATGAGGTGAACAATCCCAGGGGAAACTATGAACACACCCAGCCTACTCAAGTCTGAGTCCACTGCAATCAAAACAGGTGCACACATGATGCCTCACATATCGCATTTTCATCCCATAACATCCAGAACTCTGAAATGTCTTTTTCCTGGACCAGCGTGTATATTAAATCTGTTAGACAAAGGACATGAAATAATGCATAATGAGAGATGGGATTTAAAACTCTCTTCTGTTGACATATTAGCGAAAGTAAATCAATTAGAAGGCTTCATGTGCGCCCAGGAAACCTTTAAGGCAGTTCATGCCATGGAAGATATCAAACCTATCAATAGGTCATTAAGAACTTAAGGCAACCACACAGATATGGCTGTTGTATGTGCGAGGCCTACACAAACGACCTGCTTTGAAAAAAATAATGCCATGTGCTCAATCATATGCGCAGGTTCTTGCTAACCCTGCACGTCCACAGCAGGATGGTGAAGGTGTTGAAATAGACAAATTGAGACTAAATGTCAAAGCCAATTTTGGAGAACTGGAAGCACTAATCAAAGACTCCCAGCTAACTACTACTCAACTGAAGTGTGATACATGTTTTCGTGACATGGATAGGGAAGATTTACCTACTTGCGACAATCCTGACAGCCCCTCGGATTTAACGGTTTTGATTAAACAGGAATGTAGTGTGTCCACCGAAGATAGTTCTTCTAAGCATTTTCTGTCTCCTAGAGATAATCGACTGCAACTCAGAGCGCTGAGGAGAGCACATAAAAAATTGCAAAATGAGAGCTGCAAAAAAGTAAAAAATCTACCCTCTTCCGAGATAAAGGGACACAACTTGCACATTAGCGATCTCTGCAATCTTTCAAGCGTAGATGGGGTGCTAGATCTCAACCAACTCGAGGATGAAAGCAAAGAGTCGCTCCGAGTGGAGGAGCTGCCATCGAATGCAGATAACAAAGCTAACAAAAATAAAAAACAAAAGCAAAACCGAAAAAGAAAAAAAAGCTGCCACTGAAGTGAAGTGCACCATAGAATTGCGTGCTCCTGACTTAGCCAGAAGCAACAATAACATCACTGTACCATCGAATATGCAGGCTACATTAGCAGCATTAGGGGCTACAAAGCGAACTCCACATTCTATCCCCTCATTAAGAGCACTAAAAAAGATACTGGTCTATCTCCTTCCATTGGAGGAACACTGCAGCCTGCTACCGCAAGAATAATTCCCTTGCCCATAGCAAATGCTGCAAATAATCGCAACACTCTTTTGCCTATAGTTCCCTCAGTGAATGGCACTGTTCCTATGGCAATACTTAATAATAACAAGGCAGAGAACAAGTCAGATCGCAGGTGCCTCCGCCTGTAGGGGGTGATGAGGGGGTACTCACAAGTGGGACTCTTGCCACTGTCTTTACGGCTGATAAAATCAATACCATAAACTGGCTGAGCGATGCCTCCATTAATGGTAGGCGCAGGCTCAATCGTTCCATCTTACCACTGTTTATTGCATTCCTGCATTGAGAATCCTCAATTCTGAGGACATTGATTGGGCTATTCTCAATCAAGCCAATAATAACAGCATGATATGCCAGCTCCAATCGGCAATCATTTAAAAAATTTTGGGAGCACAGATTCGACCTAGGGTGTAACTCTGCACCCATTTTCCTCTCGGGAAGCCGCAGTCAGTTTTTTGGAATATCGGGATAACGCACAAAAAGAGGCAGATGAACCATCTCTTGCTAATTAATCTACCAACCCCCAAAGTGAAGCTATTATTTCAGTTTGCTTCCTTAACCTCGGGTAAATGATTGGGGTTGGCTAGCCCCACTAGTAAATTGCTTGAAGGCTGCCAAGAGCTCTACTTCCTCTACGTAGCCAGTATGCCCTTTCAATAGCTTTGTGGAATTCCTGTGGGTAGAATAACCTGAATTGGTGGGTAAAATCAGCACTCTTTTTAATAAGGTATTTTTAATTTTGTGTCAGGAAACCATGAAGCTCCAAAAATGAAATCTAAATGGCTTCACTTCTTATTCCATCAATGCACAAGGGGGACATTTAGGAAGGCTGTATGGGGGGCTGGCCATACTAGTCACTAATGGCTTGAATGCATCCTCCAAACTAGTGGCCGAAATCGACGATATTCTTGCCATAGATTTAACAGTGTCTGGCACAGATAACATCGTTTAATACCTAATAATAATTTGCTTATATTGGAACCCGGTCAGAAAATCGCTTGATCAAATGCATAATCAATTGGAGGCAATTCTCGTAGAAGCCTTCATTGTCAATCCAAATGATAACATTCTTATAGGAGGCCACTTTAATGCTTGCTTCCTCCCCAACCCCAAATTTGGAAAACTGTGTTATCTGTGCCGGATTCTGCAAAAATCAGTAGAGACAAACGATGGAGAGATTTTTTTTGGAACAATGGGAGATCCATTTTCTGTGCTTTGATTCCAAAGATTCGCTATTCACATGGCATAGTTGCCTTAAAACATCACACCTAGATTACTTTGCGTACTCATTGCACTTCCTTCTTGTAAGCCAACTTTGACCAATGACCCACATTTAGGAGATCATTTAATAATCTCTCCCACTATTGATGCTGCTAGTCCACTTATACATACTGATCCCACCCTAGAATTGCTCAAGCTTGACGGTCCTAAGTTTTCAATCAGATGGAGTTCCCATCTATGTAGTAAATTGATCAATATGATCAGTAAAGAGATCATTTTAAGCAATCGGCGAACGACTCACAATAAATCTTCAAAAAAAAGAAAAAAAATAATCAAATAATTAAACATATGCTAAGAAAACTTGGTACTGATTATGTAATTAATCCTTCTACTCAAACGCACTAGTGTAATTATGAGATGCGGGCCCTAAAACAGTTCAAGGACAAACAATGACGTGATCTCAAATCATTTCAAGGGTCGATCAAAGATTATTTAATCAGGGAAAAAACGATTTGTAACTCGTATAGGAGCAAATGCCGCTCCATTAAACACAAGCTCCATATTGCTGATAATCAAAAGATCATTCAACATTTGTGTTGTAACAGGTGTGGGCCTTGTTAGGAAATGCCTCATTCTCGGGAGGACAATTTAGCTTCGTCCATATCTGCTGAAATGTGGACTTCTCACTTTAGAGATAAATTCAAATTTTCTTCCAGATTTACCAACGGGATGCTATTCAATTGCACCTGATTGAATGGTTCTGTATGTCCTTCGTCTATTGGAGATATTGAATGGGCAATAGCTAAATTGAACCACTCCAAAGCCCCTGGCCCAGATGGTTTTCCTGCCTGCATGCTCAAACACGATTCAAGTGTTTGGGCACCGGTGCTAAAAATAAAATACGACAATATCTGCTCAACAAATCAGCACACTTCCATTGTAGTGCCAATCTTTAAAAAGGGAAATCCAGCGGAACCGGGGAAATATCGTGCAATTGCACTTTTGGATGCTTTGGCAAAGGTCTTTTCCATTATCATTCTAAGAGGGCTTGAAATGTACATGACTCAAAATAGTATCCTGTCACGCTTTCAGGTTGGTTTTCGACAGATGGGTACTGCCTTGAACGCCACTATTCTGGCACACATACTTGTTAAAAGCAAGTTGTGCGATGCAGGACCGGTATATATGGCGTCGCTTGATCTAGCTGCTGCATTTGAATGCGTGATTCGCAATGTATTATGGAATAAGATGCTACATCTGGGTTTCTCAGTGCAAATGGTGCTGCTACTAACTAACTTGCATGAGAATAGGACCTACTCAGTAAAAGTTCATCAACATGGGGCCCTAACCCAACCAATTTCGACCTGGGTTGGTGTAAAGCAGGGCTGCCATTTAGCGTGAACACCATTCAATTTATACCAGAGTGACCTGGATAAGTTGTGGCATCGTAAGGTCACATTTCTGGTTCGACTTGGAAAACTTCCTATCCGTTGGTTGGCTTTTGCCGACATTCTCCTATTCGATAAAACTCCCATTGGCCTCCAGACCAAGTTGGAGCTCTTTGCTCAATATGCACAGAACCTCAATCTGCAGTCCAACGTCACTAAATCAAAGATTATTATCTTCAGTAAACTAAAGAAATCCCTTTCATTTGAATGGCATATTGATGGGATTGCAAGTTGAACGTGCCATATCTGTCAAATACCTGGGATTTGATTTATGTGATGCATCATCAATCACCATGTGGAAGAACTCACTTGACAGCAAAGTTAAGCGACTAATATCACAAATGAAAGTGATATTCAATAAATATTGTAAATATTCTGATACCGCTCATTGACTTTTACATCCTCAAAGTGGAGGCGGTTATCCTAGATGGACTAGACATGTATCTTGCGAATCTCGAAATTATCCTGAGTTGGATACCAGGAAGGATCTGGAAGAAAACCTGTAGGCTAGCAAATTCTTTACCCAATTCATTGTTACGGCATGAATTGGGGATTGTATAGTTATCGGCAAGATACAAGTGGTGACGTTTAAATAACTTTGCCAAAATGATCACCCCTCCAAGCAACTCCTTATTTGAGGACATTGCCTACATGATCAAAGAACGCAAACCGCAGTCAATAGCAGTTCATTTTGAACACATTAATAAACTCAATTGACGCAAGTGTTGATTACTTCTGCTTGAGAAAAAACTTATAAAAATAAGTTGTCTGAACATGATTGATGTAAGACAACAGAAAGCCTAGGAACTTACAATTATTAGGACTCAGCAAGGTCCATCACCAAAAGAACACCTTGCCAGGCCTACCTTAATCAATTTACTTGTGACAAAGCACGTGATCTCTACTTCCGATTCAAGTTGACAGTTTTGTACTAATGAACGAATTTCTTACTGGTTCCCCAACAATCGGGATGAAATGAAGAGCGCATGTCGATTCTGTGGCCGCAGAACGCAAGTTGAAACACTCAAGCATCTGGTGTTTTGTGAGCATTTTGAGATGCGTAGAACTGAAATCTTGGGCAAAGAAAACATAGGGGCTACAGAATTATCAAGTGACTGGCTGTGGACAAGGTGTATGAGGGGAACGAATATAACCCTAATACTAGCACTAACACGACTATTGGATATAATAAATAAGGAGATCATGTATAAAAGAAAAGTATCATTTAAGTATCTAGTTGGGTATGGTGTCTGAAAAAGTCAGACTGCCAGTTACATATACTATTGCTAGAACTGGCAAATGCACCAAAACAAAAGATTGTAATATACAACATTCATGGTTGAGTGAATTTACGCAATGATGGCTTCACGAGGAGGCAGAATAATCAAACTGCAGATATGGTCAGTTGATGAACCGAAGTATGTATATTTTTAAATATTTATTGTCTTAACATTAATATCAATTATCCACATGCGCATATTCGCCATTTGTACAGAAATAGACTAACTGATAATATGGGATGATTTATCAATGAGGGACTATGATGAAGACTCGTATGTAATTCATTTGAATGAATGAACTCTCATACCAATGGCTCTTTGAGTAGGTAACTTACCCAAATAGGACATGTGCTCAAGTGGCGAATTATGCATGTGTGCTTAATGTTCTTAAATACTCCTTGCTTTAACAAGGCTAATAATACATTTTATACATTCACATTTGCCAATTGTATAGAACCATATCAATTGATATAGTGTGATTCAGTTTTGAAGGCCTGTGATGAAGAGATATGAAATCTACCCGAACTGTGCAATACTGTAATATGCAATTTGGCTGAATTTTGATGGATTTTAATGAAACTCTTGATGTGCGAAACAGCGATGACATTTATATGTAAAATAATGATTATACAGTTCTACACAAATTGATTGAATGTTCACCTATGTTGTAAAAGTTTGTAAACAAGCTTAAGACCACTAAATAAAACAAAAATGGGTAACTAGAGCAATGGTTTTGGGAAATCTCTATGTAACATTTAGTGCTCACATTCTGATGAGAGCAACTGGGCTACAAGTTATGCAGAGAAAGAAGCCGTGCACGTCAACTGTCATGTTAACAAGATTAAAAATCAACATGACATGGAGAACTTGCACATTAGTGGCAAGTCATAAAATAGAATAACTTAACTGGGAGCATTAAATAAGTTAAATCAAACACAAAATATTTTTTATTGAAGATGTCGAAGGGACAAACATTACTGTAAATTTTAACTCCCACTTTCCAGGAAGAAAACCTTAGGTTCACAACCAGATGGAAAGGCATTATTGCAAACCAGGGGGAGAGAGGGAAATGGATTACCAGATACTGTGTAATAGTGAGTTCAGTAGTAAAGTGTTGTGCATGTAGATGTAAGTGTTTGATTGGTAAAATGTTGTGTTTTAGGGGTCAACCAAAACAAATTTCTCTAGTGGATACGGAGGCCTGGTTGTTCAATTGAGACTCCTTTAGTAATGGAGGTTGCAGAAGTCCAATCTAATGTGCTGTTAAATTTACTGCAGATACGTTTTTTCCAAATGAAGAACCTCAAGATCATGTTGAATAGAAGGGTGCATGACTGGTTTACACAGATTCTGGAAAAATTTATTTTCCAGTCAAATTTGAAGAGTTTGAGCTTTCAATTGGGAATACAATGGGTAGGCATTGAAATGAGCTGTAGGAGAAAGTTAGTGTTTATCAGAGATTCTTGGCTTCCAGGAAATTTCAACCTTACACCATCTTTCCAGAACATACTGTATTGCTGTAATATTATGTTTGAAGAGGGAATGACACAGGTTTTGGTTAAATATGGCTCTAAATATTTGAGTTTTTCCCATTCACAATGAAATTCCCAGGCCAACTGGAGGGCATGAGTTGTGAAATGCAATTCAGAGACATTTACGAGCTGGGGTTCTAAGCAATTGATCTAAAGTCCTTAGGCAGTATGTCTTCTGAAGCTGATTGCAGGACCGAGAATATAGAACCAAAGTAATTGGTTATTTTCTTCAAGTTAGCATGTCCTGAATATTTAACCTTTTGATTGTCCTGTAAAGCGGTGATTGTATTGCAAGATAGCCCTTGTTATAATTTGTGTACTTCAAGGCGGTATGCTTTATCTGAGATAACAAAGTAGTATTTGGTTGCGTTACGCTTGTATGAAATGTCCCCAGCCTTCAAGTTTTTAACTTTACCTCTGGTTGTGCTCAAAAGATGGTCCATGCGCCTACGTTCCGGCCACCCTCCTATATGGGCGTCCCTTGTGAGTGATGGGAATGGAACCTCTTTTCCACCAGAAAGACAGCTCCCCCTTTAAATTTACTGGCTCGCTGGGGCACGGCCACGGGAGCGCGGGCTCCTTAACCCCGCCCTCTGACGCCACACCCCAGGCTCCTTTTCTGCGTCGACCGGAACAGACTGCTCCACCAGTGCTCCTGGGTGAGGCCTAGCCTCGTATTCCACCCACTTCCCCGGTATCTTACCTTACCTTTCTTTCTATTACAGGTTTGGGAATACCGTCCACCGGTGCTCTAGCTCTTGTCCCGGCGCATGTCGGCCTGACAGGCTTTTTGCAAGTATCTGTCGTGCAGTGGTTCATTCCCTACAGCAGACCCCCACGCCCTCTGTGCCGATGCCTTGGTGAGGACCACGGTTGGGACGGATGCTCTGTGTGTGCCTCACGTTATTCTCTAGGGACCCCACACAGGTGACTCCTTCCCGGGGAAGCCTTATGGCGGGAGGGGTCAGTCTGGCCCTCGCACCAGCTCGGGGAGCACAGAGGCTCACGCAGCTACTGGCCTCCCGGCCGAGTGGGCCCAAGGGCCTTAACAGTCCTGCAGCCGAGGGGCAAGCTAACGCAGACTCTATATTTGCTGTGGCTATTCAACGCCTATGGAGGGAGAACTCTGATATTCTGCTTGACATCCCTAAGGACAAGCAAGCCTCTTTCAAGGCGGACCTAGCCGAGGCCAAACACATGGCTCAGGACATCCTGGAGGCATCTGTAGGCCACATTGACACAGCTAACAGGGCAATCTGTCTGGCAACAGACATGAGGTGTACGGCCTGGCTAAAAGCTACCCGGTTCAACCCGATGTGCAGGATAGGATCTTGGACCTCCCGTTTGAGGGGGGGGGGGAGATTTCTTCCTCGCCACTGATAAGGAGCTCGAGAAGACCAGCTCTCAGACTGCTAAGTCTCTGGCCATTCTTATAAAACCGGCACCTAAACTGTTCTCCCAGACACGCCCGCTCAGACAAGGGGCGTTCATTTGGCGGCTTCCAGGACCGCAAAGCCAGACAGCTGGACATGTCTCCCAGTCAGCACCAGAGAAAACACCCAAGGCATCTCATAAGGGGTTCTTCCAGTCTCCCTCCTCATCAGCCTCGGACCAGAAGAAACAACGCTGATGTGTCTTAAGTCCACAGCACACCGGTTGGGAGCAGGCTAGCCCTGCACAGCCAGGCTTGGTGGGGAATGTTTGCAGATGCTTGGATCATCTCAGTGGTGTTCGGGGCCTTCCAGCTACATCCTACACCAATCCCCCCCCCTAACCCCACCCCCCACCCCCTGCCGCACTCCCACCATCCTCCCCTCCCACAGATCGGCACACCATCTCTGCTAGCGGAGATTTGTTCCCTCGTAAAGGATGAAGTGGTAGAGCCCCCCCACCCTCCAGCAGGCACAGGGCCTCTTACTCCTGCATCTTAAAGATGGTGATGCGGCACTCATTGCTGAGACACTGTGTGGGGGAGACTGGATGTGCTGCATGGATCAGAAGGACACGTATAATGTACCCATTGTGTAGTCTAACCGGGCCTTCCTCAGGTTCTGGATTATGGGCCTGCATTTTCAGTACAAGGTTCTGCCCTTTGGGCTAAACTCAGCTCCGGGAGTCTTCATGAGGCTCATGAATGCGGTGGCGGCTCTCGTCAGGTCGGAGGGGCACCCCATCTACCTGTACCTCGACGACTGGCTAGTCAGGGGCACTTCTCTGCAGCAGGTTACGGACTTGGCGGACAGGCTCATCTCTACCCTATTCGATCTGGGCTTCTCGATCAACTACCAAAGGTCTCTGCTCAATCCTATGCGGCTGCTAGTGTTTTTGGGTCTGGTGTGGGACACAGGGTTTGCCCCACGGGGGAACAAGGGGAGAGGGATTAAATCGGCAGTCTCCCATTTCTGCAGCAGCTCAACAACCAGAGCCTGGTGGTATCAACACCTTCTGGGCATAATGGCATCAGTTGCATTTTGCGGATTCTTGAGATCAGGAGTCTGGTCAGCAGGGGGACCCCGTCTCCATTCCACAACACCTGGACCAAGACCTCAGATGGTGGCATCAGGAAGAGAACATTCTGGTCTTTTCAACAGACCATCAAGGGCAGGTCGGTGTGCATACAGACGGACAACACGACATACATGTTCTGTATCAACGAACGGGGGCACCAGATCCCCACAACTGTGCGCGTTGACCCTGGAAATCTGGGAACGGGCCATCAGCCAGGGAGTGTGGCTCTCGGCGGTCCACCTTCCGGGAGAGTCCAACTTGGAAGCACAGGTTCAGTCACCTGGCTACTGTCAATTGAGAGTGGCAACTGAACGGCAGAGTCCTCCAGGTAGTGTTCAACAGATGGGGGGGGGGGGGGAAACCCAACAGACCTATTTGCGACAGCACAAAATCTGACGTGTCAACAATTCATGTTCTGGGGAGGAAGGGTTGCAACTCTCTAGGGGACGCACTCCAAATACCCTGGGACAGGATGTGGGCATATACATTCCTACCCACACTGCTCGTGCACAAACTAGTGAGCAAGATCAGGAACTCCAAGAACCTCAGAATTATCCTTTAGTGCCTCGCTGGCCGGCACGTCCCCGGCTCTCAGTCCTGCGGCAGATGTTACTTCAGCCGAAAATTCTGCACCCCCTCGGGAAAGACCCTCTATACATCCCTCTCCAGAGAGGCTAGCTGGCTCCTGAGCAGCAAATGGTCCAGCACCTTCAGCTGTCGAGCGACAATCTGGAGATAATTCAAAATGCCAGAAGTCAGGCTACACGCAAGCAGTACAAAAGTAAATGGACAAGATTCTGCTTTTCGGCTAAGGAACATGGAGTGAACCCATTGATATGCAGCCTCGACCAAGTATGACCGTTCTCAGCCTATCTCGCCAGGTCTGGCGTCTAGGTGGACACCTGCAGGATGTACCTGGCTGCTATCGGTGCATATAGGAATTCCGACTCTTATCCTGGCCAATCCTGTAGTAAAAGACACCGGACTGGGTTGACCAGGCTTTACCCCCGGTCAAGCACCCACATCCCGTTTGGGACCTGAATGTAGTCATAAGCGCTATTGCGCACAAACCACTTGAACCAATGGCCACGGCAGACGTTAAGTTGGTCACTCTAAAGATGGCCCTTCTGGTTGGGCTTGCATCCGCTCGTAGACTGAGCGAGATCCAGGTGTTAGTTGCCTCCGAGCCATACACTAGGTTTTATAAAGACAAGGTCGTGCTCTGCATGCACCACAAGTTTCTTCCAAAAGTGGTATCATCCTTCAATATCAACAAGGCGATTGTGCTTCTCACGTTCTTCCTGGACCCCAAGGAGGATGCAGAAAAGACATTCCACTGCCTGGATGTCAGGAGGGCGTTAAAAAACGTTTGGAGGCTCTAGGCCTGGGCAGCAGGCCTCCAAGGCATCCATAGCACGATGGATGACAGTGGCGATCCAGGAGGCATACAAGGTGCATCGTGAGGACCTGCCGCAGGGCATGCATGCACATGCGGTAAGAGCTACCGTGACAGCAGTCGCGTTCCAGCACCAATTCCCAGGCAGGTGATCGGCAGGGTGGCAACGTGGGCCACCCCTTCGGCTTTTTGTATGCACTACTGCTTGGATACCAGCGCCAAGGCTGATGCAGCGTTCGGCCAAG
The DNA here is from genome assembly GCF_040938575.1 of Ambystoma mexicanum. Taxonomy (NCBI): domain Eukaryota; kingdom Metazoa; phylum Chordata; class Amphibia; order Caudata; family Ambystomatidae; genus Ambystoma; species Ambystoma mexicanum. The sequence continues at coordinate 1,336,285,437 of NC_090922.1, read as the reverse complement.
TGGTCCTTCCTAATCTATTTGCCTAAAAGGTCAGGCTCTCCTCCCGTTGTAATCGCCCATACAGGATGGAGGAAAGGGGACGGGTCGTAGGAGTAATTAAGTGTTACTCACCGGAGTGACTAATGTACTTCTAGTCCATAGTCCCCTTTCCTCCATATGTCCCACCATCCAGCTCCCTATATTAAGATCAGTGAGGTGTTTAAAGTGTAATACAGTCTACGCGTCAAAAAGGGACTGAGGTAGTGTGCCGGTGGGTGGGGTTAACTGAACCCGCACTCCCGAGGCTGCGCTCCCGCGTGCCAGTAAATTTAAAGGGGAAGTGCCTTTTTCTGGTGGAAAAAAGGTTCCGTTCCCGTCCCTCGCGAGGGACACCCATACAGGATGGAGGAAAGGAGACTATGGACTAGGAGTACGTTAGTCACATCATTTTTGTTTGTGGTTTGGCAGTAGTGATCTTCCCTTTCTATCAGATGCTATGCTTATGATCACCAAATTACAGGTTTCCATGCCTCCCAAATAAGTCGCTAAGAAAGAGCAGATGTGTGGTGTTATCTACGATGGTTAAAGGCAATTTTGGGGTGTTCTAATCAGATAAAGCAAGGAATCAGTCGGGGAGTAAGTAATTCTTCATTCCTTATTTGAAGATATGGTGATCAGCCACTAGAAAAGCTCTTGGTATAAATGAATTTACCAACTACTTCCACCAGGCTAATACCACACAACTCTAGAAATGTTCCCCAAGAAAATAGACTGGACCAAAATCAGTGCACGCAAACAAAACAAAGGGAAGACCTCTGACCATTTTGTAAAAAATGGTTCACCTAAGCAACATTTGAAGCATATTCGATAATATTTGATGGACACAAAGTTAGAGTTTACATCTTGAACAGAACTTAAATTTGCAGCTTGCTATGTACTAGCTCCTGGTTTCCTAAAAAAGAGCTGCTGCCTAAATGAGTACTGAAGGCCATGAGCTGCTTTTTGCTCCTGGTTAATACATTCCAATCTTGATCCCTGCCATATTGCAGTGATTAATGCATCTCAAACCGTGGTTTTGCCATTCATAAAGGGACTGCAGCCCAGGATGGGATTAAGGAAATACTTCTTGGCTGGGAAGGCAAGAACTTGACTCGAGCATTATTAACCGTGCAGCACTTTAATGAAAAAGAGAAACGACTGTGGCTAGATTAATGGCATTACTAATCCAGCATCCCCATTCCTTGCAGGTAAGGGCGGGACACTGAGCAGCTGTTAATGCGGCAGGGATCGAAATTGATTGGATGAGCGGGAGCTAAAAGCAGGTCTTGGGTGTATCCAGGTTTAACCATTGACCATGAGCTACCACCGAGGAAAGAGGAGCAAGCACATAGTGTGCCGCAAATCTAACTTCCACATAACATGTCCATTTTTTAAGACCCCTTTTTGTTTTATCATATAGTTGTTTCCTAGCGTCTTCAGAGATGGTCCCAAATGCGCAAAGTTATATTCTCATAGGTATGTTTGTTCTACATCAGATGGCCTGGGGAGTCAAAAGTAGCTCATGGTGGATGCTGGTGTCAAGCTAACCAGGCTTTTCTAGTCTTCATCCAGGAGCTAAATAGCACCCAAGCTCTCCATTTTGAACCCTGGTATGGTTTCAGGCGGTGCCTAAGATGGACAGATGACTGTTTATAATTATCAGTATAATTATTGCTAAAGATTTTTGACATTGGAAGTCTGAGTGCCCAGCTCAGCAGTCAGCGCAACCAATGCAGCTCCCTTCTTTTTCAGTCATTTCCACCATTTCCACTGGCTACTTCATTTAATACACAATAGCACAGCCAGGGGCCAGTAATATTGTTACACCACTGATTCCGTTTGATCCTTCTGCTCTATATGTAAACTGTGCTAATAATGTTGGCACATTTTCATTGCTCAGATGAAATGGATGAAATAGAGAATAGAAAATGCAGTAGGTATCAGTGGTTGACCAATACCCCACTCTGTCACTTGGGGGCCAGTCCTGAACATTAGAAATGTACAAAGAGCCTTTCTATGCCAGTGAATTTACTAGGCTTGCATGTATTGTGTCAAATGTATTGGACAATCTGTTGTGCCTCTAATGGTATTTATTTGGATTCACCGATACATGGATAATTGGAATTTTTAGCTGCATTGCAAGAGTCTTCAAATTCCAAAAGGAACTATGGAACGACTTACACCGTTGCAACAGGAAGTGTTGCGCCATGTTCTCTGCAGTTGTGGTCCATGCATGCAAACTAAATGGGTTGCATAGTAAACATGGAACCAGTTTGAATTATTCTGATCCCAGTGAAGGTCTCGCATGCATCCACATTACCCCATTTCAAAAGAAGGTATAAAGCCTGCCATTTAGTCTGATTAAGCAAGGAATTAATGTTCCTACATGGAGTCTGTGTAATATTCTTATTTTGTCTATCAGAAATCCAGAGGAAATAAACACATCGACAAGATATCTGCGCTATTCCTATTTAATTATTAAAATAGGATCCACTCTTTAACCACAGGGTTATGTAGAACGTCAATACTTTTTTCCCCATATTTAAAAACTAGATCTTGACTTGCCAGTGTCCAAAAGGGGTTTCTATCTAAACTCAACATGTTGACGACTTTCTATTGGGGTCTGACAGAATTTTGTTCGCAGGCTTCTAATGTGTCAATCTATTGACATTGACAGCACTTGCTCTGAGGAGGGACACAGACTATGAAGAAAAGCGTCGGTTTTGCCAAACCAGAGTCCGTTATCTGCATCATCTCACCTTTGCCAGCCATCTAATGATCAAATCAATGTCATTCTACAATTACTCAGACCCTGAACCCGAAAGCAAATTAGAAGTATTTTTTGGGATGGATGGATGGCTGGCTACTGCTGTAGTGCATGATGGTCTATGCTTCAATTATCCAATCCCAGCAAAACCTCTCATGATTGTATTCCCTGGTCACCTGTGGTGGCAGAGGTATTTCCTTGGATCAAACCAAAATTGTCGAAGGTTCTGGGAAATCGTTCACCATTTTGTGATGCATTTGAAGCTTTGCCCAGGCTGTGTTGACTCGACCAGAACTACCCAATTACTTATCACAAATTAGATCTTGTAGCTGCAGGTTTGCCATCTGAATTATAAGCTGTGGTGGCAACTCCATTGTTAGTTGAGAAAAATGTTACTTTAATTCAGGGGCTCCCATTCACTTTAGCTGTGCCTCATTCTTCATAGCGTTATTCTTCAAAGGCAGGAGCCAAGATGTTTCAAATTTGCGTGTGAGCAAATATAAAAAGCTTTTGATCCTTGCTTCTAATATAACAATAAACAATTGTGCTGACTCTTTACTCCCACCTCCCTCAGATGCAGAACACCACGATTGTCCTGTGGTGGCCAAAAATATCATGACTTTAAGCATTGATTTAAAAGAACAAAACCCTGCGATCTGTTCATTGATGGCTCTTGTGGACGTAATTTTCTGGGTAAAATATTATCGGGGGGGATAAGCTGTTTGTTCGTGGCATGAGGTTTGGGAGGCATTTCTGTGGCCTAATGTTCATTCTGCTCGGGTTGCTGAATTGATTGCCCTTTCCCTTGCGTATTACTGTGTAATGGGAAATCTGCCATGCTTTACACTGCTGCCTGCTATGTCCATGGCATGGTTCACAACTTTGGCATATTGTGAAAGCAATTTGGCAATCTGACAGCAGCAGCTGTTTATGTATCAGCCTGTTGGTACATATTTTGTTGCCTTCAGAACTGGCCATTGTAAAATGCAAAAGGGCATGCGTTCTATTCCGTGATTGCTAATGTAATGCTCTTGCAGACAATTCAGCACAAACCGTGGCCCTAGAAGGCTCGCCCCCCCCTGGCTCCCAACAATCGTTCTCGTCTGGCTATACTAAAGCCCTAGGACCAGAAGAAATCTTTACCCAAACCCACTTTGGCACTTTATCAATGTCCTATCGCCCAGACTGCCAGTCCCTTATCTTGCCACATAGGCACATTCTGTTTCTCCTTCTGGAAAAGGGGAGATGATTGCTTTGGTTAATCAGGACTGCCCCCCGGTTCTCCCATTCTGTGCCCCATAACTATTGTATTAACTTTACCGTTTGGCACAGAATGTGGGAAAAGCTGTAGAGATGTTGCCTTCCAATTAATTTGCTTAATGTTCAGGTGGATTTTCTGCGGCGTCTTAATGTATTAGTTATGAGTTTTGTTTGGTTGTGGTGTACATATCTTGAAGGGCTGACTGACACTATTGCCGAAAGACTTCTCACTGAATGTATACCTTGATTTGGTCTTTTTGCAGTTATTGATGGTGACAGAGGTCGTGAGGAATGGCCCTTTGGCAAGGCAGTAAAGCCCTGGATTTTTCTATTTTTATTGGTACACAAAAAGGCAATTCCTTCTCCAAAGGGGTAATCTGCTAACCAGATCCTCCTTTGTCGCAACTCCTTACCAAAAGCATAATGCACTTGTGCCCTGCTGCTTCAGTAACCTGATCCTCAGCACCTGCCCTGCTCTGGGGGCAGGGCAGGTTCAAAGGTCGAAAGATGCCCACTCGACCGCTGCAGCGACAACAAAGTCACTACAGCACAGAGTTGACGTTTAAGATATGCCCCATTTTTTTAAAACTATCATGATCATTAGTACCCCTTGCTGGTCGCAGTGTAAGCTCTAAGAATAAGCTATGTCTGAATTTAGGCATAGTGCATGGCGATACCTATGATCATGGCTGCCACATCCCAATTGATATTGTACCTATCAGCTCTGCTATGGAAGGGAATGTGTATTTGTGTCGGACGTGCCGATACAGCCACATGTCGGGACAGAAACCCAGAGAACCCAGCCTCTCTTTGATCATCTTTCGGAGGGCCGACAACCCCCTCCCCCAGATACAGCAGCACAGCAGGCAGCTGTCCTATGCCCAGGTATCAAAGGAGCACATAGCCAAAGGTCTTTGTTAGTAGGAGCGAAGGGGGCAGGAGGAGAATGGTCGGGGGTGCTCTGGACACTGGAAGAAGCCTTTCATGACCTTGTTTCTCACTGTCTCTTTCGCTTTCCTGTCTCCACCACTTGCTCTGGAGCAATGCACTTTGGGTGAGAGATCGACTGGGCAAAGTCCACTCCAGCCTGGAGCAGGGATTGCTCCCATAATGTAGTCTAGTTTTAGGCCAATCACCTGAGGACTGGTGCCTTTAAAAGAAGGAGCCTCGCACCCCTTTGGCAGAATTCACTCCGTTCCTCAAGGATCCTTTTAAGGCCGAAGAGACATTCTGAACATTCTCACCTGGACTTCTCTGGGACAGTTGCACGTCCAAAGCCCTCTGCCAGAGGTGAGGAAGGAGCCGTCCAAGACAGAAGGAAGATCTGTCCCATAACCGCTCCCAGGGAGCATTGGGAGTGACCAGTGCTGTGGATCAAGACCAACCATTCTGCAACGGATCTTCTGTGCCAGAAGAGCAGACCCTGAACTGGAGTATCCTGTCCTCGAGTCCTTTGCAACTGTCTCACAGAACCAGAGGGGCAGACCAGCTGTAGTTCCCTTTTCTCCAACACCGAAACAGTCGCTCCATGTTTCCCGCACCCTGAACAATAGGGAAGGCACTGGTGTCTGTTCCTCCAACCAGCCAAACTATTGCACTGCATCTACTTCAGTTCGACACATGTCCTTGCAGTCACGTCACCTGTTAGGCCAGAAGAGTCTGCTTATCGCCAGAACCCAAACCAAATCTCTGGAGGGTCACTTGCCAACTCTGACCAGGGTTTACAACCATGGGTCGGCTCTGCTAGCCCGAGAACTGCCACCTCATTGACTGCACATCGATGCACCCTCGATCACAACTTGACTGTCGCCCGCCTGCTCAAACCACTGTACTGTCACTCGGACTTCTTCCAGTGACCAAAGCCTGACTCAGCCTGGCCAACTGTGAAAAGTTTTTTGGACCGGCCGACCTGCATCATTGAACCACAGCACAGAGCACCTGCATTCAATCCTACTCTGAGCCGGCTTGCAGCCAGAGCTCCCACAATCCAACGTGCTCGACTGACCCTAATCAGCTCGCCTCTACGTTCAAACCCAGGTCTGATACATCAGCCCACCAAGAACTGAATCCAGGCACTGTGATACTGTACTGCCCAACGGTCCACTTGGGTCCTAGAGACTGCTTGCGTAACGATCCTCCTATTTTCAACCCTCTTACTTACCACCCCTGGAACTGCAGGGGTGGTAAGTAAGAGGTAGTACCTTACTTACCACCCCCGGAACTACACTCGAGTGAGTGCTACTTTCTCCAGTCTCACATCTTACCTGGCCTTTCCTTTGAGGTGGATTTTTGTGTAGTAATCTCTTTCCGATCTACTTGCAGATGGTATGTTTTAATAAAGTGTTTATATTTTTGTAGAACCTTGATTAGGCGCTTCCTTTATTTTGGACTGTTCTACTGTGTTTGGGCCACTACTGGTGCATCTTCCTGCCCCTCTTGGCTTGCGTTACCACAAAAGGCGAAGGAGGTAAATCGCTTCATTGCTCCAGTTTTAACTTCCTGATTCTGTGGTGTTTTGGTTTGTAGAGGTGCAAGGGCTAAATGGGACATTTTACCCCTATTAATCTTTGTACTTCTGTGAGGCAGAATCAAATTCAACACACAGGTGCATACTTTACGGGGCAGGCGGTTAGAGATATCTGCAAGGCACTGAACATCTCTTGTGTTCAAACTAACAGGGTATGCTTGTGGAAGTTAGAGGACACGGGTAAACCGTTGTCGTCCTATTATACCGTTAACGGGATACAATGTGGTAGCACAAAAACAGCGGGTTTATAGGAGGGTGGTGATTCAAAAATACACAAATTAGAAAATATCTAGTACAAATGCTCAGGCTGAATGAGGGGGGAAGCCACCCAGCTAATGGAGACTAGACCTGGGGAAGAACACCCTGTCCCCGTTGGGGGTGCCTTACCCTAGGTGGCACGTGTTGTAACGCCTATTTAAGAGTGATAGAGTAGAGAGCTGTCCCTAACCTTCTATACTAGTGGTATGTATCTGGTTCAAAACAGTGTTGAAAAATTCATAGCATTTCCAAATGGTTGTTGCAGCAAAAGACAGAACTGTCTATTAGATTCTGTCGCTGCCCGATCTAGGTGGTGGCAACCTGAAAACAGGTCAACTAATTGTATTCCCAACTCAGTATCAACTTTAATTCTGCCCATAGGTCTCAGTAGCTGGAATGTAATAAGTTCAGATGGAATGCCCATTTACAAAGAACAAAGCTAAAATGGCTCTTATAAAAACAACTCGCTCCATCCATGTCAGTCTACAGACAATAGTTTTAACAAACCAGTATCTCTTATTTGATCTGAGATATCAGAGCAGGTCATGAGAGCCCTCATGACCACAAGGGTCGACCGGTTTCGATGGCGTTGGGGTGATAGGCCATCATCTTTAGGACCGTGATTTTAAGATGAAAAAATAATTTTAATGGTCCAGCATTGTTGCATTGGAGGTATCCCTGTAGAGTTTATGCGTCTCCTGTAGGGAGACGAGAAAGAGAGAGAGGAACAGGGTGTTAGAACCCTCTGTCCTGACTCTATCTACTGGCCAGTGGTGGCCCTCCTATAACTAAAGGAGCGAAATCAAGCCATAAGTGCTTAATATGGTTGCAGGACTGGTGGGGTGCCTGATCACCTGTGAGGTGTAGGTCTCACCGTCAATAAGGGTGGGGTTGTGGGTTAGTGAAGGGTAGCGGCCTGGGTCCCCAATATGCTACGGGTGCTAGTGCACAAAGGCAGCCAAGCAAGAGCTGCAGTGTGACACCCTTGTGTGTTGGGAAGGCTGTGCCCTGCAGCAGGAGCATGCTGCGCAAGCTAGCAAAAAAAACGTTCACTCCCGGTTGGAATCCGGGTGAGACTGATAGAGCGTCGCTGGTGTCTAGCGTTGTGGCATCAGACAGCTAGAAAGGCAAAATGCAGTGTAACTGTAGCCATCTAGGAGAGGTTAATGGGGATAAAACATAGGCCTTGCACGACAGGCTCAACAAACTGTACCTTGTGTGATGCACTGTGGGCTCCGGACGAAGGACTCCAGGTGTACAGCTTGATGCGCGTACATCTGGGAAAGTGCCCGATTCCCCAGGGCTATTCTGTTAGCTGGGCGGCTTCCCCCCTCCTTCAGCCCGAGCATTTATACTAGATCTTTTCTAATTTGTGTATTTTTGAATCTCCACCCTCCTATAAAACCGTAGTTTTTGTGCTACCACACTGATCATCTCGCACCATTTTCATTGTGCCTCTGCTCCTTAATCTAGCAGAGCAGTAGAAAGCTGCAATGGCAATATCCTGAATAGCCTGTCAAAGGTGTGTAAGACTAACCTCCACTGGTCATAAACCCTACCTCTGGTATTGCTCCATATGTGAAATAAACTAAAGAAACGCCATGACTGGTTGCCACATTAGATTTTGACTGTGGGCCCTATGCACATGGTTAAAGACCCACCCTTGGCATCATGTTTGGATTCACACTTTGAATAGTTTGTCATCTTCAAAGTCCCTTGTGAACATTATCTGATCTCTTACCTCAGGTCAAAGAAGTACTGCCAGAAACTGCTGCAGGCCCCCATTCCATTCCATTATCCCCGGCTACTGGGTCTACCTGCCAGTGCATCGGAGCAAGTCAATGCTACAGCAGCAAGGACCCTTTTATATCCTGCTCACTACGCAGACCGTGATCAGTGATTTAATATTGCTTTCCAGAGCTGATAGTCCTAAGCACTGCTCTGGTCATTGTTCAGTCCCTCAGAATGCCCCTCCTCCAGATCAGCTTCAGAGAAACCTTGGCTTCTCTGCTACACTAATCCTGATTCTGTGTTCATGGACCTCAGCAGGTGTAGATATTATCTATTGTGACAAAACGGTATTCGTCCCTTTTCCCCAAGGCGACGCTACCCCCTTGAGGCCAGGGAGGTGAGCCCAGTCCGCAAATCCCTCCCTAGGGGAAGTGGTACCTCGCTGGGAGTGACTCCCCCTTAGGGAATAAGGAATAGATTGCCCAACATATCGGCATATATGGGACTGCCTGCTGGGAAGAAGAATGTCAAATCTTTATATTTGGCTGCAGGCAATGTGGTAGGGAATCCATTAGCAAAAGCAAAAAAGAATGACTTTTTAAGAGATGTGTATTGAGGAAAAGCCCCCCTGATTGCACCTTCAGGGGTCAGAGCAGACTGCCGAATTGACAAGGAGCGCCACAGTGGGAGGCTGGCGAGAAGAGCAACCGGGAAACCACTGCCCCTAGAAGAGAGAAGTACACAGGAGCTGGTGGTGGCGTGACCACGAATGCCTCGTGGTGGGTGACCCCGCTGAAGGACGTCCAGCCCATCCTAGCTGGTAGCGCGAGGAGCTCACTGTTGCCCGCGTCCATAGACTGCTGCAGCCTGATTGGAAGCTGCAAACAAGACGCTAAAAATCCAGAAAAGGAAAGCTGACAAAGAATAGGAATACTCAAGCATGTGCCAAGACCTGCAACGTTCCCCTACATAGATGAAGGTACCAGGAAGAATGGGAAAAGCGGGAGGCTGTAGGGACACGAGTATACGATTTGTCCCACTCATAAACAAGAGATACAAGAAATAAAGTTGTTTGCCAATGTGAAAGGCTCATGAAGCAAGTACCAAATAACCCTGTGAGGAGAGACTGGGCACAATTACCCTGGGAAGAAGGGACATATTCTCATGAACATAGAGACAGAGTGGATAAAGCGCAAGTGCGGCTTTTGAGGAATATGATTTAAGACTATTAAGAAAACCAGATAACCGAGGAATGACTCTAAAAGGGGATCAAGTCCTATGCAAAGTAGCCATGGATACATTGAGAGACTGTAAAAGGGCCATAAGTGAAGACAAGAGTGTGAGACACTATCTGAAAAGAAGCTGTAAGCAGCATAACCTTAAAAAAAGAGCACCAAGCCCAGAAGTGTTTTACAAGAGCTCATGGAGGAGATACCCAGAGCTCACCAAAGATTGTATTAAGAAACTCAAATGTAAGAGAAACATTTCCATACAGAGACCATCAGAAACTGAGAATCCCATGAGAAGAAAAACCTTCTCTCAGCTAAATTTAAGTTGGTTAAAATAGTGGTAGGGTCAGGTAAAGTTGGGTTTGGACCTAGGAAACATTTACTTTGGGTCTTCCTGACGATAGACTAGCACCATTTAGTTTTTAGCTAGGGAGGGTGATCCCTCGAGCAATAGGGAAAGTTAGGCCTATTCATATAATTTCATTAGAGTTCATAATGTCCTTAATGTGTCCGACTCCTCCCTTCTGAGACACCACACTATCCATCACACTACTGCTATTAACAATTTTACTTTGCCTTTTGATAAATGTTGATGGCAATTGGCTGAGGGAGTCAGAGGTGTGTGTTCAGTGTCTGCAGTTTCCCCGGACTTGCAGTTAGTAAACCATATGCATCCTGTACAGCAAGCACCTGGTAAGATTTTGCCAACCTGTTTAGGTTCTTTTTGGTGGGTTTTATCTGTGTTTTAAGTTGATTTTACAAATCGTTTTTTTCCCCTGCTGGTTCAACTTTAGAGCGTTCTGTCTGGGGAAGCGGGTGTAGTTCTTTGTTTCTGTTCCCTTTTCCCCCTCCCATCCCATGTTGATAACAATTGGCAGACGTCATGCAGGATTTAGATGTATTTTGCAGGAAATTAAATGTCGTGCCCAAATGTATTTTGGGGGGCAGGAAATCTGTTAAAACGGACATATTAGGAAGATTAGCAATGTGTTTCATTTGGATAGATTGGTGAAGAATAGCCATGCTTCACATTTAGGTAGAATTGATTAGCCAAGGTGGTCTCTGATCAAGACATGCTACCTTGGAAATGGATGCCATGAACTCCTTCACCCGGGGCGCAGTCTTGCTCTTTTTTTCTCTTGGCGATATGCACTACGCTCTCCAATCAGATGAGCTCCCTAGCACTCTTAGCTCTCGGAAGGGACAATGATACAATGATACAATATATTTCAGCAATTAAAGCCTTAAACTATGACAGGAATAACCATCCACCCACTATAAGCATTTACCCGGGACCCAGAATATTACTTATAACCGAGTGTCAGCAATGGACTGACTGTTCCTCCTCAAGGGAATATGCTCTGAATCGGGCAAGGAATCTGGCAAGGCAAGCTCCTGCAAGTGACATTGAGGTGATGCCGCCTGTCATCAATACTCAACACACACCAGATCAGGAACACACTACAGAGCCTCCAGGATTTTGCGGCACACCTTTATTTATGGCAGCATTTTTGCAGTGCAATTTTTATTGACTGGAGGGTGCAAAATTGGTACATTGCAGGAAAGAGGCCGTGTGCAAGGCTACAAGAGAGCCAGGGTGTCAATATATGTATATTTGGTATCAAATAGGGAGAGTCCTAGATGTCTCTGGCTTGGCAGAACAGAGTTTGTTTTGGCTACATTTTTTGGTTTAACGTGCATGCCTATTTAATATTAACGTTATTAATCATTATCAGTTGCAATGCTGAAAATGTTCCCCAATTCCGCAAACACCCACACACCCCTCACCCAACACACGTCTCACCAATTCCCCATCACAACTTGTATTTTTGAACCTCACGCTCAGTCATACACATACTCACATGCTCTCCCACACTGCCAAGTCACAATTTGCGCTCTCTAGTCCCTACCAAACTCCAAATCACACTCACACCGTAAGCTCCCCAATTCCTCCCGCAGTATACAGTCCTTCATTCTTGCATGCTACTTCTGCATCTTTCATCCTTTCTCCAATTCTATCACTCTTCCCTCATCCTTTCTCCCAATCTGCAGCTCACTGCCCCTTTCCGGTCAACCCCTCTCTGCTTTTGGACCACTACTACCCCTGAGCCCACTTTCTGTACCTCTGCTCTCTGATTTCTGGCCCACCGCCCCACTGCATCCGTTCTGCTCTCTTGCCCACCACGTCCCCTTGTGACCCACTGCTCTCCCTCTGATCTCCCTTTTCTTTCTTGCCTACCATGCCACAGCTCACCCATCACTTAACCTCTCACTCCTTTCTCTCACATATTGTGATCATTTTTCAATGTTTGAATTAAACTGTAGATCTTGACCAAAAAAAATGGGGCATCTAAAAATAGAGCAGAATATGTGCTGTTTTTAGACAACCCATTTTTGGAAATGAGCAGGCCACCTTAATCTCAAAGATGACCTGCGCATTTCCACGGGGCTGAGCTGAAGCGCAAATAATGCACTGGCCAGCCACGTTGAATACGTTTGTATTGGCAGCGCTCTCCTGACAATGGTCTACAGGCTCCCCGTGCATTTCACAGTACTGGCCCTTAATGGTCCTGCCACTGTAAATTGCAACCCAAAAAAAACACATTTCTATCCCATTTGGGGAACAGAAATGCAAGTGAGAGAGCAGCTGTCGCACTTAAAAATGTGTTTTTAAAAAAAAAAGTTTTGAATGAGTCAGTAGGGTCAGTAAAGACCCTATAAAGCAGTGGCACCCCTCGTGCATGTATTTAAAGTGGGCGCATAGGGTGGCTTACACAATTTCTGCACATTTCAAAGCACATCTTACTTGTCAATTTGGGATGCACTTTTAAATGCGCAGAAACGCCCCCTGATTTGCACAAAGGGGTGAAAAAGGACATCTGAATAGGCGCATATAAGAAGCGTCCATTCAAATGTCCTTTGTGGATTGGACTGCTGTTTTTTTTTATTTTATTTATTTTTTTTGCTCAAGGGATGAGATGTGCTTGCGCATTTAATTTCTTGAGGCCAAAAAAAAAGTTGAGAAACTGGCCACTTGAGTATTTTTTTTTTTTTTCAAAAACGGCGATTTTGTGGTGTTTTTGCAAAAACGGCCGTTTTTCGCGGCATTTTGCGGGATTGCAAAATCGCTATTAGCTGGAGGGTCTGACTCTAACCCCCACTGCATATAACACTGCCAGTTCAGACACACCACTTCCATCACGGCCTGATCTGTTGCTTGACCTTTGGGCTCACCGAGTACCGGGCTTCATACCTGGGATGTACTCGTATGTCCGATAGAACAGAACTGAAGTAAATGCACACTGAGAAGGTGTCTTCCTATACGCAATCTACAGACCCAACAAGACACAGGGATGACCATAGTGGCTGTTGCTGGTCCCTGGGTCCACTGAACACCAGTCATCAAATCTAGGTAGGACTCGTAAGTCCCATAGAACAGAATTGGATGTACCTGTAAAATGAGAAGGTATCTTCCAATAAACAATGACTGACTCAACGAGACACAGGGACGACCATAGACCTGCAATTCGATTAACCCAATACAATTTAGGATTAGGGCAACTCCACACCAATGACACCGCCAAGCAGGGAAAGACAAACTCAAGACTGGTAATCGGAACAAACTCTGTGCTACACTGGGAATATCTCTTGGTGAACCAGTGCTCTGGACCTCTAGAATAGATACGGTCAGCTCAGTGGGCACTGGAAGGTAATCTGAAATAGGGTTCTCCAACCAATCCGTACAGACACTCACACATACCAATATGCACACTTTCTCCTCTACACCAACAAACAATAGAATGCAGCTATACCCCCGATCAATTTCGAATAAACTGCACACATACCTACACACCTCCATGAACACCTCAACAGTCTTAACCCAGCTATAACCCATGAGAAAAATCGGTTTAGCTGCAAACATAATCTCATACACCAGCTCCACCACTAGAATGCAAACTCTGAGGTCAACGCACACATTCTTCTGACCTCACACAACCACCACACCTAGCGTTAGAATGCAGCTACACACCACATAAACAGTACTGGCTGCACACATACTAATTGCACACAAGCCCTATTTACTACCTTACTCTCTCCACTGACCTGGACTACGGTCCCCAAGAGCGTTCATCCGACAGCGCTTTGAGATCATACCAATTTTATTTATGACGCTATACAAATGCACCAGAACATATCATTAGTTGACTCTGGTTATGCTACTTATGGTGGTGCTCATTTTATCTGGGGGCCTTCATCCTACCCGTGGTTATCTCTGGATTGGAGTGGGAGTTTTATATTGCTTATGTCGTACCTGCTATCTGACCAATCCCCTATGCTGCCATTACTTCCAAGAGAGGAATAGAGAATCGGGTTGGGAAATATTCATTGGATGTATGGGATACCGAATACCTGGCGGTAATCCAAATCGAGATAAGATCTTATCCCTGTTGCTGGAAAAGTGCCAAATGACACTTCAATGTCCCCTTAATTGATCATTTAGGAGCCTGTATCAATATGCACTGTGGTACTGCAGAGACACATTGCTTTATACGCGATCATGGGCTTAAAAGGGGATGATTATGGTGTCTTTTATTTTTTATTAAGAAAATTGTATTTTCAGTTTACATTGCAACTTTTTACACTATTTCATTATACATTCCTTGCTGCAACAATTTAAATACAATTTTAAGAGGATACAATATCCATAAAACGAACAACATAAAAGAGCAAAAAATATCTCACCTAGCCATGGTCACAGAACCTTCGCCAATCCTTCCACTGTTGTGCAATCAGTTTCCAAAATATTTTTTTCTAATAACTTATTCAATTCTAAAATCAGAGCCTGGTTAGAATTGGTCATTAACCTGTTCCACATTTTTCCCTCAAGTGAATCCAAAAATTGCAAATCGTGCAGAGCAAATCCAACGGGTGTGAAGTAGTAAACTCAAAGCCCATTATATATTATTTAATATTCTTGAAATGGCCTTAGGTGTGTCCTTTTAGTGTCTTTTGTACACATTCCTAAAACTACAGAGTTAATAGCAAATGGTTGTTTACATGTCACAACTTGCCTGGGGAGTTGATAGAAGCTTCTAGTAGCTGTTGGTTTCAAGCTAACCAGACTCCCCTTGGCTGCTACCAGGAGCTAAATAGCTTGCAGCTCCCTGCAATTTCAAATCCTAGGTGGTCGGTTTGTTCCTGGATGCCCAGCTAACTTGGCTGATTAGGAACATCCAAAATTCATGGAGGGCTAAAGATTTTCTGCTATCCTGTTAGAAATGTATTGCATATATTTATAAATCAAATGTGCTTTTAGATGTATGGAAAAGACTGTGAACACCCTCAAAGTTACTGAAATGTTTTTATTAATGAAGACCTGAGAAGAGATACTCGACAAACGCACCAGTCTTTTTGAACTGATAATCTAATTTATTTAGAGCAGAGAGTCTGGCCAGTGGTCATCGGCCTCAAAGGAGGGATTCCTGTGGAGGATAAATGCAGTTGTCTGTAATTAATGTTTCAAGGAAAGTACATTGAAATGTACTTATGTGAATTCAAACGAAAAATCAAAAAAATATATATCAGAAAAATAGGCATTTTGAAGTATGCATGTTTACTGTCAGAACAGAGTATTGAAACTTGGCTCACTGAAGATATATTTAAGCTAATTGCATTTTAAGCATAATTTACGTCATCTTGTCAGCCTTTCCTTCAACTATATATAGAATGAAACTTAATCAAATGACTGTTGATAAGAGTGTGCACTTTAATTGAATATTGAATGCACATCTGTCCTGGTATCTCTTAAACGGCAAGTGACCTTATAAACCCAAGATTTGTCCATCTCCCCGTTGAGATTAGTGTGCAAATTGGAAGGAGTGCATTACTCCCTATGTAAAATCACAAATATTCCTTTGGTTGCATTTTTGTATGGGAGTACACCGCTTTAGGATTGTTTGGAGGTAGTGTGTTGTTTGTATTGGGTGTTCATCCTTCACCACTATTATCAAAGGCTTACCAAACTAACTTCACTTCTACAATGCTAAAACGGGCAGTGGGGGAAAAAAGCATGCAATCTGCCTTTCTCAACCCCAACACATTGTCCAGGGGGATGGAGGGTCACTATCTGCTGGGTACTTGGGATACTCCCCACCAGCTGTCAGTTTGGTGCCATTTTGAAAGCACTCGGGTGGTGGGACTTTTAACGAATTCAGCTCTGTTCTATTGAATTTGTCCAGATCCACACGGGTAAAGACACCCAGAGGTACACCAGGCAATAATCTGCATATAGAACCCATGGGAGAAACCTGCGGCTGGAGCTAAGTGAGGAAACATCGGCTTAAGATTTAGCTCCACATAGGCCCCTAGTCAAGCCATACCTCTTTCTGTTTTTCCCCTCGTTATTCTGAAGTCATTGGGCCTTTTGCTTTTGTTGATGACTAAATATTATAGAGGTTTTTGAGTGGCTGATGTCAGTTTGTCTGTATGCCTTATTGTGTCCCCATTAAGGCAGGGGATCTCTTCCTGGTTCTATCTTTTATGGTTGTAGAGAACTCTGAATAGATGGTTATGTATTGTTTCTGAGCTCTTACAGCAAAGCAACTGTGGAAACTATCTCGGGTATGGATGACTTGGTTTTTGAGAGAATACTTTTGGAAGTTTATTTCATTCATTGAGGAAATACACCTGTCAAGTTCTGCCTACTTCTTGAAAGGTCCTTCATGTTCAGCTTATTATGATATGCTGTGGTATCCATGTTTCCAAAAGAGTTTTTGAATTAAAAGTGCTATGTATTAGCCACAAATATTGTGAAGAGAATTTCTTTGATTCATTACTATGTGGTCATACATTTTACAATTTGCCCTCCTCTGACATCTGACCAGCTTGTACTTTGTGAGTTTGAATCCCGGCAGGGTCGAGTCAGCCCTTTATCATTGAGGTAAATAAGTTGAATACCATTACTTTATGTGGTAAAACAGTAATAGCAAGAGAAATTTGGTATAAAGCATTACAAAAAATATTACTATCCTGATAAGATTACTGTCCTGTGATAGTAACCGGAAACTGAGCACAATTTATTTAATCTACAAGTACTTTCAGGTTTTTCCAAAAATGTAATTAATTATTTTATGTCCAGTGCAAAACGTATCTTCGAAGATTTCTCCAAGTGCCATTACATGATCAAAGATAATGAAGACCAGCCATTACATCAATTTACAATAGGCTACATAAAATAATGTTCTAAATGCGACATACAGTTAAATAGTGTATTTTGCTAATATTGAGGAGGGATGATTTTGGGCATTTTATTAAAGTACTACTTAAATTATGTATAAAAAAAACACCCAATGTATAATGTGGCAATTTCTGCAAATGGAGAGGATGAGAAAGGAAATGGTGTACAACTGTTAAAAGAATTTTGTTTTTGATTTTCGAACAGAAAGTACGGTTAACTGTTAACAAGGAAGAAATCCATCAGGCGCTAAATAATTTCATATGTTTAAGCTTATCAAACCAGATAACCATTGAGGAAAAGCAGATGTAGAAATAAATCATTGAAATCGAGTTCATTGGCTAGAGGAACTGTGAAGGCGTCATGAAGCAAGACACCGACCACAGATTCAAAGTTCAAACTGAGTTGTTTTATTAACTCAAATGTCAGGATGGATGAAGGCCTAACTTGCCCTATACTAAGGTGGAATTTCCCCTACCTAAAGAAACTAAGGAAAATGAGTCAAAGTACAACTTTAGTCGATATCTGTCCAAAACCTATACTTGCCCTCACAACTAAAGCTAAACAATATGTAGGGATGTCAGCCATAAAAGAAAAGGTGTTAGAAATAAAGTTCTGAGCTGCTTCCAGCTCCCAGCTTACTTTTTGGCTCTCCTGCCCCAAGATCAAGAAAGTTTTCACAAAAGTATCGGGATTTCCTTTCCCAAGTTCATGACAGTCAACTTGTACTATACTCAAAAACGGCTCCAAATGAACTTTACACTCGTTATGGCTTTTTGTATTAACAGTTTAATCAGATTACTTTTTCATATTTCACTTAAGCAACTTCTTTGGTTTTCACAATTGGTCTAGGCAACGTTGTCGGACCACACGGTCCACCCATTACAGGTCACGCGACCAGGAACCCTAGGCTCTCTAGCCCACACAGGTTTGTCTGTATCTGTACCTGTGTGCAGATTCACATTCACTTGTCTTTCCCTTGTCAGCCTCTTGGCTTTTCCACAATGTGTCACATATCCTTTGCTAGTCTTTGGCCTTGCCACACTGTATTTATGCCAAGTTTGCTTTGCAGTGGTTTTGTTTGCTTCACCACCTTGCTTTCATGCCCTCTCTCAATCTTCCATACTTGCTTTGTTTTAAATGGCTCGTAGTTTGCTGTCCAATGGGCAGTATCTGAGTTTCACATACACTTGTCATCGGGTCATACCTTTGCCAAAAGCTTTCATTTAGTTCGGTAGTCCATATCTGTGATCGTTTACTCTGCCGCTTGCAGATTATATATTCCTTAATTTTCTGTCAAACCCACGACTTTGGGTTTGTTTCATCATGCATATGCTTTTTCATTCATTCGCCATTCATTACGGTTTCCCCACAACCCTCAGGAGTGCCCTGGCTCAAGAGACTTTTCCTCTTCACTCGCTGGGCCCTGGGGTCGTCTCCTGGGCGGCTGTGCTTTCCGTTTTGGCTTCGCCTGCACGCTGTCCTTCAACCAAGAGTCCAGCTTGCACTTTGGTTTCTCTGTCTTCTGCCGGCAGCGCCACTTTCACGCTGTGGACGCGGTCGGTCACCTTGCTTCTTTCTTCTGTATTCACAGCTCCTGCTGCGAACCTCCCACCATTGAGGCTCCCACACCTGTGGCCTTCTTGCGGACCGCCTGGCCCTGGGCTCCACAGTACCTTGTGGTCGTCTGGTGGCGTCCTGGCTCTCCTGCAGGACCCGCCTCGACTGCCTCCTCGCATACATGAATCCCTGCTGGTTTGAATACTGCTGGACTCCTCCCTATTTATAGGAAACGTCCAAAAAGCCCCCCCCCCCCAAAAAGACAAAATGGGTGATTTGGCTGAATTTTGGCAGTGTGAAAATTCCGAACTTTCTTAAAACTTCGAACAAATCCCCCATTCGGTGGCAAGGGCTGCGGGGGTGTCGGTCCTGAAAAAAATTGAAAAAAGGAAAGTCTCCTGCAGTGCCAGTTCCCGGAAACAGGCGTTGCAGGGACACAGCGAGCCGGCGGCACACAGCGAAGTGTGCCACCGCAAGGTGGGTAGGGGTGGGAGCAAGGCTGAAATGTTCAGGGAAGAGAAGAACAAAAGTTTATTTTTTGAAAAATCGATCTCTTCTTCCTTGAACATTTCAGCCACGGGCTTCCAATGCCGATCCTTTTAATACACCTGCAACCACTTGACAGGTTTGTGCTCCGCTCTGCACTCACCCCAGGTTTCTACCAAAGGTGGTCTCCTCTTTCCACATTAATGAAGAGATTGTGTTCCCCACATTCTTCCCAAAGCCCAAGGAAGTCGCTGAGAAGGCTTTCCACTGTTTAGATTTCAGAAGAACTTTAAAATATTATCTTGACAAAACAAAAGCCTTTCCACATGCTCATTTCTAAATTGGTTCGCTTTCTTTGGCCTTGGTGGGCTGCAAGATTGGCTTTGTTAAGGGGTATCTTGCTGCCATTTCTGTTTTCAAGAGAACCCCAGAGCAGGGCTCGTTTTTAACAATCCCACAGTACATTTTGTAAGAATTGTCATTGGTTTCCCCATGCCAGTTTATGGCATTTACTTGAATTTTGTGTTGCTTATGAGTGCTCTGTTTGTCTATTTTTGTTCTTTAAGATTACTCACTCTTAAGGTCATTTTTCTGGTCAACATCACTTCCGCTAGACTGGTGAGTGAGCTCTGGCATTGTCAGTTAAACTCTTTTTGGTTTTCTTCAAAGAGACGTTGAGGGTGAGACCATCCTTCCTCGGCAAGTAGGTCTGAGTTTAATCCCTTAAGATCATCTTCCTGTCTTTCTCCTTTGCCTTCTAAGGCAGAGGAATGATTCCATCGGTTATACCCGGTTTGGGCGCTCTGCTTCTACATCTTTCAAACCAGAGCCAGCAGGAAGGTCTAAGGGCTCATTCCATCCGGGGGCTGGTTGCTACCTCTGCTTTGTAACGTGGAGTCCCTGTTCTGTACATTTGCCTACAAAGGTGGCTACAAGGGCATCTGTGCACTTGCTTGCAAAGCATTACTGTTTGGAATCGCAATCATGAGGACAGGATGCTCGTTTTGGTAGAGCAGTGCTTCAAAGTTTTCTGTTTTAGGTGTTCTGGCTTTCCATCCTCTTCCAGACCAACATTCTTCTATGTGAGTCTGTCAAAGATGAGGAATCTGTGGGAGGAAGGAATCCTATTAGAAGAACATAATTACCTCTGTTAATGTAATGATGGATATTCCTCTCACAGATTCCTCATCACCCTCCGAACCCGCCCCACTTGGAAAGTAGTTTGTACACCTTGGTTCTGAAGTCTCTCAGCACCACAGTGCAAGGGATAAAGAGTGGCTCTAAGATCACTGCGTACGACATCTTAATATATACTGGCCCGACGTCCTGTTAAGTTCTGGGCACAAATAGGCATCAGGCGGAGTTGTGCTGTGCTCCCTAGTGGTGGAAAAGTTTTTGAAGATCTGCTCTGAGAGCGAGATGTCAAAGATGAGGAATCCGTGGCAGGAACCTCCATCAGAAAGAACATTACCAACCGATGAGTAATTTGTTCATCGGTGCCAGAGCCTCTGTTTCTTCAGATGTACAGTGAGTATGCTGCACTTAGTATATTGTGATGCAGTGTGCTGAGAGGCAAGTAACTTGCTTGCAGGCTGGATGAAGCATGAAACAAGACGTCTACCCAATTGAGATGCTTGTACATTTGTGGTATACTTTGGCTGAGTGACGTGAACATTCTTGTAGGGCCATGAAGCTGAGCATTTATGTACCCATTATATGTGCCATAAGCACTGAGACACCACTCATGCTAATCTCATGGAATCAGGTATTTGGGACCCTACAGGCTAACATGGGCCGCTGCATCATATGATGAAGACGAGGAGGCCACAATCCAAACTGCTCCTTTTACAGTGAACATGGACCCTTAAGCGGCTCTTTCGAGTAGTGTTGAACACAGTTTTACAACAATAAACAAATATTGTAGATTCCTCTCTGGGAAGGTTATTCTTCCCTTCTGTATTTTATTAAAGTTCACATTTAGTAAGCGTACTGCGTTTCTAGTTTCTTCTCCTCTAGGGAATACTCGCGTTCCTTTTCATGAACTATCACTACACCTTTGACAATGGTAATTCTCTTGTATCCAATTATCTTTCACTGAGCGTTCTATCGCACTTATTTTATCACAGTTCAAATATAGTAACTCTTCTTTTGTACTGGGATTAGTTATTTGTTTCCTGGCTCTTCCTGTGCCTCCCCGTTCTCCTGTTACCTTCTCGCTTTGTCGGAAACGATTCTGGGACTCTAGGAGGACTGGCAGCAGTTCCAGCTCTTCGCTGTACTTCCGAGCCAGTGTTCTCTGTGTTCCTCACCTGCGGTACTTGCACTTCTACTCTCTTCGGTATCTCACCAGGGAGCCATGTGGTCTGCAGCATCGTCCCTGCGTTGTTGTACGGCCCCGCTGCCCACCCTGACTCTCTCTGGGTCACACCACTTCTGATTGTTCCTCTGCAGCTTCTCTATATGCTGACAGTTCAGCGTTTGTTGACTTGC
Source organism: Ambystoma mexicanum (assembly GCF_040938575.1). Classification (NCBI taxonomy): domain Eukaryota; kingdom Metazoa; phylum Chordata; class Amphibia; order Caudata; family Ambystomatidae; genus Ambystoma; species Ambystoma mexicanum. Next base: position 1,336,263,877 of record NC_090922.1, on the reverse strand, counting down.
CCAAAAACAAGTTTGGATTTCGTAAGCTTTGCATCACGTGATGGCTCCGCCTATTCCCAGTCTTATTTCAGCAGGGTACTTCCCCTGCGTGGAGACGTACTGCTCTCTCTGGTCATACTCTTTTTCCTTCCTTATAAGTGTTTTCCCCTCGATCCACTCTTCTCAGTGGATTGATCAGTTTCAATTAAAGAGGTATTCTTTTCCTTGTGAAGAAGAAATTCCTTCATCTTCGGCACAGTCTTTATTTGACAAGGTTTGATAGTTTTGTATGTGCAATTAGATTTACTGGTGAAGGGAGTTCCTCACAGTAAAGGGAGATTTTGTCCCCAAAGTGGGAGTCCTTTCCAGTGAGTTCCCACTTACCTTGCACCCAGGGAGGGTGTTGTGGAGCGGGTACACCTCCCTAAGTTTATAGGGTGAGTGGGCTCACACTACAGGAGAAGGGACAAATTCCCTCGATTCGTCACAGAGTAGTGTGTGTACACAGTGGCCAAGCAGCCTGAGGAACACTGCTGACCCCAGCAGCGCCAACCACACCAGTTCTCTGCTCGCATGCTAGGAGATGCTGACGGAGGAAAGAAAGAGACTGGCAAACCCAAAAAAAGGTTCCCGCCTACAGGAAACATGGGAAAGGGATACCGGCAAGCCCACAAGACGGTTGCCACCAGAGTAGAATAGAGAAGGCACCAGTGAATCCACAAGAAGTCTTCTACTAGAAAGAACCATAGAAAGTACTGGCAAGCCCCCAAGAAGGCTGCCACCTGAGAAGGCCAAATGTACAAGTAAGCGCTCCATCTCGAAGGAACTCTGTCATCGGAGTCACTGACCCTCCCTGGTGAGAGCACTGCAGAGAAACGGGTATGTGGTTAGGCCACGAGAAAGGAAGGCGGGCTGTCGAGCTCCTCAACAAACACGAGGAAGCGCAGGACCTGGTGATACATCAGGAAAGTGAAGCTTATGAAAATGCTAATCACTGACCCCATAAGAACCAAGGAAAACCTATAGATGCGTTCGAGATTGAACCTGAGGAAATATCCGAGCTGAGTGTGAATGACGGGGCTAGAGGGCCTAGCTTTACCTTACGCATTCTAGTTTGTATCCAGTAGTAGGGCCACTTAGTTATATCAGGATTTGAACTACGAACAGATTTTTTAAGTTGACAGAGCAACCTGACTAGCACCTTTTTAGGTTTACAGTTTTAGATGGGTATCCTCACGCTAGCAGTCACATCAGATTAGGCAGATTTACATTTAAGATAATACAAATCTTCTGTTTGAATGATGTCGAGTGGTCCGGCTCCTTTTTCTGGCTCACCACAGCGGTTATAGTTAGTTTGCCTTTTTTGTTCATCTCCTCTTTATTGCTGAACAGACCATGCCATCCTATATCCCCTGCTTTCCCCACTTCACCGTTTTAATTTCCAGGGCTTTGACTGTTCAGTGTCAAACATGGAAAGAGCCATCTGATTTCACAGCCATGAGCCCATAAAACGTTTTTGCATTCAGGAAATAGTGCATATTTTTGCATAATTTGGAAGTAGATTCATGAATGGCACTATTCCAAAGCCGCCTGCTTGAACGATGTTGGTGCTGGACCTTAACTGCAGGCTTCAAACCAATGTTCAGGATTTTAAGCGTGCTTAAAAATTATGAACATTTGTGGGCATGTTGTGGCTTTTTCAGGGCAGTCAAATGCCCATGGTCTGTAGTATTTGACTAGCTTTTATGAGTGAGGTGTAGTAATAGTCTCAACATTGATAATTGCTGGCCAATGGTGGCCATTGCTCAAGTAACTGAGCATATAGCAAAGTGTGTAAAAGACATGCTATTTAGATGGTAGTGTGAGTGAAATGAATGTTGCTAAGGTGTTCTGCGATATGTTATGTCCAGCGCCAAAAGACCATTCAAATGTTGGCCAGCACTAGAAGACCATGCAAATGGTAACAGTGCGCGGTATAAGACAACACAACATAAGAGTATCAATAGACCTGCCAAAGCCAAGGTACTAAGGGTCCTTGTCAAACACAAATGTGGAGGGCTTGGGCTCAACTTAGGTAATGTGGTAAAATCAAAGCTTCTAAACAAGTCTGGCATTCACTTTCTTGGTGACTGAAGTTCATCAGTCTTAATGTCTGCCTCCTAGCGGTGAAAAGGTTGTAAAGTATTTGGGGGTTTAAGTTCCTTATCAATTCTTTCTTGGTAGTTTTTAAGATCTTGGCAAGGATTGCAGTGGTCACCGAGGTTGTCAAACGTAACTGTGTTTCTGCTGGTTACAAGATCCAGTTAACTCTCTACGGGATTCAAACCCTCAGACATCTTAGCAGGGTGTACATTTACTTTATAAGCATAATATCTTTTGACTCGTACGACAAGCCTCCTGACTGTGAGTATGGCATTAGTGTGCAGTCAAAAAATCAAACATTTCGTCGAAAGTCATATCGAAAACAAAAAAGTCGGAAAAAAAAGTCGAATGCCCTTTTTTAAATTATATATTTATTTTGGGATCCGGGAATAAAGAAAATGGGTAAAATAAAAAAAAGGGGAGGGGGGGGCCCATTTCGAATAATAAGCAATTTAAAAAAAAAATCAAAATGTTTGTTTTCGACTTTTTTCCCCTGATTATTATGACTTTCAAAAAAATGACATTCGATTATATCACTATAAACAGGGCATTACATATCGAGCTAATCAATGGAATTTCACAACTATCTCGGATACATTGTGGGACCTGAGGGATCCACCATTTACCTCTTGCAGGGCCTACTTCAAAGCTTGTGGTGGTTCCCATAGCCTATGTTTTCCCTATTCCCTTAACCTAGCATAAGAAATTGGACATTGTCACAAATATTACATTTCATTTGAAGACTGCAGTTTGAAGAGGACTGTAAGCAGTACAGAGAAATACGATGTATTCAAATGTTATAAATAGGCTTCTGTTAGGCATTTAGCAAAGAATCTTTTGAGCGTTTTCTAGCTAGTATGTATAGAGATGCGTCACAGGAGGGGGGACAACAATAGTGGAAGCAGTCACTAGGGAAGAGTGAGAAAGAAGACAAGAACACCGAAAGGAAATGTCTGAGAAATAGCACACTGGCGCACAGGGACAGACGGCTCAGGTGAATGGTCAATGGAGGCAAGGGGAAAATTGTGTTGAGGATGTTGCCTTATTTTAGAAGATAATGCCTCCATCCTGATTAGAAAGCTGGGACCAACGTTGAATGCGGCATTGATGCAATAGAATGTTCAGAGAGGTCAGCTCTGTTTGTAGATATGAAATCCTAATATTATTTGAGAGCGCTTTCATTCTAATATAGTGGAAATGTTAACCACTTTAGGGCAGGCTTCAGTGTTTAGTGTTCCAGATTTGAAGTCTCCATATCCTCTGGTGATATTGAATGAGCAGTTAAAGCAATTCATGTTTTGTTATATCGGTTGTGGAGTAGTTAGTGTTACTGCTTCAGCTGGCATCTTAAAAAATTGGAAGGGTTCAGCTTGTTGGCAAGGAGAAACGTCAAATTGGTGTAAAGAAAGTGGTATATGATGCAGGAAAGGAAGTTTGCAGTGCGTGTCTGTGTGTAGGTTGCTCAGTGAATAGATGCTGGTACTCCTATGTCCCGTCACCTTTCATCCATACTGGAAGGGGGCGTCGCTCACTAGGGACGGGAGACGGAACCATTTTCACCCGAAAAATTATCTTCGCCTTTAAATTTAGATGTACGTGGGGGCGAGGCACTGGTAGCAAGCGCTCCCCTGACTCTGCCCACCTGGGCCAATCCGTGGTCCTCTTTTCTGCGTCAACGGGAATGGGCCGCTTTCACTAGCACTCCTGTGTTAGGCCTCTGGCCTAGTAATTCCACAGGCTCTCCCCGGAGGAGTGCTTTTGGCTCCTTTTTTCTTGTCTTTAATCTGGTACCTCTGTCCTCTGGCGCCATGTTCCTCCCCGGCGCATGTCGATGTCTGCGTCCTTCAGCAGGTGTCCAGCCTGCGAGGGTCTCTTCCTACATCCGGCCCCCACGCTCTGTCTCCGCTGCCTTAGCCCCGACCACACTCTGACACCACACGCTCTGAAGAACAGACTAGCCAGGTGGAGGGAGCTTTTCGCAAGGTCGTCTCCAGAGGACTTAAAGGAATTTGTCAGACACAAGACCAGGCCCAAGGTAGGGGCACTGCTTTCATCCGCACCCCGCAAAGGCGACTCCTTCCCCAGGAAGCGCATGAGCAGGAGGGACCCATCGGTTCCTAGTACCAGTGCGGGTACCGAGGCTGCTTCAGCTTTGGTCACCAGGCCGAGGGGTTGCGAGATCCTACTAGTGACTACGCTGAGGGACTGCAATGTTCCATTATTGGCTTTCAAACCGATGGGCTATGCCCTAAGGGCGGACAGATGTCTGAGAGGGGTGCCTGAACGCAGCACTCCCGGTGCCACAGCCGAGAGCACTCCATCTACCGGGCCCCGTCCTGAGGTGCAGGGTGGGCCTCAAATTCCACCGCCACATGTCCTGGAGGAGGCCCGGCCCAGCGCAGCAAACGCCACAACACAGGCACGTGGCATGCAGCCCAACAAAATGGCCACCGGGCCAGACAAAATGGTGGCTCGCCCAACACCATCCCTCTTTGCGGAGCAGGTAGGGGAACGAGTTTCCAGGTGGGACTGGTCAACGCCTGGCACATGGCCCACAGCATTTCCTTCAACGTCTCAGGGAAGATGCACGCTGCATACAGCAAGACAGTGTGCCCAGGTCTCGGAAACCGCAGGGCCCCGCGCCCATGCCCGCTCCAGCAGCCCCTGAAGGCAGGTTTTTGGAAAATTTCCTGACTCTCATGAGGTTGCTGCAGATGGGCAACATCCTCAAAGATTTTATCAGGGACATGCTCTCTCCGGAACTGCCGCTAGCACCCACGGCCACCCAGCCCTTGGGTCCAGCGCCACGGGTCCATTGCAGCACCAGCTGCCTGCGCCTGTCTGCATGACACCGGCTCACATGCCTCTGCCACTCACAGGAGTCCTGTATATGCTGCCGCAGCAGCCTCCGGCGCCTGTCAGCACGCCACAGCCCCCTGTGCCCAGCACTCCTCCAACTACACCGGACCAACAGGGCACATTGGTGGACACGGATGAGGAGGATGACCCCGACACGCCCTCGTCAGCCAAGGCCTTTCGCGATCGGCTTGCAGGCCTGGCGGAGTACTTGGGGCTCCCACAGCCTGAGGTGCAACAACCAGAGGCGGGGGTCTTGGCAGAGGTCCTCACTTTATGCTACAAGGCTAGAACAGGGATTCCAATGCAAAAGGATGTGGTGGCTCTTGCCAAAAAAGGATGGCTCAAACTACACTCCACAGCCTACAGGTGCCTCGATGCCAGGTTTAGGAAAATGGAGGGAGACCCCCTCTTGCTTTCGGCACACCCCCAGCCACTCCTCGGTGATCGCTGCAGCTTCACTCTACTCCAAGCAACAATTGTCCTCGGCTCCATCAGCCTCTGGAGGAGATGATCCTGGAAGCATACCGAAAGAAAATCTATTCCAACGCTTCTCTTTATCATAGTCCATCCAATGCTGGCTGCTGTCAACCAGAGGCTCTGGCGAGAGATTGCCGATTTCCTTCCTGAACTTCCTGTGCAGAGCCATGCGCGTTTTAAGGCTGGGCTGGCTGAAGCCAAAATAGTAGCGCAGGACATAATGGACTCCACTGTGGTTCACATTGACACCTTGGCGCGTGCCATATGTATCGCTACCAACATGAGAAGGACGGCCTTCCTACGGGTGACAAAAGTTCAACCCTGATATCTAGGAGCATATACTGGACCTTCCTTTCGAGGGTGGCGATCTGTTCTGTTCTATCCACTAAGGATGAGGAACTTGATAAGAAGTACAGTTCACAGATTTCCAAAAGTTTATCGATCCTCACTAAGGCCACCCCTGAGACATATAGCCAGACGCACCAGCGCTCAGACAAAAGTCAGTCTTTCAGAGGATTCAAGGGCTTCCAGGAGAGAGTCCAGACAACCGGACAGATCTCCGAGCCAGCACAGGCGCAAGCAGCACAAGGTGGCTCACAAGGGCTTTTTTCCAGTCCCCCCTCCTCAGCTTCAGCCTCGGAGGGCAAAAAGGCATGACGGTCAAGGCCACTGGGCAAGGAACACCAGTTCCATCATATAAGGGGTCCAGGTGGACCCAGTCCTGGCTCCCTTGGCGCCAGGCTCATGAGAAAGTGCACACTTGATTTCTGGTGCACGTGTTATTTCCTCCCCTGCCGGGTCACCACGTGCACCCAGGTCGGCCGTGGCCATAGGAAGACATTGGGCTGCACGTGCAGCATCCTTTGGGCGTGGCAAGGTGGGACCACAAGGCGGAGCCAAGGTGGCTTGGTTGGGACCAGGCTATTTAAGCCTGCCCCGCCCGCATGCAAGCACTTCGCGTTAGTCTGCTTATAGCAGCATAACGCTCACCGCCGCCAGAAGTGCTCTTACCTGATTTAGCAATACCATTGCTTGAAGCGCGGCTTACCTAACTCCAGCAACATTATCTCCAGCGCGCATCTTACCTGATTCCAGCAATACCATCGCCTGAATCACATCTTACCTGATTTCAGCAGTCACCGCAGTCGGAGCGCTTCCTCACCTGTTCCGGATGTCCAAGCTACGTGGGAGCTTTTATCGTCCAGCATCCTTGCCGATCCATCAATCAATCCAGCCACCGCCTAGCTGCTTCTTGTCGGACGTCGCCAGGCCATCCCTGCAGGAGAAACGGACAAACAAGGTTAGAAATAACATAGACATTACGCTAATGTCACGCGCAACATATTCCTCGCGCTTGACCTTAGAATCAAACTGTTATACTTGGGCCTTCGTAATTTCCCCGGGCCCCATTTGGTCTCACTTCCAACACCGCGACCATTCACCACCTATTGGGGAGAAGGAAGACATTACAAGGGATACGGACAATAATCACGGAAAAAGACCATCACAAGGATACAGACAATAATCATTGTTGAGAAACACTTTCGAAATGGATCAGCCACAGCCGGTCTGGGCTGCCATGCACATGGACCAGCAAAGAAACTAGTTGAGAAGCAGGACAGAGAGCTCATCCTCATAAATAAACAGGTGAGACTATATGGGTAAACTGCTCCTCATTCTTGGAAGAACGGTTCGAGGGAAATCAGTCAGACCACAGCATTCTCACGGCTTCTCGTATTCTCGCATGGGCAGTGTCAGCAACCAGCGCAGCCCACACTACCGGAGCAGGGGAAGCAGCCTGATCCATGGGAGCCAATTCCAGCGAGAGCTGCAACCATGCCCCAACATCCCTGCAGAGACCAGGTTAGCGGAACAATGACACAGCCATCCGGATCCACAAGTTTCGTGGTGGGGGGGCAGGCTTGCCCTTCACTCTCAATGCTGGCGACAAGGTTCAGAGACCCATGATGATTTTACTCCTTGGCACACACACTCCCTCCTTCCCTGCATCTCTGGCATGGCTGGCCTCTCTTGGCCCTCTTCCTGCTCCCACCTGCAAGGCTAAAAACCTCAGGGGTCATCTTCGACTCCACTCTCTCCTCACATCTCCGATGTCTCTAAGAAGTCACACTACCAGCTGCACCTCCTCAGAGGTATTCTTCCTTTGCTCTCCTTCCCCCAGAGGCTCACCGTCTCCAGAGCCCTGGTTCTCTCTAGGCTGGACTATTGCAACAGCCTCTATCTAAATCTGCCTGCCTCTACTCCCTGCCCTCTGCAATTTTTCCAGAATAGGACTGCGAGACTTGTCCTTGGCCTCAAGCCCAGGGATCGTATCTCTCCAGGACTGAGAAATCTGCACTGGCTGCCAGTAGCTGCAAGGATTGAGTTCAAAACCCTCTGCATTGTCCACAAGGCCTTCTGGGGCCACAATACCTTCAACTCCCTCTTCCCAAATATCTTCCTTCTCGAGCTCTTCGCTCATCCGCCTCCACCTCCCTCCGGGTCCGTCGCTTCTCCAAGCAACGAGTTGGTAGATCTCTCTCCTCAGCAGGGGTCTCCCTCTGGAACAATCTTCCTGCCTTCCTGAAACTTGAAGAGAACCATCTCCGGTCCCGGAAGCACCTCAAAACCTTCGTCTTTGCTTCTGCTTTCTCTCCACCTCTCCCCTGCAGATTTCCTGGATGAAACTGCACTGCCCCCTGGCAGCCCCCACAACTGGGGACTGTATTCTGTATCCCTACAGTCCCCCACAAGCACTTATGTCTGCTCTTACCTTGCACTTGCCACCATCCGGCCGTTATTTTTCTTAGTCTACTATCCCATATACTGCACTTCTCCCTTCCCCCTTGCACTTTTCCCCTTCCCCTTTCCCATACACTTGCGCGATCTGAATGACACCTGGCCTAGTAAGATCGTTGTCTGTCTTCCCTCTGTTCCCACTCCCCTGCCTCGTCGCGCCTCGAAACACTTGTGTATAGACGCGTTATAAATGCCATATATATTATATCATATATCATGGATCCTTTCAGTATCCACGGGCTTCTGGCTGGTTATGCCGCCTCCTCCTTTCTCATCCCCTCCGCTCCCACAGATTGGGACAGCAACTCTGTTGGCGGAAATTCACTCGCTTGTAGAGTCAGGCATTGGAGGAAGTCCCAGCCTCCCAGCGGGGTCAGGGCTTCTATTCACAGATTTTCACCATAGACATGAAGAACCAGGCTGGCCTGAGAGTTGTTGGACCTTTCCACCTTGAATCTTTCCACTCTTCAAAAGTTCAAGATGGTTACCCCAGTGCTTATAGCGGAAACATTGTGCGCAGGAGACTGGATGTGCTCCGTGGATCTGAAGGATGCCTACCTACGCGTACCAATCTGGCAGCCCCATCAGTCCTGTCTGAGGTTTAAAATCATGTGCTTTCATTTCCAATACAAGGTTCTACCCTTTGGCCTCAATTTGGCCCCCAGGTGCTTAACAAGACTGATTAACTCAGTGGCATCTTGCTCCGGGCCAGGGTCACCACATATTTCCAAACCTAGACTGGCTCATCAGGGCAAGGTCTCCGGAGGCAGTCCACCCCTCCACCACCGCCCTCATGAATACACTACACGAGCTGGGATTTTCCATCAATCTCAAGAAGTCACAGCTGGAGCCCACGCAGAGTCTAACGTTGCTGGGCCTCATCTGGGATACGAGCTCTGAGAGGATTTCCCCCTCAGAGGACAAGATCACAGCCATCAAGAAGGCCACGCAGCATTTTATCAGCAGAACAGTGACCTTGCGTGGTGGTGCCAACACCTACTGGGCATCATGGTGATATGTCTCTTTGCTGTGCCTCATACGAGGCTCAGGATGAGGCACTTGTAGTTAGACTTCGAGGGGATTGGGTCCTCCGACGTATTCCATATCTATGTATGACATGTAATCACCACAGCTGTGCTGCTTCGGAAACTTTTTTCGGCGTCTGCGTCCTGCATCGATGACGTTGATGCGCCATCGTCGAGGACCTCCTCCGACGTCATCCGATGTGATAAGTGGGACGCACGACGCCCGTAGCCTCAGTTCCGTTTTTTCCGCGAACGTGTTGCTTCGTGAATCTCGGTTAACGCCTCGACTCTTTGGAGTTCTGTTCTTCTCGGTTCTTCGAACCTGTTCGTTTTTGTGAAAATCCTTCGCGTGAAGATGTCTTCTACTTCGTCTTCGACCCCGCGTCCGGGCTTCAAGAAGTGCGGGAGTGTGGGTCCAAGATGTCAGTGACGGACTCGCACAGCGCCTGCCTCTGGTGCCTCGGGGAGGCCCACGACACGGATGACTATCGACTGCCAGTCGCTCACGTCCAAAGCCTTAGGTGAACGTAAGAAGTTGTTGTTGGTAGGTCGGGTGTCCAAGCCCCGGAAGTCGAAGTCTGCGGGGCTTTCGACGGATGATTTGAGAGGAGACTCTCCGCGTCATCGTCGGAAGTCTCGTGGGTCTCCTTCTAGGAGTCGGTCTCGCCACTCCTCAGCCTCTTCGAGGAATTCTCGGAAGCGCCGACACCGGCCGTCTTCCAGGTCCTCTTCGGAGGACTCTGCCCAGCACGTCGCTTACCCCACCAGCCGTGCAACGCCGAAGGAATGGGCTTCCTTCGGGAAGAAAATGCTGGCGATTCTCGAGTCGCAGGGTACTAAGCCGTCCGCGCCCACGAGTGGGGTCGGTCGTGAGAGGTCGAGACACCGCTCGCACGAGTCACGGGAGAGGTCCCGTTCGGACAAGGAGACTCGTTTTCGACGTACCCGTTCCAGGTCCCGGTCCTCAACGCGTTCGAGACCGTGTGCACCTGTGATGTCTTCGAAGAAGACATCGACGTCTGAGGCGTCGAGGGCGTCGACAGGCTTTCTCGAGGCTCTGGCTCCAAGGAAGTCGTCGAAGCCGGCGACGCTCAGGTCGTCGAAGGACACGCTCGGAGCTCCGACTTCGAGGACTGTGTCGACGCCGTCGATGCTGGCGGCGCTGCATTCGACGCCGATTCACTCGACGCCTTTCGAGGCCGGGGTGTCGGAGGTACCCCGTGGCACGGGAGAACCCCCTAGGAAGGCTCTGGTTAAGAGCAAGCACTCTCGGGTGCCTTCTTTTCGCCACCTGGAATATATTTCAGAGGCGGATGAGGATTCTGATGGCCTGGTTCCTAGTCGGGTTCCAGATGAAATTGTCTCGGGCCATAGTCAGTTTGACGATTTGAGGCAGTCGCTGCATGATGCCAGTGGACTGGACACCTCTCTGAAGGTGGAGTTTTGTAGGCCTGAGCCTGGCTCTCGTGCCGATTCCTCGTACCGACGCCTTATGGCTAGGGTTTCTGAGTACTCGGGATGGTCTGCTCCCCCAGGGGAGTTTGTGCAGGATGATCTCACGGACATCCTTGATGTTGGTCCCACAACTGACCCGGTACTGCCGTTCCATATGGCTTTACAGAGAAGGGTTGCGGCGGCTTGGACTGCTCCGGAGAGTCTCCCGGCGGTGGGCAGATCCTTGTTGCGAAAATACTGTCCAGCCAGTAGCGACCCCTGCTACTTGACCAGGCACCCCACTCCGGAGAGTTTGGTGGTGCAGGCGGCCACAGCCCCGGCAAAGCAGGTGTCGTACCCTACCATCCCTCCTGATAGGGACGACAAACGTTTTGATGGCTGGGCGAAGAAAGTGTTTTCTTCTGGTGGTATGGCGCTTCAGGCGGCCAACTCCATTTGTGCCTTGTCTCGTTTCACACACACACTCTGTGGAACTGTTGCGTTAGCGGCTGAACATATTCCCGAAGGGGACGAATGGGATGGTTTCCTTGCTATGGTCCAGGATGGTAAGGATGCCATGCGTGAGTCCTTTCAGTCGGGTTTGGACTTGGCTGAATGCGTCAGCAGGTCCATGGCGGCGAGCACCGTGATACGCAGGCTTGCGTGGTTGCGGAAGTCGGGGTTTGCTCCTGATGTGCAGTCCCGGCTTCTCAACATGCCCTTTGACGGTGTACACCTTTTTGGCAGCAAGGCTGACGAGAGCCATGAGAGGTTGCAGACCTCAAAAGCTGCAGCGAAGTCGTTGGGGGCTGCAGTTCGCCAACCTCCGCCTTTTCGTCCTAGGGGACAGCAATGGAGGGATGGTTCCTTTCGCTATTACTCGTCCTTCAGTAAAGCAAGAGGAGCTGGCAGTCAGAGGCCAACGCAGGGTTACCAGAGGTGGACGACAGGGTACCCGTGGTGCCAAGGCCGCTCGGGCAGTTGCCTCTTTGCCCTCAGGTAACGCCGCTACCACTCAGTCATGAGGCCATGCCCCATGGTTCGCCGGTTGGGGGAAGGTTGGCGCAGCATCTTGTAGAGTGGCGTGCCATTACTTCAGATGTGTGGGTTCTGGAGATCATAACCCACGGCTACTGTCTTCCCTTTCGGCACAGGCCTTGCGACAATCCACCTGGGAACCTCTTTGCAGAGTCTGGATCCGCTCCTTGCTCCTGGTGCCTGTAGCGGAGAGGAACAAGGGATGGTATTCCCCTTATTTTTTGATTTCGAAGAAATACGGGGGATTGAGACCCATCATGGACTTGCGCGGTTTAAACAAACTCCTCAGGAAGGACAAGTTCAAGATGGTTACTCTCTCAAGTCCTCCAGGCCCTTCAGCTTCAGGACTGGTTGGTGTGTCTCGACCTCAAGGATGCTTACTTTCATGTGCCGATCCATCCCAAGCACAAGAAGTACCTGAGGTTCGCGGTTGGCGACTCGCACTCTCAGTTTCGGGTCCTGCTGTTCGGATTGACCTCCGCCCCGAGGGTTTTCACCAAGCTCATGGTGGTGGTGGCAGCGCATCTCGGGCAAGGGGGAATTCACGTCTACCCCTACCTGGACGATTGGTTGATCAGGGGGAGCTCTCCCGAGCAGGTCCTGGATCATCTGTCCATCACCTGCCACTCCCTTCACAGGCTGGGCTTCTCCCTCAATTTAAAGAAGTCCCATTTGACGCCAACACAGCGGCTCCAGTACATCGGAGCAGTGCTCGACACTTCCCTGGGGCAGTGTTTTCCTCCCCAGGTGAGGGCTCTTCACATTCAGCAGATGGTGCACAAGTTTCAGCATGCCCAGACGCTCCCAGCGTTTGAGTTCTTGAGGTTGCTCGGCCTCATGGCATCCTGCATTCTTCTGGTGCCAGAGGCTCGCCTGCGGATGAGATCTTTGCAGTGGGCACTCAAGATGCAATGGTCGCAGTCCTCCGGCAGGATGTCGGACCCGGTTCAGGTGCCGCCCTCGGTCGCCCGGGACCTTCTGTGGTGGGACGTCGAAGGCAACTTGATGAAGGGGGCTCAATTTTGACTTCCCTGGCCGGAGGTGACGATCGTGGCGGATGCATCCCTCACGGGATGGGGAGCTCATGCCAACGGACTGACAGCGGTCGTTGGTCTCCAAGGGAGTCCAGACTCCATATCAATCTGTTGGAGCTGAGGGCCGTCAGGCTAGCCCTGAAGGCTTTTCTGCCGACTGTGCGAGGAAAGTGTCCTGATCCTGACGGACAACACAGTGGCCATGCACTACCTCAACAAAAAGGGGGGGGGCAGGGTCACTTCCTCTGTGCAGGGAGGCGATGCAGCTCGAGTTCTGGGTCATCCAGCAGGAAGTTTCGATCTCGGCAGTTCATCTGGCCGGAGACGAAAACGTGACAGCGGACGCTCTGAGCAGGCAGAGCACGATCTCTCACGAGTGGGAGTTGGCTCAGGAGATTCTCCTGGAGATCTTCGCCCTTTGGGGGACCACTCAAGTGGATCTCTTCGCCTCCAGTGTCAACCGGAAGTGCGAAAGGTTTTGCTCGTGGGAATTTCCTCCAAAAGGAGCCTTAGGAGACGCGTTCGTGGTGGAGTGGTCCTTCCCGCTGCTGTACGCGTTTCCTCCAGTCCCCGTCATCCCGCAAGTGCTGCGGAGGTTACGGAAGTTCGGTTCCCGGATGATCCTCATTGCTCCGGCGTGGGCTCGGAGGACATGGTACCCGGACCTTCTCGACTTGTCCATCTGCCCTCCACGTCGTCTTCCCTACCGAGACGATCTGCTCTCACGGGAGGGGGGTCAGGTTCTCCATCCAGAGGTCAGATCCCTCAACCTTCACGTTTGGCTTCTGAAAGGTTGAGGTATAAGAATTGGGACCTCCCTGAAGACGTGATGGAGGTGTTGCTGTCGGCCCGAAGGCCAGCAACAAAGTCTCTGTACCGTTGCCGTAAGTTCTGCGACTGGTGTAGAGTTCAGAATGTGGATCCTTTTGCATGTGACATCCCCATGGTTCTGTCCTTTTTACTTTCTTTGGCCCACAGGGGCTTGCAAGTGGGTACCATTAAAGGTTACCTGGCGGCGCTGTCCATCTTTAAGCGCTCGTCTGAAGAGTTCCTACTTTAAAATCCCTTTAATTTCACAGTTTCTGAAAGGGCTCACTAATGTGTTCCCTCCGTCACCTTTCCTGGTGCCCGGTTGGGATTTAAACTTTGTTAAGTTTCTTATGGGTACTCCATTTGAGCCTTTACATTCTTGCCCTTTGAGGCTGTTAACTCTGAAAACTGTGTTTTTAGTTGCGGTTACTTCCGCTCGCAGAGTGAGTGAGTTACAGGCACTTTCAGTTAAGCCACCCTTCACTGTATTTCACAAGGACAGGGTTGTCCTTAGAGTTCGTCCTTCTTTTCTCCCAAAGGTAGTGACAGAATTTTATTTGGCCCAAAAGATTGTTCTTCCGGCATTCTATCCTCCTCCGCATCCTGGTAAGGAAGAGGAGAGGCTCCATAGGCTTGATCCTAGGAGAGCTTTAAGCTTTTATGTTTCACGCATGTCCCGGGTCAGAGTGGACGATCAACTCTTTATTGGTTACGCTGGAAAGCGTTTGGGGCAAGCTGACGAAACAGACTTTGTCTCGCTGGATTATTTTAGCCATCTCGGAGTGTTACCGCTTGGTGGGTAAGGACCCACCGGCTGGCTTGCGGGCCCATTCTACCAGGGGTATGGCTGCATCTACTGCCCTGCAGAGGGGTGTTCCTATTCGCAACATCTGTGATGCAGCCACCTGGGCTTCAGTACATACATTTGTACGTCACTATTCCCTCGATTCCATCCGAGGACAGGGTCTGGCCTTTGGCAAGGCGGTCCTTTGCTCTATTTGATTGGCAATTCTAAATTTTGATTCTAAATTCTTTCCTCCCTCCTTGCTCTGGTACTGCTTTGGGAGTCTGTCATAGATATGGAATACGTCGGAGGACCTAATCCCCTCGAAGAACAAGTTACTTTCTTACCTGGTAACGTTCTTTCGATGGGAGGGTCCGATGACTTATTCCATATCGCTCCCTCCCTGCCTTCCCCGCTGCAGAATTTCTTTTGCGATTGCAGCTTAGGTTCCGCAAGGCTTTGTGTCTGACTGGCAGTTGACTAATGTCACACGTTGTGGGGGAAAAAACTACAACTGAGGCTACGGGCATCGTGCGTCCTACTTATCACATCGGATGATGTCGGAGGAGGTCCTCGACAACGGCGCATCAACGTCATCGACGCAGGGCGCAGACAACGAAAAAAGTTTCCGAAGCAGCACAGCTGTGGTGATTACATGTCATAGATATGGAATACGTCGTCGGACCATCCCATCGAAAGAACGTTACCAGGTAAGAAAGTAACTTGTTCTTTGCAGCCTCCTGGAGCCAGGAGAAGGGTTCCTAGGTGGAGATGGTCTGCATCCTGCATCTCCACCAGGACCTAGTCTGGTGGAGCAGGGACAGCAACCTGTGGATAAGCAGGCCCTTCTGTCAACCTGCGCCTCAGGTCGCCATCACCACAGACTCTTCCCTAGAGAACTGGGGAGCTACCTTGGGCAGCCACAGCGTCTATGGGATTTGGTCCAGTCAGAAGCAGGTGGCCCACATCAACTGGCTCGAGTTGGCCATCTGGCTTGCTCTCAAAGCCTTCCTCCCGATGATCAGCAGCAAGACGATCCTTATTCTGATGGGCAGCTCCACCAGCATGTATTACATCAACAAGAAGGGTGGAACCAGGTCCCCTCCCCTCTAGCAGTCGACATTTGGGAGTTGCCTCTGGTAAGCGACATGCCCCTGACAGCAATACACCTCCTGGGGGAATCCAACCTGGAGGCGGCCAGGCTCAGCAGACTGGGTGCCGACAACTACGAATGCCAGTTGAATGAGCGGGTCCTTCAGGGGATCTTCGACAGGTGGGGGGGGGGGGCAACCTCTTTGCCACCTGGTACAACACAACAGGAGGTGCCCCAGTTTTCTTCCTAGCTGGGCAAGGCAGGGACTCCGTGGGTGACGCCATGCAGTGCCAGTGGAACGACACAAACGCGTATGCCTTCCCTCTGACCCCACCCCCTCTTAACTCAGTCCACAGGGTAATCTGCAAGATCTGGGAGGCCCGGCACCTCTATCGTCCTGATGGCTCTGTGGTGGACGGCAAGACCCTGGTTCTCAGAACTACTCAGGGCCCCAGTGCACCTTCCGTTGGGTCCAGCACACCTACTCTGGCAGCAGGGAGGGACAGTCATCGACCCCGCCCCACCAGAGGTTAGACCTCGCAGCGTGGTTCCTGAACAAGTCATACTGAGGCATCTGCAGTTGTCACAGGCCAACCTAGAGATTATACAGGGGGCTAGGAGCGATGCTACCAGGAGCCAATACAAAACCAAGTGGATCAGGTTTTGTCACTGGGCAGAATCAAAGGAGGTAGAGCCCTTGACCTGCACGTTGGACAACGTCCTGTCCTTCTCTGCGCACCTCGCACACTCTGGGCTGCAGGTAGACACATGCTGCACCGATCTGGTGGCCATTGGAACCTACAGAAACTCGGAGGAGGTGTTTTCATATTCTAATCCAGTGGTTAAGACACTTGGCGGGCCTGACCAGGCTTTACCCACCCACCAAGAAACCACACCCTGTGTGGGACCTCAACGTGGTGTTGGGCGCCGTCGCGCATAAATCTTTCGAACCTATGGCGTCCGCGACATCAGGCTAGTCACTAAGACGGGCCTCCTGGTGGGACTTACCTCGGCACGCCGGATCCGTGAAATCCAGGCGCTGGTGGCTTCAGAGCCTTATCCTACGTTTCACAAGGGCAAGGTGGTGCTTAGAACTCACCCTGCATTCTTACCGAAGGTTGTCTCCTCTTTTCATTTTCACTTGAATGAGGAGATGGTGCTACCAACTTTCTTCGTGGACCCTAAGGATGCCGCTTAGAGTGTACAGCACTGTTTAGATGTCAGACACGCTCTAAAATTTGACCTGGACAAAAATAAGTGCTTCCGTAAATCAGGCACTCGGTCACCTTTGGTGGGTCAAAGCCGGGCTGTCGGGCCTCCAAAGCTCCCATAGCAGGGTGGATGGTTACGGCCATTAAGGAGGCATACGAGGGGCAGCACAAACCTCTTCCAGCATGCATGCCCATGCAATCCGAGCTAAGGCCACAGCGGTGGCGTTAACCTGCCACAGCACGTGCCTTTGTATCAGCAAGGCAGCGAAATGGGCTATGCCCTCGGCCTTCGGCAGGCACTACTGCTTGGATGCCGGCTCCAGGTCAGACGTGGCATTTGCTCAGGCAGTGTTAAGGAATTTGTTTTCTTAAGAGGGGCAATGCTCCATCCTGGGGCTACATTCAGTTGTGATCACCCATACAGTATGGAGGAAAGGGGATGGGACATAGGAGTAGTTATAAGTTACTCACTGTAGTGACTAACTTACTCCTAGTCCATAGTCCTCTTTCCTCCATACGTCCCACCATCCTACCCCTAATAAAAATGGTGTCATTAGGCAATGTTAATATTTATTGACGCGTCAAAGAGGACTGAAGAGTGGGGCCGGTGGGGGGATTCAGGGTGCGCATGCTCCCAGGTCCGTGCCCCAGCGCACGACGAAATTTAAGGGCAAGATTTATTTCTAGTGAAAATGGTTCTGTCTCCTATCCCTAGCGAGGGACGCCCCCTTACAGTATGGAGGAAAGGGGACTATGGACTAGGAGTACGTTGGTCACTACAGTGAGTAACTTCTAATTTATTGTGTGTGATACTGTTGAATCCGTTAAACAATGCACTACTCTGGGTGGCATCATGCATTGGTAAGTTAATGAAGAATCTAGAATTGTCCATAGTAAGATGCATAGAAATCCTGAGGTATTTCTGCATAAGTTGTTAAGGATGCGTATTGTGAATTTGGCACATGAAGAAGCACTTTGGTTGTAGTTGCACAACGTCCAACAAAGGATTTGGCATACCTATTGGCAACATGAAATCAGCAATAGGATTTGTGGTTTCTAAGAATTTCATGTCTCCCAATAGTGATAAGTGTTTGAAACAAAATCGTGTTGATGCTTCTATTTCTTGATAGATGTGCAGAAAATGTTTCTTTGTAAAAAGGTTGTCCACTAAACTAAGAATTCTTGTTCAATCTAGACTATTATATATTTACATGTACCGTCCCTATGATTTCCATCAATCTGAATACCAAATTGGCAAATACTCTAGTGCTTGCTACTATTACACGCTGTAACTCATAGCCTCATGTAATGTCTGATAAAAACACCAAAGTGCCAGTATTGTCTAAAATTATATTATTTTCTGCAGATATTGTGTCCACATATTGATCTACACTTTCATGAGGTGGCTATGGCTTCCCAGCTCTAGCTGGAGACTTAAGCAATTGCATTTAAGATTGCTTATGTAGCCATAACCTGCAATAAAAGGAATATTAAAATCTAGATGCT
The DNA here is from genome assembly GCF_040938575.1 of Ambystoma mexicanum. NCBI lineage: Eukaryota > Metazoa > Chordata > Amphibia > Caudata > Ambystomatidae > Ambystoma > Ambystoma mexicanum. The sequence goes on along the minus strand of NC_090922.1, from coordinate 1,336,245,686 downwards.
GGAGATCTCTTTGCATCGGCAAGCTTACTTCAAATGCTTTTTTCTACTGATGCTCTGTAGACCATCTTCCTTTGACCAATTCCTTCCAAATTCCTTTGATAACCGCACATTCTGCTATTGAACCTATGAATTTGTTGTCCAGATTGTATACACATGTTAATAAAGTAGAACAGGTTTTCAGAGCAAACATGTCAGTCTCTAACTGTGTGAGCCTACAGTATTACATTGCTCTTAGGCTTTTTGGTGTTGTGACAAGATTTCATTAAGTGCAAACAGCGTGTCAGTTACAGGAGCATTAGTAAGACCAGAATAAAGGAATATTTGAACTCTACTGATCAGAAAAGATAACTGACTCTCCAATGGCACAGACTGCTCATACAGATGTAGTTAAGTCTGCTTATGCAGACATAAAATGGAGTGTAACATTGTCGAGCGTGAAGCATCGGGCACGAGGAAAAAGATCTTATTTTTTTTAAATATTCTTTCTCAATACTGGCGAGCATCTATTTTAGGTGGTGAGGCTGAAGTCAAGGGTCTGTACACTAACATCAACTTTTTGAGGCATAACTTCGAACAATCATTTAACACCGCAAACCAACACTGATAGTGTGCGATATTCGCCTTCATCCTGTTGAAAGATTTTGCCAGTCACTGGGCAGAGAAAGGGGGAGAGGAGTGTGCCTATACTGTAACCACGGGCTCAAGTATGCAGTTAGACCACTCCTCACACTCACGACTTGTCCCAATTTAGCCTTTACACATACTCCCTATTAAATTCTGCCTAAGGTCCCATGAAAGGACACATGCTTTATGTAATCGCTGGGTTCCAAGGGATCACGCTGAAGAAAATTGTTCATGGTCTATGCACTTCAAATACAAAACGTCCATGGAGCATCAAACAAAATGCTGAGCAGGCTATGCATGCCAAGGCAGTACAAGAGAAAGCCTCAACCTCCAAAGAAGTTGTCTGGGTGGGGACCTGGGAGGAAGGGTCATCTCGGCCCCCCCCTCGGACTTAAAATGAGAGGCTTTGAAACCAAAGTCCTCGTAGACTTACCAAGCTCCAAAGGACCTGTCCCCAGATGGTGTCACAAGGCATCTCCTGGTGACCATATGGCTGCAAAACATGAAAAAGCCTTTCAAGGCAAGGCCCATAGATCAAGCATGCAGAATAAAGTTAGCTAACTACTTCTCCAATCGGAGCAAGAGTAGCCTCAAAGTCAAAACCCCTTCCTGCCGGAAACACACAGATTGTCACATTCAGCAAAGCACACCAGGAAAGCCCTCTACAAGGCCCCCACTCTAGGCAAATAAAGTAAAGGGTAGTGTGCCCCTTGTAAAACCGCCTCTCAGAGTAAAGTCATATTAGAGTCCAAGACAACCTCTACTACATCTAGAGTGCTCAAAGATCAGTTGATAAACATAAATTAATCTGACATTAGCATCATCTCTCTAGCAGAAAGGCTTACTTAATTTCTCCTTGGAAGAATGATAATAATAAGTTATTTATATAGTGCCTTTATCCAAAGCGCTTTACAGAGCACACATTTACATACAATATCACCCAACCGAAATTGGTACTCTTATCGACCTCGGAAGGATGAAGGGCTGAGTTGGCCTTGCCGGGATTCGAACCTGCGACTTGCAGGTCACGCTCAGATTGCAGCAGCGAGTGCTCAACCCGTCCCCCCCCCTCCACTGTCCCCCCCATCTCTGCCAGGAGGAGAGGGAGAAAGTGGAGGGAAGGGCTCCAATATTCTCAAAGTGGCTCCTGCCTCGTATAGCGGAGCAGATTGTTATGAGAAATCCTTTAAAGCTACGACGTTAAAGGTGGAGAGAAAGAGAGAACGACAAGTGGGCATGTTTTGTCCTTACAGCTAATGCCCTCTAAGAAACAGAGTTCAATTTCCTTCTCTCAGACCTAGGCCTGTGGAGAACAGAGGATGACCACTCTGTTTAAGGAGGATTTGGGCAATCCAGATTAAGTGCCTAGGGATCCATCAATGGAGACCGAGCCTGAGCTGTCTAAGACCACTTTGCATACACACTTTATTGAAGAGAGAGGCCTACACAATTCAGTAGAAAAAATGTCAGATAAGGTCACTGATTTTTCTAGAGGATATGCTTGAAGATGTTTCCCACTGCATCCCTTTTAATGCAATCAGTTAAACTTGTTGCACCCTCCCTCCTAAAAACGGCGTCGACTAGTCGTTTAGTTGCAGATAGAAATAAAATAGAAACCAGCCCCCTCCCGCCAAGTTTACATTTAGGGTCAAGCAACCCCTGACTTACGAATTGTCATAACTACTAGAAAACTGGCTCTGCTGCCTCTCGAATTCTGACCACCTACCAGAACATGAAAGTAAATAAATGTATGCACTATGGGTGGGAAGAGGGGTAATTACTGTCAAGAATGCAGCCATACGTCAGAGTGTGGCAGTCTGAAGAGACATTTCGAATGGATTGTGTCCGCCCACGTATTCCTCATATTTGATCATTTTCTACCAGATTCGGCAGCTTTGGGAAAAAAAATACATTCTCGAGGGTGCTGTGCGGTAGCATCAATGACTCAATGTCATTGGCAGTATATGTAGCATGCACATCGCCCATTGGCTTCAATTCCAATTTTCTGATGCAGCTTTCGCTTCGAGAAAAATGACGGCGTGCTTTGGTTCGTTCAATAAGTCGTGTCTTCACCATCGACAGGTTTTAAGAAATGTCATGATTGTGGGTCGAAGATGTCGGTCAACGTGTCTGTGGTGCCTCGGCATGGAGCAGGATCTATGTGATCACTGTGCCGCCCGCAACTGCGATGCTGAAAATGCTGACGGCAGTTACGGCGCAGTGAGCATATGGATCACTGTGCCCGCATCCCCTGGCCTGCATTACCCCTCCCAACCCCGGACCCCACTTACCTTTTAGGGCGGTACACTTCTGAGTGTGCCGCCCGCACTCGGTGATCCCTGCTGTGTCAGCTCTTCCCAGACACCGCAGGGTGCTTTTTATTTTTTACACGTGTCCCCCGCTTTCCGAAATGTTAATCGGGGGACACCCCCGCAACCCCTGACCCCCATTACTACGCCCAAGAAGAGCGGGGGACAACCCCACAACGGGTGCAGTAAATGTCACCCTCAATTTGTGCACCTCCAAAGTCGCAGTGACTGGGGGGGCGCACAAATGAGGGCAAAATGTTTGTACGATACCCATGGAGCATCGTACGAAGGAGTGCAAATCCTGTCAAGCGGTGACTGACAAGGCTCAGAGAGAGCGAAAAGGTAAATTGGCGGTGGGTAGAATTCCTAAATCCCCTTATGTTCCCCAAAAAGTATTTCTGATTAGTCAAAAGATTCTCCTTGTAGAAAAGATCGAAGAAATCTCGATCGAGAAGTCGTTCGCGTCATTCATCATCTTCCAGGAAGATGAAGAAAAGAAGTCATAGGTCTCCATCCTCCAGTGACTCCTCTCCCTACAGAATAATAGGTCAAAATAAATCCGACTCCGCAGCTAAATGGGAAGCGTTTTAGAGGCAATTGAAGATCATCTTCGAAAGAGAAGACCCCACTCCCAAGTAAGAATGGAAGAAAGACCATGTCTGGGCGCTCTCCATAAAGACGACAAAGGGAAGTCTAAGGCAAAACCCTGTGCACCCTTGTGTCCGGGACGCAAGCCTGACCAACATCGAAAGCCTTCGAAGCCTTGAAAGAGTCATGAATTGATGAGGACCTCGACAAGTCGAGAGTCCATCCCTTCAAGGTTTCTGTCGAAGACCACTTCGACGAAAACCAAATCCGTTCCCTCGGCGTCGGGACCTTCGACACCCATATCGAAAGCTATCAACGCCAAAGTCGAAGACTTCGACGCCATTGACCGCAACGCTTACTCTGAAGACTTTTTCGGAGCCATTGAAGGCAACACAAGAAAAATCTTTTAAGCCTCTACCACAAAAAGATTTTTTCAACTCTTTCTTCAATCTATGAAGAACATGAACCATCTGATGATGATCAAACACATTTCTCGTCTTCATTATGGCACAAAATTAAAGCCACTCAAAGGCTCTATTTCACTACCAACATTGAGTCCTCTCTGGCTCAGCCAAGGGCTCTTTTCTGCTGTCACGCCCACTCAAGAACTTTGATACACATTCCCACTTTTTTATCATGAAGATTGACAATAGATCTGATACCACGACAGGGACTCTACTTTTAGGTCGCCCTTTTTCTTCCCTGGTCAAGGCTGATTCCTATACAGTTAACACCTAGGCCATCTTTCCAGTCTTTTCGGAGGAAACCGTATTGTTGGCTATCGAGAAAATTAAGTTGTGCTCCCCCTCGGATGCCATCCCCTTACGGGTCATGAAAGAGATCGCCCCCACCAAATTATCTGAGATTACGAAGGCTATTAACGACTCCCTCCAGACAGGTTCCATTCCACAGGAATTGAAGTCAGCCAGGGTAATCCCCCTCCCAAAGAAACCTACCCTAGATCCTGCTATTCCATCTATCATTCGTCCCATCTCTCTTCTCCCTTTCTTGGCTAAACTTAGTCACTGGTGTCCCCCCTGCTATCTACTTTTCTCGAATCTACCAATCTTCTAGACCCTGTTCAATCTGGGTTTCGTCCTGGTCGAGGCACAGTGTGTTCTGGACGCCGTTTTGGACGACGTGACGTGGCTAGTGGATACTGGTGGAGTGGGAGCCCTGATTCTGTTGGACCTCTCAGCAGCTTTTGACACGTTCGACCACTCCATCCTGTTATCCCATCTGGTCCAATTTGGTATCTCAGGGCAGGTGCTAGCTGGTTTCAGTCGTTCCATGCCTATCGGACACAGACCCTCTCAATGCCTCCTTTTCTATACGCCTCCCCCCTCCCCCTTGTCACCTCAGTTGTGGGGTGCCCCAAGGCGGCTCCTTGTCACCGATTCTGTTCAATATTTACATCTGGGCCCTTGTGTCTCATCCTCTCCTTCGGCTTCAGATGCTACTCGTACGCCGACGACACACGTTACTGATTCTATTAAACCTTGATCGGTCTGAAGTGTCGTTGTGCCTGCAGGGGTGTCTAGCAGCTGTTGGAGATTGGATGAACCACAATTGGTTCAAGCTGAACGGTGATGAGACTGAGGTAATGGTGGTGGGTTACTCCTTCTGGCCTCCCTCTTTGGGACCCCGGCCGTCCCCAGTTAAAAAGCTAGGTGTCGTGTTATCGGCCTCACTGTCTATGGACCAACAAGTTTCTGCGGTATGTCAGGCTGGTCATTTCCAATTTAAAATGCTGATGAAGGTATTGCCTCTGATCCCGGCTCCACTGCGCCCCCCAGGGATTAAACTGCTGCAATGGCTCTAAAATCTTGCTGCCCGTGTAGCCACTGATACTCCTTATGGTGCTCACATCTTCCCAGTGTTGCGGTCACCTCACTAGCTCATGGTGGCCCAGCGGGTGGCGTTCAAGGCCTCGTGTATCGTTCACCAGGCCCTTCATGGTCAAGGTGCAGAATATCGCCAAGCCAAATTTACCTGCTACCATCCCGCTCGCAGTCTTCGCTCTGCCACTATGGAACAGCTCATAGTGCCTAAATACAATCGTGACCGGGTGGGTGGATGGGCGTTCTCCGTCACTGCAACTGTTCTGTGGAATAGCCTTCCTCTTGTCGTCAAACAACTCCTACTTGGAGTTTAGAAAGAAGGTTAAAACACACTTCTGATTTTGCTATGCTTCTGTTCTCGCTCTCCCCAGCGCCATGATGCCTTTGGCGACCGTGCGCTTTACGTGATATAACATAACTCCAAATGTGCTAGATTGGTATATTTCAGATAAATCTAGGCTTAATGATATTTATGAGAAACTACAATCAGCCAGTGGGCTAGATAACATCTCCTGAGCTGGATTTTGGAAATCCAGATCCTGCAGATCATGCGTATGGCTCATATAGACAATTAAAGTAGTAGAATATTTGGGATGGAGTAGACCTGCTCCTCCTTTTCAACAGGATCACGTAACACACATATTAGACCAAGGTCCACAGAGGGATCCCATTTTTCTCTTCCATATTGCTTTGCAAAAGAAGGGTTAAAACAAATTGGGAAACCCCAGATTCTATTTCTGCAGTTAAGAAGAACTTTCCCAAGAAACATGGATCATCAAGCAGTGACTCATATTACTTAACCTAGTACCTGACTCCGGAAAGTATGGTGACCCAAGCAGCCACGTCCACAAAACTATCTGCTTACCTACCATTCCTACAGACAGGGATGATAAACGGTTAGATGCTTGGGTGCGAAACGTTTTTACTGTCGGTAGCATGACCTTGAAATCTGCAAATGCCACTTGTGCCTTATCTAAGGTTATGTTCATCCTGTGGGATTGCGCAGCAATGGCGGCTGACCACAACCCTGAAGGGGGAAGAGAGAGACAGCTTCCTGGATGGTAAGGAGCAAATGTGAGAGTGCCTCCAGTCAGGTCTGGATACTGCAGATAGTATTAGCAGACTAGCACCGTGCTAGACAGATTTGCGTTGCTGAGGAAGTCGATTTGCACCAGACGGGCAATCTAGATTACTCAATATGCCTTTTGACTGCTCGGGACTGTTTGGTAGCAAAGCTGATGAATCTACAAAGGCTACAGACCTCAAAAGCGGCAGCTAAATCTTAGGGCCACTATTAGACAGCCTCAACATTCCAACTCTGGTACATCATCTTGGAGGTGTAAGTACTTTTATTTCTGCTTCCCAATTGGAAGAGGACAAGTCATAGAGGACAAACAAGATTCCCTTGTGGTGGACGAGGGAGAGGCGCTAAATCAGCCCAAGCAGTGGCAGCTTTGCCCTCAGCCGCTGCTTCAGCCACCTCAAAACCTCTGAGACCTTAATCCACAAGACCCAGTGGCAGGCAGGCTCTGACAGCATTTGAAAGAGTGGCGAGACATTCAGATGCTTCAGCACTATAAACAGTAGCCCAGCGTTGCCGTCTTCCTTTTCTAAAAAGGCCCAGGATCATCCACCGGGGAACAGCGCATTGAAAATTCCAGATCCGCTCCTCATGAATGAAATGTTTATCCTGCTGGAGAAAGGTGCAATAGAACCAGTACATGCAGCGGAGAGGAACAAGTGTTGATGCTCCCCGTATTCTCAAATCCCCAAAAAGGACTGAGGATTAAGACCCATCTTGGACTTTAAAAAACTTGAACAAGTTCCTCAGGAAGGACAAATTCAGGATGGTTACCCTTTCTCAGATTCTTCAGGCCCTCCAACTCCAAGACTGGATGGTATCATTGGACCTTCAGGATGCTTACTTTCATGTGCCGATCAATCACATCAAAACTATTTACTTTCACATGCTGAAACTAGTAGCACCTCTAAATTCTGACACATGACGTGCTGCACACGGGCACCCCGCCACACACTTTTCCTAACTACCAGGCACCCGTGGCCCCCCACTAATCTCACCTGGCTACCCCTATAGACTGGCGACCCGACGAGTCACTGGGAATGCCTCTAATGTGTAGCCAATATAATTAGGGTGACCGCTGAACCCAGTCCACTGCAACGTTTAAAAAAGACACTGGTGTACCCTGTGAGCTCAGAGCTTAATATTCGAGAATGCATGGCATTATTCACACAATATTGGACCTCACATGTGTAGCATATTGTACAAAAAACATTTTTTAGAAAAACGCCCCTAGCAAATTTCTCTGCCCAATTTGGCGTCCATTTTTGCTGTGGTCTTTTTCGCTTTTCTTGACCCATTCAGGAGCTACACCGGACTAGAGCCACGCAGTGAAGGATACAAACATCTGCAACAGCTCTCACACGATACAGCTAACCACAACTACTCAGTTAGCAGGTACTATTTCATTATGATTATTCCATACCGCCTTATCAGCTAGTATCCTTCTCTGCAATTGGGATGACGCTGGTTTATGGGTCTTTAGCAGCCCCTACCTCATTTTTCCACTCTCTTGTTCCCCACTCAGAACCACTGTGTGGATGACCACTACTGTTCGGTTTCCCGTTACCTTTACGGGACCCGCTTATGGATTCTCCCTGCACAGCATTACGCCCCTTAGTGATCGAGAACCGAGTACTTGGGATACATAGCACCGGCAGGAAAGACACCAGCACGGTGTTGTGAGAACTACTCTATAACCATTAGGCCTAGAACTTAATGGCACTTTATAAAACCACTCACTGGAGTCTCCTGTGTTCCCCACAGGGTCACCCCCACGGAGCCCTGATGAAGGTGGACGCAATTTACTGCAATTCTGCTGAAACGTGAAGTAAACTGGGAACATCTGATAAAATCGGTTCCTAGTTTCCACAGAATCTGATTAGTCAGTCTCTGCCACGTTGGCAAAGATCTTTTTTCTTCTCATGACCCTGTACAATTTATTGTTATATTTCCAAAAAATACTCATTGCCTAAAGGTAAAGCATACCCTAGTTAAGGCATCTTTTGAAAAGGCGAGTTCACAGCCATTCTATTGTTCTTTTCCTTTGGATTTATCATAAAGCACTTATGTATTCACATAAGCATGCATATTACTTGTACCAATGAAATAACAATTGATACCTGTCTGTATATTAGTTGTACAGCTTTTTTATGTTTCTTTTGCTGTATATGTTTTATGATGTCACCGTCAACTGTTAATTGTTGTATTCTTCAACACTTGTTCATTTATGTACTACATGTTTCATATGATTAGAAAATAAATTATTGTTTTTCAACACTTGCATCTTTCAACACAGTGAGTGATTAGTACTCTTAGAACCCACCACCTGGATCTCCTATTTAGGAGACCAAATCTTTGTAAAATTTATGACAGCCAGGCCTAAAACTCTGTATCTGTCTGCCCAAATAACTGCTTTCTATGTATAGCATTTATTACCAGTAAGGGTACAAGCATTTGTTTACCCGATTAATCAAAAGCACAGAAAGTACCTGAGGTTCGCAGTTGGCGGTTCTCATGATCAGTTCTGAGTTCTGCCATTTGGGTTGACCTCCACCCCAAGGGTTTTCACCAAGTTGATTGCAGTGGTGGCAGTATCGCGAGAGGGGGATTCACGTCTACCCCTACCTGGACGATTGACCTGTCAGAGCTCATTGTCCCAAACAGACCCTGGAACATTTCAGTGCGACTTTCTCTACAAATTGGGCTTCTCCCTCAATTACAAGAAGTCGAACTTGATACCATCTCAAAGACTCCAATTTATCAGAGCAGTCCTAGATGCCTCCTCAGGGAAAAGCCTCGCCACTCGAGATGAGGGCTCATCCCATTCTGTAGATTATTATCACATTTCAGAGGGACCAGCGTCTTCGGCCTTTGATTTTTTTTTTTAGGTTGCTTGGCATCATGGCATCCTGCATTTTCCTGGTGCTAGCCTGAGAATGAGATCTTTCCAATGGGCTCTCAGGACTCAATGGTCCCAATTCTCAGGCAGGATGTCAGACGACCTTCAGGTTCCAGGTTCCATGCAGAGTCGCACAGGACCTTCTGTGGTGGGCCTGCGAGGACAACATTCTGAAGGAGAACCTTTTTGGCAGCAGTGGCCAGAGATAACAGTAGTGACAGACCCCTCACTCATGGGGTGTGTAGCCCACACCAACGATCTGTCAATCAGAGGTCATTGGTCTCCATCAGAGTCCAAACTACATATCAACCTTTTGGAGTTGAGGGCAATAGCACTGAAGGCCTTTCTAGTCTCTGTGCAGGGAAAGAATGTCCTGAAAATGACGGACACTAGAGTGGCCATGTAAAACCTCAACAAGAGGTGGTGTAGGGTCACTACCACTGTGCAGAGAGGCAGTGCAGCTCTGGTACTGGGCAATTCAAGAAGGAATCTCACGATCGGCAATTCACCTAGCTGAAGAGGAGACCTCTGCAGCGGACGCTCTGAGCAGGCAGTGCAGTCTCCCACCAGTGGGACCTAGCTCAGGAAATCCTTCAAGATATGTCCACCCTTTGGGGAACCTCTCGTGGATTTGTTCGTGACTGTGTCAACCGGAAGTACAAGCTATTCTTCTCTGGGGAATTTCCCCCCAAGAGGAGCTCTAAGAGACGCGTACATGGTGGACTGGGGGTTTCCACTCCTGTACACGTTTCTTCCACTCCTCACAGGAGGTTGAGAAAGATCGGAAATCCATGATCCTAATTGCCTTGGATTGGGCCAGGGGTACATGGTACCTGGACCTTCTGGACATGGCCATGTGCCCTCCGATACGTCTTCCACAAAGGACCTTCTCTCGCGAGAGGGTCATGCTCTCAATCCAGAGGTCAAAACACTCAGCCTTCATGCGTGGTTTCTGAGCAGCTGAGGCCCAAGGATTGGGACCTCCCGGAAGACGTAATGGAGATTGTGCTTTCGTCCAGGAGGCCAGCAACAAAATCCTTGTACCGCTGCTGTTGGAACAAGTTCAGTAGCTGGTGTAGGGATAACAATGTGGACCCATTTCAGTGTGACAGCCTTATCTTTTCTACTTCACTTCTTGGGCTCCAGATCACAATAATAAAAGGTTATCTGGCAGCATTTTCGATTTTTAAGCGCTCATCAGAGGAAACCTCATACTTTAACATCCCTTTTATCATTCAGTTTCTTAAAGGACTCCTACTCCCTTTCAGGTCCCAGTTTGGGATTTAAATCATGTATTTTTTTTGTATTGATTCAGTTGTTGAAATGACCTTTCAATATAATACAAAAACAAACATAAATTTGTGAAAAATACTAAAGACAAACTATACTACATAAAATCATTAAATCAATTCATCTCATTATAAAATGACATTAATGCAAGAGTAAAGGAAACGGGTGATAATTTGTGACCAAATTGCAAGACAACAAAGTATATAATTCACCAATGTAGAATTAATCCAACATTAGTATAATACTAATAAAATATTACATTTTCGTCATCCTTGTCATTATATAAGATCACATGAACAAGATATAGTGCTGTACATCATCCACCTCACCCAGGCTTAGAGCCAATAAAAAATGTACAATCGCCAATCTCATTGATGTTGTATGGACATTATATAACATATTCCAGAACATTTCAGATGTTACCAATCAAAAACCAGAAAGTGTTTAAAATGCTTCTTCCTTAGCACCACTAATTGAGAACAATTATTAACCAAGTGTGTTTTTACAAAAGCAACAGATATTACAACTGGCCCGATTAAGTTCCAGTTGGCCAAGACTTCTTTCGAGTGCCAGATGTTTAACCTGAATCGCATGAATAAATCACGATATCGTGCAGAAGGAAATTGAGTGACATATGATTCAGGCGTCTGAGGTTTTTTATCAAGTGATGTTTTTTTGCAAGACACTGTTCGTGTATTAATCCAGTACCGTTCCCAAATTCCTTTTTTGGCCTTATTGGGGTTATGGATTAGGATGTCATGATTCACATCAGCTGCAAGCAGAAAGTCTTGCACTTTGGATCTCCATACTCGTATATGTTTGTGATCAGCTGTACCGTTTATATTTGGATAATACATCAAGCAATGTACCATTTTTGGTGTTCATTATGCACTTCCTATAAAGAGCACACAGCTTCCACATATACATGGTATACAGGGAAACGAGGCCCAACTCAAACCTTAAAATGCACATGGAAACACTCTTTATTAATTTTGGCAGTTTCTTCCAAAAGGAACCTTCGATAGTGGTCTAAAACACTGGTCCACGCCAGTTCCGAGTCTCAGCACCATAGATGGTGGAAGGCACGGCTTTCTGAATATAAAATGTCAGGGCTGGATCTTAGTCCTGTATTAAAATGTGTAACATGCATCCCTTTTGAACCCATGCATTGATGTCCATTAAGACTATTAACCCTAAAAGCCGTTTTGCTTGTCGTAATCACATCTTCCTGCAGGGTGAGCGAAAGCTAGGCACTGTCTTGTAAACCTACATATACAGTCTTGCATAAGGATAAGGTTATTCTTGAGGAAGAGCAGAGGTTACATAGACTGGACCGTAGGAGGACGCTCTGTTTTTATATCTCACGGATGTCAAACATTTGCCAGGACAACAAATTATTTATCGGATAGACGGGTCATAAATTGGGACCCCAGAAGGTTTAAGAGTTCACTCAAACAGGGGCATGGCTACTTCACCCACTCTTCAGAGTCTCTAAAGACATTTGAGCGGCAGCCCCTTGGTCTACCATACACACCTTTGTAAAAATTACTCCCTGGACACTTCTACCCAAGTGAGAGCTTTTGGGAAATCTGTCTTGCACTCTGTCCATGATAACTGCTAAAGACAGATCTAAATTATTTTCCCATCTCCAAGACCATTACTGCTTTGGGGAGGGATCAAAGATTAGGAATACGTTGGAGTACACTATCCATTCGAAGAACAAATTACTTACCGCTGGTAAAGTTCTTTCGATTGGATTTTACTCCCACTTATTCCTCATCGCCCCCCCTAACCTACCCCGCTGCAAAATGTACATGAGGCTACCAACTTAGAAGCACCACAGGTCATTCCGGCTGTCAAAAATATAGAGTTTCAAGCTCTGACCCTTTTTACTTGTGCAAGCACCCAACACCAAAGTGTGGTGGATCAAGCGCCCACCTCCACCAGTAGGCAGAATACCTATCCTAAAATCCCTCTGCATAGGGATGACCAGCGTTACGACGCCCTGGCCAAAAATGTTTTTTGCGGCTGGGAGTATGGCCTTGAAATCTGCTAATGCTACGTGCACGTTCCCAAGTTTTACACAAACCCTTTGGTAGTGCATTTCCATGGTGGCTGACCATATTCCCGAGGGGAAGAGTGAGACAGGTTTTTAAACTTTGTCAAGGATGGGAAAGATACGATGTGCGAATCCCTCCAGACTGGTCTCGACTCTGACAGTATCAGCAGAGCTATGGCAGCAGGTACAGTGAAGCGCAGATTTGTTTGGTTGAGAAAGTCAGGATTTGCCCCAGACGTACAATCCAGACTTCTCAAAATTCCCTTTGATAGCACTCTTGGAAGTAAAGCTGATGAGAGTTTGGAGAAGCTGCAAACTTCTAAAGCAGCAGCCAAATCCCTTGGTGCTGCAATCGGACAACCTCCCAACTGCCCCATCGGTACACCCTGGAGGGGTAGGTCCTTTCATCACTACTTCACGTTTGTAAGGGGCCGAGGACAGCCAGCTCAAAGAGGACAAAGAAGATTCTCCCGCATTGGACAGGGAAGAAGTACTTCACTTCATTCAATGCTGCAGCCCCTCCCTCCCCCCCAAACCTCTCTGCAGTGGAAGGCAGATTGTCATAGCATCTGACAGAATGACAGGCTACTACTTCAGATTCATGGGCATTGGAAACAGTTGCCCAAGGTTACTGCCTACCTTCCACCGGTGAACAAATCTTTGAAAGTTCCAGATCCACTCCTTATGCAGGAGATTTTAACCCTGCTAGAGAAAGCTGCTATAGAACCAGTACCTCTAGCAGAGAGGAACAAGGGTTGGTTCTCTCCGTATTTTGTAATCTCCAAAACAGACGTCGGATTGAGACCCATCTTGGATTTAAGAAGTTTCTCAGGAAGGAAAAGTTCAAGATGGTTACCCTTTCTCTGATCCTTCAGGCTCTCCAGCTACAGGATTGGATGGTACCATTGGACCTTCAGGATGCTTACTTTCGTGTGCCGATCCATCACAAGCACAGACAGTAACTGAGGTTTGCCGTTGGCAGTGCTCATTATCAGTTTTGAGTTCTGCCATTTGGGCTGCCCTCTGCCCCGAGGGTATTCACCCAACTGATGGTGGTTGTGGCAGCAAGTCTCAGGAAAGGGGGAATTCACGTTTACTCCTACCTAGACGATTGGATGATCAGGGCCAGTTCCCCAGAACAGGCCTTGGAACATCTCTGCTATACCTCCCACTGCTTTCACAGACTGGGCTTCTCCATCAACTTCAAGAAGTCCTACATGATACCATCACAAAGACTCCAATTCATTGAGGCAGTCCTGGAAGCATCACTGGGAAAAGCCTTGCCACCAGTGGTGAGGGCTCAAGACATTCTGCAGATGGTGACCAAATTCCAGAATGCCCAGCGTCTACCGGCCATCGATTTTCTGAGATTGCTTGGCCTCATGACATCCTGCATCTTTCTGGTGCCAGAGGCTCACCTGAGAATGAGATCTCTCCAATGGGCTCTCAGGACTCAGTGGTCCCAATTCTCAGGAAGGATGTCTGGCCCCCGGCAAACCCAGAGCAGAGTCTCACTGAATCTTCAGTGGTGGGCCTGTCGGGAGAACATCTTGAAAGGAGAACCATTTTGGCAACCATGACCAGAAATAACAGTAGTGACGGACTCCTCACTCACGGGGTGGGGAGTCTATACCAATGATTGGACAATCAGCGGTCTCTGGTCAACGTCGGAGTCCAAACTACATATCAACCTATTGTAGCTGAAGGCAATCGACTAGCGCTGAAGGCTTGTCTGCCATCTGTACGGTGAAAGAATGTCCTGATAATGACGGATAATACAGTGGCCATGTACTACCTCAACAAGAGAGGCGTAGGGTCACTACTACTGTGCAGTAAGGCAAAGCAGCTCTGGTTCTGGGCAATACAAGAAGGAATCTCTCTGTCTGCAGTTCATCTAGCCGGAGAGAAGAACACGACGGCGGACGCTCTGAGCAGGCAGAGCAGTCTTCCACGAGTGGGAACTAGCTCAGGTAGTCTTTCAAGAGATCTTCACCATTTGGGTAACCCCTCAAGTGGATCTGTTCACAACCGGTGCCAATCGGAAGTGCGAATTGTACTGCTAAAGGGATTTTCCTCAAGAGGAGCTCTAGGAGACTCGTTCGTGGTGGACTGGGAATTTCCACTCCTATACGGGTTTCCTCCAGTACCCGTCATTCCTCGTGTAATCAGGAGGTTGAGAAAGTTCAGGAAATCTTTGATCCTAGTTGCCGCGTATTGGGCCAGGAGGACGTGGTACCCGGACCTTCTGGACATGTCCATCTGCCCTACAATACGTCGTCCACAAACAGAGGACCTTGGGTTCTCCATCCGGATATCGGGACGCTCAGCCTTCACTCATGGTTTCTGAGAGACTGAGATACAAGGATTGGGACCACCCGGACGACGTAATGGAGATTTTGCTTTCGGCCAGAAAGCCAGCAACTAAATCTTTGTACTGCTGCCGCCGGCGTACGTTCTGCAGCTGGTATAGAGATAAGAATGTTGACCCTTTTACATGTAATACACCGATGGTGTTAGCCTTTTTCATTACATCTGGAAAATCTGTGGCTCCAGATCGGTACCATCAATAGAAACTTGGGGCTCTTCTATTTTTAAGCTCACTTGAGAAGAAGTTTCTTACTTCAAGTTACCTTTTTAATAGTACAGTTTTTAAAAGGTCTGACAAATGTTTTCCCTCCAATCCCTTTTCAAATCCCAGTTTGGGATCTCAACTTAGTGATGAACTTTATGATGGGAGCTCCTTTCAAGCAATTACACTCCTGCCCTTTGAGGTTACTAACTCTAAAAAACATCTTTTTAGTAAAAATTACATCTTCCCGAAGGGTGAGTGAGCTACAGGCTTTATCCTGCAAACCACCTTACACTATCTTTTATGAAGATAAAGTGGTACTGAAAGTGAAGCCCACTTTTCTGCCCAAAATTGTTTTGAGTTTCATCTCGCACAAAAGAAGTTACCATCTTTTTACACTCCTCCGCATCCTGGGAAGGAAGAGGAAAGGCTTCACAGGCTTGACCCTAAACGTGCACTGAGCTTTTACATAGCCAGAATGACAAGGTTAAGACAGGATGACCAATTGTTCATGGGCTATTCATTTCACAAATTGGGTATGTCTATTACCAAACAAACTCTATCCAGATGGATCATATTGGCAATATCGGTATGCTACAAACTGGTGGGAAAAGATCCTCTAACGCCTACGAGCTCATTCGACCAGGGGCATGGCAACTTCTTCTGCTTCACAGATGGGAGTACCAATAAGGGATATAGGTGCAGCTGCCACTTGGTCGTCTGTACACACCTTCACTAAACATGAAGACTTAGCTTCTTCAGGTCAGGAAACTGCATTTGGCAGACACACACACCCACCCATACCCATGAAATCTATTCATGTCATGCAAAATTCTGAATCCCTCCTCCAAATTCTTTAAAATCCTTTGGGAGTGTATCAAAGATAAGGAATATGTGGGAGGACACAATCCTTTTGAAGAAAGTTACTTACCCCTGGTAACGTTCTTTCGACTGGAAGTTCCTCCCACGTATTCCTCATCGCCCCTCCAAACCTATCCCGCATTAGAATTTCCCTTGCAGTTAGTCTACGCTCTCTCAGGAGGAGGTAACCATCAGGCACAAGATAAATCCTTCACTCGTAAAAATGGAACTGAAGCCAATGTGCACTGCGCGTGATACATATACCTTCGGTGTCATCGACATCGAGACGGAGGCCTCTGAGAGACATCGAGTCGACGGGCATTGACGCACAGCGTCCCCTGCTGACATTTTTCTTTCTGAAAACCGCAAAGCTGGATATTGGAAATATCAAAAATAAAGAATACGTGGGACGAACATCCAGTCGGAAAAACTTTACCAGGGGTTAGTAACTTGTGTGATATTAATTTGTCAGGACGATTCTGCATTAATCCACAACACTTTGGTGAGGTTAAAAATCTTGAAGTTGAAGAACCGCTAGTCCTTCAATGGCTTCCACCACTCACCTTCCAGGCCTATTATTACTAAGTTCTCTGTTCTGGTGTACTCTCCTCCTAGTCCAGAATAAACTACCAGCTGCAAGTACTTCTGTGGTAAGGGTTAACTTCAAACAGGCTAGCAAAGTCTTGCTCCACAACTTCACGTTTAAGAATTTGTTTAGGGGCAACAAGAACCACACTGGTGCTGTTTGTTGCACATTTGTAATTGCCACACTATATGCAGGTTATGCTCCTCTCCTTCTGAATACCTTCTATCAGAAGGGCAGCCCTCCTGCCTCTCATGTTTCCATACTTTGTCATTAACAAAATGCTGATAAGGATTCTTTCACGCTTGCACCCTTCTTTGGCAATGTGGATTTACTCAATTTCCACTTATGACGTCAATTACATCATTGAAATTGCCTTGTTTTGACTTGGGCAATACTGGTTCTTTACAAATTCCCTTGCTATGGTTCTCACTTGGCAATAGTGGTCTGTATTTTCTTCTCGGGTTATTACCCTCTTTTGCTATTGACTTTTTATTTGACCTAGAGTGTTGTATTCATATCCTTCTGCTCTGCTTATTAAGTTATTGTTCTGACATCTGCTCCTTTTAAAATCCGCTTGGTTTGCAACAGAATAATATTTAGCCTGCTTTACATTAGTTCAGTATTCAAAAACATTACTCTTCTTCAGGATTTGGCCAACGGGCGGTTAGGGAGCGCTCCGGGATCACAATCTACCGTGAACTCACCGGGTCTGGCTTGCGCGTTTGTTTGCCTCGCTGCCTCATGTCCTCTGCTTCTATTTTCCTGCGTGGCCTGGCAACCTCTTTCGTAGCCCGGTCTGTCAATAGCGAGGCTCTCCTGGCTCCCAGAGCACTCCAGTGCTTGCCTGCTACTGGTGCTCGATTGACAAAGGGGAAAACTGTTAAATGGTGAGGAAGACAATACTGCGTCTCATCCCAGGAAGTCCTGGGGTTTCCCTGGGGCCCTTCTCCTCCCAGCTAAGATCACTCCAAGGGTCTGCACCAGGAAGCGTCTGCATCTACCTGGCCACCTGGGAGGAGACTTTAGGTAGGGATTTTGTGATGAGACTGCAGGATTTATCACAATGGAAAGAGTCAGTCCTAATTCGAACACTCCTACTCGTCCCATGAGGAAGTAACAGGAGCAAATGGAGAGGGAGAATCATTATTTGAACACTTGCATTCGTCCCAGTCCAGATATAAAATACAAAGTGATAGAAGCACGAGAGAACCAATGTGGGAATGTGCAAGCTACTCCCACACAATATAAAAAGTGGCCATTAACCAAGGAGAACAGTTTAAACGGGAATACAGAGGAATAACTAGATTGGTCTTTTGAGAAGGAAAGGACAGAAGTAAATAAATCAAAGATGGCAACGTATGTGAAGAAGAGAGTGTGGACAAAGGGATAAGGAGATTGATCAATGTTCTGATATTGGGTTCTTCCAAAGAAGTAAAAAAATACCCTGTTGAAGAACCAGCTCACAGGAGATGGGAGTCATTCTCCTATGATTTTCTTAGTTCTAAATAGTGGTAGGGTTAGAATAGGTTAGTTTGGACATTGAAGGGATCTTTTAGACGTACCGATAACTAACAAGCACCCTAGTTATTTTTGTTTAGGTAGGGAATGCCCATAGTTTAGAGTGTTGGGATTTTTAACTTTTCTTTAAATAAAGACCAATAGTAAAATGAAAGATCAGAGTCTGCGTCGTTCTGACCTGCTACAGAACTCGACACACACATACATGGATATTTTCCACATACGGGGCCTACCAACATTTGTAAAGTGTACAAATGCAAAATGCCCAGTCTTAGCTTCCAGCTACCCGTAGTTCGGGGGTCTTGGCAACACGCTACCGATGAACTTGTCAGGGAGAAGCTTTTCCAACAATTTGCTTCCTATGCAGAGTAATTCACGTTTCCCCAAGAGTTTAATACTAATCCTTATGGCCACGTCAATTGTGGTTTCTTCATCTCCTAAAATTGTTGCTTCAACCACCAATCAAATCGCATCCAATACACTACATGTTGACCCAACACAATCTGTAGAATCCACAGACAATGAACTTGACAGTCTGGCTCCTAAGGTCCTAGTTTGGATTGAACCTGCCTCAACAATGCATGAACATACTACATAAAGCCAGAAAACAAAATAGTAGACACTATTATTTAAATAAATTGTAGCAGTTCATAATTTATGGCATAGGACTGGTGCATTGATTGCTTGCCAGCAGAGATTGTAACCTGCTTCCTACTACTTTAGCTACCCCAGCAGTATACACAAACTACTAGTACCAGTGGTCAAATCTTTCATGGAAGGGATAAAACATATATATATATCCTCCAGTGGCGCACCCACCAACAGGTTGGAATTTAAATACAGTTCTATGTCAAGAACAAAGGCAAGCATTATGCTTACTCTTCTTTATTACTACCCTTCAGCAGATTTAAATCTTTCCACTTTCTTTAGTGAAATATAAAAATGTGCACGCTGTATCCCTTTCTCCCTCAGGCGCGCGAGCAGGGAGCCGGAGCGCAGTCTAGCCCGCGAGTATCTCACTTGCGGCTTCAGCTGCAATTGGCACATAAAATAAATGTCTTACTTTGATAATTTTATTTTAAATATTTTATTTGAAATATAAATTAGTCTAACCGCCAGTGCGGAGTAGCTCGAACGCTAGAGGAATCTCCCGCATGCGCAAAGCAGTCAGCCAACCTCTAGGGCCCTTCCCCCTAGCTCTGCCAAATCCCAACGGCGAGCGAGCATCAACGGTCTATCATCCTACGAACCAGCCACAGAACCCCTCCCCCCCTCCCCCCTCTCCAGGAGGACGTGACCTTTAGCCTGCATCGTCCAGGCACAAGTCACTATGGAGTCAAAGGAGGGGAGTGTATACAGCCAAGGACTCTCAGAAGAGGAGGACTGGGATCTGACTCTCAGCTGCCAGAGTTTTAGGTGACTTATTAACAGATGTAGTGGCACATGAGGTACGCCCGCACCAGGATAGACTGCACACCCTGGAATAACTCATTGAGGACGGGCTTAAGAAGAAAGTCTCGAAGGAAACAGCCAGCACGTCCTCCGAGAAACCCACTAACATAACTAGGGGGAGAGAACAGACGCGCAAACGCATGGCCTCTGACTCCCCAGGGTCACAGCAAGGATGGTAAAAGTAGACCACCTGAGGCTGTCGACGCTTTTAAGAAGCTGAAATAAGCTTTCTTGCCAAAATCAGCCGTGCCAAACTTCCTACCCCCTTCCCCAGGGGCGCAAAACACAGGGGATGATGACTACTCATCAGAATCCAGGGATTCAAACTCCAAAGCTTCCCAAAAGTCCAGAGGCGGGAAGAGGAAGCGCAAGGAGAAGCACATAGAGGAGCATAAGGAACAATTGACTGATATGTCTGACCCAGAGTCAGTCATACATCCAGGATCAAACAGCTGGCGCCCGTCACCCAGAGTGACGGCATACATGGCTCAAAGGCTATGCAAACCGATCGAGAAAGAAGTGAGAGTGCACATGCAATTAGAATTTCCCAGGCCGGAATTGCCATGAAAAGTAGTAGACCCCCCGGAGCTAGACCCTAAGATGACTAATTCATCTCAAAAGCAACCCGAGACCTGAGAAAGGGCATGAACCGAGCCTGGGGAGGCTGCCAAGAGAAAGTTCTAGACTTGTCAGGATCTATAGCTAAGATCATGGACTTAGCAGAGAGCCAGAGACACCAGAGTACCAGTAGATCCGTATGTCCTAGCCAGTTGGGCTCAGAGCGGTATGCCTTCTGGGGAACGCAAACTGTGCCCTATCCTCCAAAAGGAGAAGAAGCCTTCTACTAAAAGTAGATTCGAAGCTGGGAGATCCTCTGACCGCCTACGAAGCAGGAGAAGCCGCACAAGGGCTGCTTTTTGGTGAGGCTTTCGTAAAAGAAACGAGATTTGTGGGAACATACAGAGCTCAAGAAAGTGCAAGCATCCATTTGAAGGATTTTCCCCACAAGATTTTGTGCGGTTGTGCGTCCGGTAGTTTCCAGGCGCAAAGAAGACCTCATGTTAGGGAGAATTCTCTTATAAGGCTAATTTCCCAAACCTAGGGAGTCCCCCAGCAGCTTTGCTGGATTTTTGGGGTTTGTTTTTGAGACTCTTTTCCTCCCACTCTTAGGCATGATTTGAGGTATGTCTTTGACTTTTTGTGTGCTTATGGGCTATGGGGTCTCTTACTCCATAGGGTATCATCTGTTTTGGTGTATGTGTTACACAGCACCCTCAGTGCAGTAACACAGGGGCGTCATAGTGACCCCCAAACATAGACTCCATACCCTGGGACTGACTACTGTCTCCCAGGGCAGGTAAAGTTACCATTGACTTTACTAGTCCAAAATTGTGAACATAACCAGTACAAACAATTATATTGTACTGGAAGGGGTTAATTCGATTGCCCCTGGGTCTGTTTTCAAGGGGGCACCGTCCAGTCCCCCCTTGTCGAGTTTCTGGCTGGTGGCAGTGGTTACCACGCAAAATATTTCACCGGAATATTTCCTATGGGATTTTCCCATTGATTTTAAATGCACCACTTTTTGGTGCAATGTTAGATACTGCCGGTTTATTTATTTAATATTAAATCACCGGTTGGGTCTTTTTGCCAGAACTCTTTTCTAAAATGGCGTTCGTGTCCGTCTCTAACTCCAACCAAGGTCGGGCCCTTTGTTCCATTTTTTGGCGGGCTTCTCCACAGAAGCCCTCCAAATGGTGCCACTCTGTCTGGATTCCACAGGATGTGTGGGGAGGGGAATTGGCACCCTGGACTGCATTGCCTTAGCAACCCAAGTCGCACTCTAGTCTGATTGGCCCAGTGGTGAGCCGCCCAGCTCACCACTTAGCATGTTTGAGTGACAGCTAGGCTGTTGAATGGGGGTTTTTCTGCATAAAAGCAGGGCTTTTGGGACTGGAACTTGAGAAGTCGCCACATGACCTAAGAATCCGAAGAGGGAAGAAGCTGAGCCATCTGCAACGACACCACCGGTGGAGCCCTGCTGCAAATAACTCTCCACTTTCCCAACTACAAGAGAAGATCTTCTGCTGGACGAGTCTTCTTCCTTTGAGCTGGTGGGATCCACCAGTTCTCCCCTTTCGCCTTCCAAAGACGTCTCTTGGTCGAATCGCCTGTGCCAAGCACCCCGGCGGCCAGATAGCCAAGCTTCACCACTTTGACCGCGAATAAAAGGAACGCACCTTGTAACCGACTAACTACGCGGCAGGTTTCATCCCTGTGCAGTGCATCGACTCCACATTTCCTCCTCGACGTGATCCTCTCTTCCCCTGGTCGAAACAACGAACTGCAACCACTGCCAGGAATAACTGCCACCGCTGGAGCTTCCTCTCTTTAAGGTACTGTGTTCTGCCTGGCCTCCCTTTCTACGGATTGCTAAAGGTGACCCATAAATCCTTGGCTTTCCAACTGGGTTGGCCCCAGACCCTCTAACTTTACTTCTTGAAACACCCCAACCTCTTTTGAACCTTCTGCAAAGACTTTTAGTGCATTTCAAACTGTGTGATCTTGGGCACATTTCGCTTTGCTCCATTTAAAGTGGGCCTGGCCTATGAACTTTGGCTCTACAGTGTATACTGCCTTTACTTCCTTGCTTCGAACTTCTGAAAGTGTTGGGAACTGTTTTATTTCTATGCCCTGCCTTTTTCTCTCCCTTTAACTTAACTATTGGAGTGCCATCTAGGTTCCGCGCTCACATCTGTTTTAACAAATAGTGGTGTTTTAACTCTGACTTGTCTAATAGTTATCAAGGGAGGTGTTTATACTTTACCTGACTGTGTTTTAACTTGCTTTTGATTTAGAGTGCTAGTGTATTGCCTAAAGTTTGTTTTAAATAAATAATAATATACTTTTGATGCAAAGCTCTGGTCAGTGTTTGTTCGCTCCACTGTGTTTTCAGCCCTATTGTGCATACTCTATATACTGCCCTACTCTTCTTGAGAGAAGTCTAACTGCTCAGCCACAGCTACCAGGTAAATCTGGGTGGTGCAGACTGCTACCAATTGGGTTTGCTGCTTACTCCTGTAGTCTTAATCTTTTTGCAGTGTTCTCCAAGGGAACTGCACAGGATACTGCTTAACACCTCAGAACACCAGAGTTAGTTACTGGGAGTCCTGGCAACAAGACGCCTTATTCCCAGCTCGTGGATGCGGCTATAGAGATCGCAGAGGACGCGGTTACTACCACCACCACCCGAACACACCCACAGGTGAGAGAAGTGACGCCCTACCTCCCAGTTGGAGGCAGGACTCTGTTCTTCGAGAACTGGCAAATGCTTTCAAGCGATGCATGGCTACTTCAGGCAGTGACAGGCTTTCGTCTATAATTCGGGGCACCTCCTTAACGAATAAGACCAAAAGGCATACAAATAGCATGCAAGGAAGCCAGTTTGCTAGACAGGGCGGTCAAGATGCTAGAGAGCAAGGGGCAATTGAGTGCAGCACAGCGGAACAACCCTTCTTAAGCAACATGTTCGTGGTTCACAGAAAAGGGAAAGTGAGACCAGTGATAAACCTGAAAGAACTGAACGTTTGGTTGATCTGTAGGCATTTCAAGATGGAGGAAGTTCACCTTCTCAGGCACATCCTCCGCAAGGGAGACTGGCTAGTGAGACTAGATCTAAAAGACTCATAACAGTCCCTATCGCTGTAGAGCACAGGAAGTACCTATGTTTTACATGGAACGAACACACATGGCAATTGCACTGAAAGTGAAGGTTTCAACTTCTTCCTACACTTTTATTTTAAAACAAAACCATTCCAGAACGGTTTCTTTTTAAAATAAAAGTATAGGAGCTGTACAAGGTAATTTCAAAAAGTATAGGAGCACCACTTCCGACCGCTCCCACTCACTTCGACCACTGGAGAGAGGCATACGCATCGTCTATCTAGACGACATCCCGATGCTGGTGAACAAACTGGTATTCATCGAGCATACTCAATGGGTGTCCAAGCGCCGCCTCCTCGCTAGGATTTCTGATAAACCTAGAGAAATCGAAGCGCACTCCCAAACGTCTGGAATTCCTGGGGTTCGTACTGAACACCACAAAAGGAAGTCTGGAACTACAGAGTTAAAAGATGCAAGCGATAAAGAGGGAGATCAGAGTAACTCTGACTAGAGAAGTAATATTGCTTTGGACCCTAGCCAGAATTGTTAGCCTTCTGGACCCCTACATTAAAGAGCCCTGCAGAGGTTGAAGATCAGACCCCTGCAAGGTGCCCTAGGGTATCATGAGCTTGTCCCGCTGGACCCAGAAGCAAAATTAGAACTGGAGTGGTCGCTCCACAATATGGAATCCTGGAACGGGTGAGCCATATTTGGAGACACTCAAGAGCTAGTGATGGAATCTGATGCCAGCAGGATAGTCTGGGGGATGGGGTGGCAAGATGCGGTCACCTCGATACAGGAGGAAGATGGACCAAGAGGAGCTAGACCTACACATACATTTCCTAGAATTAATAGTATGCTCTTTCGCAGTGAACACATTCACCAAAGACCGAGTGTTGCATACAACTCAGAATTGACAACATCTCTGCAGTCCGATATATCAACCGTTTAGGGGGCACATGGGCATGCATGCTAGTAGAGCTAGCAAAGGTCTTCTGGCACTACTGCCTCGAGCACCAGATCTCCCAGGCACTCAGAACTGTGTAGTAGATTGGAATTCCCGCTATTGGCACAACTCCAGCGAATGGAGATTGCAAGTGTTTGCACGGATAGCTCTTTGGGGGCCCCTAGATACCGACCTTTTCACATCCAGATTGAACAGTTAACCTTTTTCAGCTGGAAGTTGGACCCAGAAACCCAAGGAGCAGACCTGTTTCTACAAATGTGAGCGGGAGCAATACACTACGCCTCTCTGACTTTCATAATGCTAGCCAGAGTGCTAGCAAAAATAAGGAGAACCCTCATAATAAATCTGCCACGGATTCCCTGAAAGATTCTGTTATATCAAATTACAACCAGATGAAACCATTTAAATGGGCAAATATGGAGAAGGAAATAATTTTTAGAAAACTGATTAGTGTTTGTGGAAGTTGCACAGAAGCAGATTTTATGCAATTACAAACCTTTAACAGCATTATGGAAAAAGCAAAACCTGTTTACTAAAAATTAAAAAGGTGCCCAACACAGACAAAGTCTGGCCAAGCTGAGAATGCTCTATAAAAGCACATTAAAACAAGCTAGAGACATCTGGAAACAATAATCCTATCATGTGCCACACTTGGATGGAATTGTGAATGTTAGGATGTGCCATGCTTAGTTGAATAGTGAATTATAGCATGTGCCACACTTAGATGGAATCATGTACATTAGCTTGCATCACATCCAGATAGGATCGTGAATGTCAGTATGTGCCACACTTAGATGGAATAGTCAATGATAGAATGTGCCACACTTAGGTGGAATAGTGAATGATCGCATGTGCCACACTTGGGTGGAATCGTGAACATTGGCCTTAGTCTCATCTAGACAGGATTATCAAGGTTGGCAGATGCCACACTCAGATAGAATTGTGAAGATTAGCCTGCGTTGCATTTCGATAGGAACGTGAATGTCAGCATGTGCCTCACTTTGATGGAATCATGAACATTAGCCTGCGTCCCATCTAGATAGAAATGTGAAGGTTTGCATACCCAACACTTAGATGGAATTGTGAATGATACCATATGCCACAATTAGATGGAATAGTGAACATTGGCCTGAGTCACATCTAGAAAGGATTATCAAGGTTAGCAAATGCCACACTCCGATGGAATAGTGAATGTTGGCAAGTGCCACACTTGGGTAGGACTGTGAACAATGCCCTGCATCACAACTAGATAGGATTGTCGGCCAGTGCCACATCTAGATAGAATAACTATTGTTAACCAATACCTCATCTAGAGTGTATCGGGAATACTATCGAACCCAAATTCCGATAGAATTGTGAACCCTAGCTTGCTTTACACACAGGATTTCGAAGGTGGATCAGTGCCACATTATTTGGATACAGCCGTTTAATTGGATGTGCCTCACATATAGAAAGGATTGTGAATATTAGCTAGTACCGATCTAGATGGAAATACAGAAATATTCACGCGCCACATCAAGTAAGAACGTGAAAATCGAACACTTCACTTCTGAACAGTGATTCCAATAACCAACCCACTAACAATTTCACCCCTCTGAATACACCTCTCAAATTCTAAACAACCACAACCCTATACCACAACTAACCGCAAACACTTCACAACACTGCAACAACAAAACAAACCGCACATAGACTCGCACAACAGCACATGACGTCTACCGACCGGAAAACACCTCACATCCAGCGAACAGTGTTAACTGTGAGGCTGCCAACAGCACATCACTGCTCTCTTGCACTTTTCCTGCTTACTCGTACTAACTTGCCCCCGTCCCTTTTCAGAGCCGCCAGGGGACCACTCCGGTGGTGATAGTGTGCGGTACAAATATGCTTTAACATTAACCACTGTGGTGAGACGGGACAGTTTTGGTAAGGGTACTTCACCATTCCATGTGTTGCGTGGTGTCAGCAAATGTGCGTTTTGACGCCATTATTATACAATCTTTGTCTGCACACTTCCGTTGGAGCTAAATTAACAAAGGAAACACCCAGAATAGCAGGCAACAATACATGTCCTTTCCTATGTGAATGATGCCGTTGTATTGGCCCGTGCTCCAAAGACTCTTCAAAAGCATGGATTTCGAGAGATCTGTCCTTGAACACTGACAAATCTAAGCTTGTGTGTGTGGGCAAGCTGTGTTGTGTAATCTACCCAGTATTTAAGCATCTGGCCAAAAATGTGCGGTTCCCAAATTTACATATCCTAGGATAGTGTTTAATAATGTATTGGGCTGCTGGTGTGATCATATTAACAGTTCGGCCACTAAACTTGCTCAGGCTAATGGTGCTATTATCAACTTTGGGAGAGATATGGGAGGCTTCACCTTTGATCCTGTACTTCCCATTTAGCAGGCCAGCTCTATCGCAATTAGTGTGTATGGGGCTGAGGTGTGGGGGTTTCCCCTGTGCCATCAATTCAGATCAAATAACACCTTTTACGATATCTTTTTGGAGTTGCAAAAAGTGCCTTGACATATCTGTTACATTAGGAAGCTTGTTTGGACTTTGTAAGTGACCCAATTAGTCTAAACCATTATTACTATAGACTATGGTCAAATACAAAGCCACACTTAACACATATTATCATCAAACAACTGCTTATATCCGATATATGTACAAGAATTTCCTGGTTCAATCAATTGATGAAAGAATTTAGTTCCCTTGGCCTTAAATTATTTAGCTCCTTTTCTCACATTGTAAAAGGATTCAACACTGGTTTGATTGAGACATATGGAACAGAGAAGATATCCGCGTCATAGAATGGACCCAAGGAAGCTCTCATTCTCCCCTTATTTTACACACATTTGTCATGAGTTAATAGCTAGTTATGCACACTGGTTTATGAGCCCGTGCAAGAGGCGTGTGAGATTTAGCTTAAGGGATAATTGCCTCATGATACCCAGTGTGCTGCGATGTTGTACAGAAAATAATGGTCATCTTAGTGGGCAATCTTTCAGTTTTTCTGCAGTTATCACATAATCTCAAGTCAAGGGTTTTAATTGTTATTTAAAATGAATAATTGTAGTTGAATAAATAACGCAATAAAATACCTGTGTTCAGTGCCGAAATAAACAAGATGCTCATTCTGTTTACTAATTCATTGAAGGTGCATTATTATAGAATGAAGAATGTCCTCGAAAGAAGGAATTTGTTTTTAGAATCACTGTTACGGTTTTTATTGTTTGATATCCAGAATGGCAGCAGTAACCCCAGTCCTCGAATATACAGTTAATGGATACAAAGACAGAACTCCACTTCTACTTGCACTACCGGGAACACTGGGGAGGAGAGAATTTGTCTCCATAAAAACTACCAGCACAGGGGAGACTTAATCCCCTGCCTCCATTAAAAGAAAGGGAAAGGGTACCACAACTGCACCAAACAAAGGAGAAACATCTTTCAAAACTCCCGCAGGAGTAATACTTAATCCATACTCTGCACTGTTGAGCACAGGAGGACATCAAAACGAAATTGAGGCAAAGGAAACTCTAGTCTGAAGCATGGGAACAAACCAGCAGCTTCTTCCCAGCCAGCAACAAACAACAAATGTAGTGGGATCAAAGATGGCAGCATCCACATTAACTTCCCCCATGAACTCAGGACTACAATGCATCCCTGCCGTGAAGCATGGCCTCTCTGGCCAATGGCCAGCTCCCATGACAAGAGTGTAAGTGAGATTTGTGGTACAGAGAATCTGAGTTGTGGTATTAAAGAGAGAAGATTGGTGGAGCAGAAAGCAAGATGGGTTGCATGTAAGACCTGGAGTGGAAGATCAGACTGGAAGATTCAGTGAGCAGAGGAAGACTGCTGGGATGGCTGGAACAGGAGTGGAAGAACGGAGTGCAAGATCTAAGAGGGTGAGAATGCTGGGCATAATGTAAGACCTGGAGTGGAGGAATTTTAAATCCTGCAGAAGTGGCCGATTGTAAGACCGGATAGGAGGGATTATTGAAAAACCTGCAGACCTTCCTTTCACTCCTAAAGCTCACTAAAGAAGAATGGTGTTCCACTTTAGCTTTCGTTTGGAATGTCTTGTCTGATGCTGTGGAATACAGCTACTTGGAGTTGTGTGCACACTTTACAAAGCAATAGTATGTAGACACTCCAG
This sequence comes from Ambystoma mexicanum, assembly GCF_040938575.1. Taxonomy (NCBI): domain Eukaryota; kingdom Metazoa; phylum Chordata; class Amphibia; order Caudata; family Ambystomatidae; genus Ambystoma; species Ambystoma mexicanum. The sequence goes on along the minus strand of NC_090922.1, from coordinate 1,336,217,214 downwards.
CTAGATCAGACCCACAGGTTGGACACACTGTACCCAAGCATATTTTTCTACTGTTCCATCTCCTCTGCCAAACTAAATTTGGCACTAATCTATGCAAGCATGTGAATCTAAATTGATTCTCCAGCCTCAGAAGGTGGGCCTTCCTTTGCCAGTAATGGCCTTTCTGTGACTTATAGCTGTTTGGTCACCTGCACCAACCCAGATTCTACACATGGGAGCTGGGGAACACGTTCTTACAAAAGAGTTGACGCCCATGTCTTCTCAGAGAGAAACAATCTTAGAAAATAGTCTTGTGGGGAGCAATGATACCTGAACATATAGGGAAGAGATCGTGTGATTGGAATACCGGTCGCAGCCCATTTTACTTTGGAAATAAATCACTTGTACTATCAGAACCAACCACTAGATGGTGGCCTATTCAAAGCATGTGACTGAACAGGTGCAAGCCACAGAATGGGTAATTAAAATGTTTGAAGTAAGAGAGTTAAGGTGATTTGATTTATCCAGCAAAAGCCTTCAAATTGAGCAGGCATGGGAGTGATGAGCATCTTAACTCTGCACCCTCCTTTTTTGTCACCATGATATTTTGAATCCCTTCTAGTATATGTGCTTGTGGGCTTTGCAACGTGTGGTGTGGGTGATGGCTGAGTTAAGATGCTCATCACTCCCCCCCCCCCCCCCCCTGCTGAATTTCAGGTGTGTTGTAATAAATCGGATCTCCTTAACTTTCCCTTAACGTTTTTTCTCCAGTGAATTTCAAGGGTTTTCTTATGCTATAGTTTCTTCAGGGCCACAAGCCTTTAGCCGTGGCCTATGTACATGTTGCACCAATGGTATTGAGAAGCAAGGCCACTGGCCATGGCTTTCAGCTATGGCCAATGGCCTCAGATTACCAGCCGAAACCCGTATCCCCCTCCTGAGTATCTAGCCAGATCCTACTAGCAAAAGCCTAACTCCATTGCCAGTGGCCTCGGGGTCCACAGCCCTTTGACCATTTCCAGGGGCCCACTAGCGTTGACCCTCAGCATTGCCCATTGCCATGTTGCCTCAAATATAAAAAGAAACACAGTTGGCCTTAGCCTGTGGCCTCTGGGGCCATTGGGCATGGCCTGTGGCACAAACTTTGGCCGGTTCCACTGTAAATGTTTCACTAATCATTTAAAAAGGAAGGCCACTGGCTATGGTAGTGGCCCCAGCTTACCGGCTATGGACTATATCCCCTCCCTAGTATCAAACCAAATCCCACAAGCCATAGTCTAAATCCATGTTCAGCGGCCTCAGGGTCCACTAACGTTAACCCTTTGGCACACTATCAATAACTTTCTTCAGTGTCCACTGTCCTTGTTGCCCAAAATATTAAAAACGTAGCTGGCGGCCTCAGAATCCACTGTCCACCTCCTTCAGCAATGGCCAATGTACATGTTGCAGCAATTATTCAAAAAGACCCATATATCCCGGCCTACTAGATGTGCTCCCACTTATGTGCAGGTATAGGACTATCGCCAAGTCCCAGGGGTCAATGGACTATTGAATATACCAATTTTTCCCATCCTTCTATTTTTGCAATAATTTCTTGATCGAACTACTTTACCGCCATCCTCTATTCCTGCAGACGCCATTCCTAGTAATCATTCCCGTGCTAATCTAGCATTTGCTGATTCCCGCAGCAATGGGAAAACACTCCACCTTTTCCTGTCCTCACTTTCCCTCACCATGAGTCCCCCTCCTTTTCTTGGTCCCCATACTCCCCTCACCCGCTTCCACTCATCGGTATGTGTGAGGCATTTTCTTTTCCAAGCACGTCTAGATTATTGCAGAATTCCCCTGAAAAACAAATATTGTCTCCCCAGCTCACCCCAATATCCTGCACTGCACATGTGGGCCTCTTTCACCCCTCCCTACTTGTTGCCTGATATGAATGCAACCATTGTATTCATCTAAACATAATTTTAAGCACTTTTCATCTAGTAAGCAAGTTAAGGTAGACTAGGATGAGTTACAAAATGGCGGGACTGTATGTGGTTCAGAGCCCCCATCTAGAAAAAGGTGCCTGCAAAACTATCTTCGCCCTTGTTCAGAGAGTATATTTTGTGTCGAACATGACCTAAAACGTAATTTTTCATCAAAGCGCATACAACTGGTTTCGACTAAGCAGCCCCGCCTAAACATACTCTTTCCATTCAGTCTTTATGCCTCCATCAAACCTTTTGATGTCCTTATTTCACCGGAAACATTTAGTCCATAACCATGAATGTGGGGCAATGTATTGGCAAAAGCTCTGGGTTTAACTTTATTTTGCATGTTAATTTCTGCTCTTGTAGGTAAGATTATGTTCTGTAATTAGGGTGGCTTGCATAGTGCAGTCTATACTGCCGATAATGTATTTACAATCGCCTCCGAACATAACTTAGCAGTGAGGATTTTATAGTCTGGCATTCTCTTTTGTATACTGTGATTATTTACTGTCTGAAGTTATCACAAATGTTCATACTGTTGATTCTGTAATGATCCTAGTGATGATTTCTTCAGAGGAGCATTACACAGAATCTCCATTATAGGTAAGTAATTGCCCAGCTACAGTTAATCTGTATGGGGTGACATCCACAGAACCCATTGAGTAGCCCTTGCATGAAGCTAACGCATTGTTTGTTGTCCGCTATAAAGTATGTTGTGTTTGTGTACCATTGCAAATTCGAAAATTTATTTTTTCCAAATTATTAAATGTGCTCCATTTGCATCAGTCTAATCAAGTTTGTGAAGTGAGGTTTGTCATCATATGGTAACGCTGGATTTTGTGTGTTGTGTTTGTCTTTTTTTCTTTCTCCTTTTTTTGCTTCAGGTCTTCTGTGCAACGTGTTGCAGTTTGAAATGGCAGCTTCTGTACATGGAAAAAAAGGAATCCCGTGTGTGTGTAATCTGCCATTCTGTACTCATGAATGGTAAGTGCATTGACAGGTGCTACATACACATCTGGGCATGTTGAGAACTGGGCAAAAATATAATTTCTTAGATTGTTTTGTCAAGGTAGAGACTCTACACATAGCTGGTTTTCACATGATAAGAATGTAATATGTTGTAATGTATTTGTTCTGCATTTAATTGGAATGTGCGTTTGTAAGTAAGGATAGCATTATAGATTGACTATTTCCTTCAGTTGTATTACTGAAAGTGAGGTGATTGGGATAGGGTGGTGGTATGGGAGCGATCCAAAACCGGTCCCTTCAGCTACCTGAAAGTAGTTCCTGTGGAAGTACAGAAAACTGTGGCCATCAGCCGGGCTAGATTAGAGAATTGTGCAGTGCAACCTTGGGTGTAATGTTTAACCTTGTTCTGAAGGAGACTGCTGGGGTGGCAAGTTTCTGTAGAGTATATGTGCTAAGTTGGATTCCTGTATTTCTGACCGTTTTTTTTCTAGTTCGTTATATTCTAAACCACTTCATAATATCTAGGACTGAGAATGCTAAATTAGACTTTGTTAAACTAATGCTCGTAATTGCATTGATAACTGGTGCCCAATCACAGGGCTGCATATTAAAGGAGCCAGCAGAGAATCTATACAGAATAGCTAGGATAGGAGCGCTGCACCCATTGGCACCTCTACAGCCATGCCAAATCTTAAGACCACGCTAGATATTGCTAATGGGTTTCAGGTCAGTGGACTAATTTGTAAGTTCAGGCCTTGCTTTCGTGATATTGCCATTATGCTAGTTCTCTCCCTTTATTCCGCTTTGGATAGTTAGCTGTTAACTGTACTATTTCATGTACAAAGTGTTCTGGGCCCTAATTTTGGTCCGGCTTCACTGTGACACATAATACTGTAAACGTTATTTGATGGGCTGTCCAACAACTTATAGTGAAATTCTGTAACTTTTTTTCTGGCTATCCACAATAAAACTGCATGAGAACATCATTCATACAGTGTACTTTTGAATAATGAATGTGGATATTTTGTGCTCGTTCTTGAAACTAACTGTATTTTTATAATTAAATTGGTCAATAAGGTCTGCCGTGGTCACCAGTACATGCGTGATAAAGCAGGTTGTCATAGCAAGTGATCGCCACAGTTACTGGAACATGCAGCTACATTAATCCTTGGGCAACTTCACATGTTAAATGGAGGGAAGCTGGCATGAATGCGTTGAAGCGACGTTTTTGTCAGTTGTTACTGATAAATGGCATGAACCCCTCACCGAAGGGCCACATAAGCGGAATACTGCAATAAAATGGTGTCTGTTAGCACCAGCAGCCAATTTTCCCCCAGTAGTTTAGATGGACTTCAAGATTGAGAGAATAGTTGACTCTAGGTTTCGTCCAAATAGACGCCACCACGATCTTTGATTGGGATGGTTGGTTATGCAATGGTACTTGGAGGGAATTGGTACATGGTATGAGGCAGTGCTCAGTAATGAAAGAAATGCAGTTTCAGTGGCATTTTCTCGGACTTTGATTGGGCTGGCAATGGTGAAGGCGGTTTATGGGACTGGCAATGTATCTGACGGAGGTGACCGGTTTGCGTTTGAATTCGGTTTCCCTTTGGGACTGCTTTGGTTGAAGTGCCTTGCTTCTGTAAGGGGGGGGGGTTTATGACGTTTCATTCTATCTGGAGATCTTGTTTATTTTCTGAGTTAGAGGGAAGGCAGTTTGTGATACCATTTGGGCAGTTGGGAAACTGTGAGCTTGTTTGATTTAGTGTCATCTGTGGTTCATAACACTTGGTGGTTGCGTTAGTGCAGTGAAAATCCTTGATTACCATTTGCAACATTTGCACTAGCCATTAGCTAGTGATAATTGACCCTTCTCGGGTACGAAACGTGTGGCTCTGTGTATGTGGAAAATCGAGGTGGCAACTGAGTGAGCTAGTGGCATGCAAATTGAATTATTTACCCAGGACCACTGCTATGTGATCTTAACTTCCTCCATGCTGGTTCTGGTCTCTGCATTGCTTCTGTAATGAGGTTAGCTTATTAGATTCCAGGATTGTTGCATTTCTGAATTGTATGCATGTATGGGCTCAGCATTCAGTAGAATATCTAGACCTATTGAACTAAGCATGTAATGCCTATATGTGGACATCATCTTTTTAGGCTGTGTCCAGAGCTTGTTAGCCATGATTTTTTTTTTCTTCCTTTTTTCTTCATCATGTTTTACTTATTCACAGAAATACATTAATCTTTGTTCTGATTAATAGACCATTAATTGGTTGCAAACACTGGTTACTCACACCTACCCCTTTCTATTCGATTCACAAGGCCTTTCACCTCTCGTCTCCATTTGTTCAATCACATTTCTCCTCGGCCCCATATATTCTGACATTTCGCACGGCATCACCAGCTCTAGCTTTTCATCTTCTCATGCAGCATGCACGTTTCCATTCTTTTAAGCCACTGCACATAAGTAGAGAGCAAGAGCTGATTTGGATCTAAATGCAAGTCTCTCTTTGGCAGTCCACCATTGCTAAAGCCAGAACCACTTGGGTAGAACTGGTGTTTTCCACATGCCGCAACACCACAAAGAACTCCAATTTGGGACTCTACTGCCATTCCTCATGTTTGATATCGGAACCTCGATTTCCTACCAGTACGTTTTTATGGCAGGACAGCACCATGTTGTATTAACCCATCCTTATCTAATGAATGGGTGGTTCTTCCCAATTTGAAAAATTAAAATCTGTATTTTGCACCGTGCTGTTTAAGTTGGAACATTCTGAGCCTAAGCATTTGGCGCTACGTCTCTGGAATATCGCATCCTCTTTTTATTCCTCCTCTTCTAGTGTGCCTATTTCCATCTGCAACATCACTGAGATGCTGCAATGTGTCAAGTTTAGCAAACTCTCAAAATTGTTTCCTCGCCTGTCTTTTAATGAACCTCTAGTGTGGGAAAATCCAGAATCTCGTCTACCCACATAATTGCTGGTGACAGTGCAGAATTTGTAGTACTTGGAAGTGAAGGCTAGACTCCTTTTTGAAATCTTCAAACAATTTCATAGCCTCTTGACGCATCACCTTTCTACTCTACAGGTTTTGAAAATGTCTGAGCCTCCGAATCTCTCCAAGCGGGTAATGTAGGTAATCTTAACAAAAAAAGGTTTTTCCAGCCCAAGGAATCTACCGACTAACCACCTTCACTGCCCCAAGTGGTTGGCACAATCTCACACGACCTTTACCCAAAAGCATAGTAAGTGTTCTTCATTTAAGCCCTTTTCACCCACATCAACTGTTCATTATTTGTGTAGGCTGTAAGAGGATTCAATTCAACACTACAGCTAAGTCAATGCCTAGTCTGGGATACTGAATGGAAACCCTTATTGATATATCTTTACGTCCAGTTCATGCGTTCTGGATGACTACCCCTATATAACACCCCTCTCTTGGAATCCCCCTGACCCCACTGAGCCAAGAAGTAGTTCTGTTTTGCAAGTTTAAAAGGTTTATTTGATAATTTAAACAATCGATATATATATCACACTTTATAATACATTAATAATTGAATATCACACTTAATCTGAGCAGTAATCAATAATGGATAGTCTGGCACCAGCACACTTGTGAATAGGAACAGAAGAATAAGGTGGTAGAGAATACTTTATATAAGTTCAGATGGATGTAATGTTGAATGAAAATGCAATACAGAAAATACTCAATATGATTTCAACAAAAGACAATAATCACTTTTCTCTGGCAATCCCCTCCCCCCTTTATGCAATGCAAGGAAATGGAAGGAAAGCACACAGTTCTCAGAAATGCAATCAAATGTAATTCAGTTCACCCCAGCAAGCTTAGACTACAGAAGTTTGAAACACAGGTAAAATGCTTTGAATATGGTGACAATGCAGTGAGAAATATGCTGAAAATGGTTTTTAATTCCCTCTAGAGGTTCAGGGTGAGTGGTATCAAGTTAATATTAGTCCAGGCTCACTCTAGCAATGATTCAGGGATGGTTCTTAAGAGGCAAACAAATTTTTAGCAAGGAAAGCAAGGAAGCTGCTGTTTTCACACGTGGAGAAATTTGCAAATCGCGGTAAAATTTGCGAGTGCGTTTTTCGCGATTGCGGCAGAAGTATAGGGAATAGGAATGCGGTTCTAGGTTCGTTGAAAAGCCAAGATTCCCAGCTTTCTGAGGAAAGTTACTGCAAGTCTCCAAAACATTCACGGAGATATGAGCGATATGGTAAAGGTCGTTTTTCAGATTGGAAATGTTAAAAGTTCAAAGCGACAGGTTACAGCTTGCAACTAGAAAATGACAGGTGACAGCTTTGCAAATGACAGGTGACAGTTAGGAGGCAGTTCTACTTAGATTAAAATAGCTTGGATTAGATTATTTTAACTGAGATTGGTTCTGCACAGTTCTGCTAGGTACTCACAATATATTTAGAAATAGAATGGGCCTTGCCACGGATCTGGTCCGGTTTTCTTCACTCGCCACAGACGGTCTCTGCGCACAGCGTCAGGGTCAGCTCTACTCTGCTGGTCTGGTCTGGGTCTCTGGTTCTGATCAGGTCTGTGGGTCCGGATAAAGCGGTCTCCGGTTCAGCTGGTCTCTCTCTGGATACAACACTGCTCTCTGGCAAATGGCAAGAGTTCTTGCAAAGAATTCAAACAGCTCGCCTGGCTGTGATAATGGCAATGATTTGAGGCCTGCTAAAGAGGGATTTAGCTTGTAGTTGACCTCTCTGCTACAAATTCTGAAGTAAAGTCTTGGTCTCTGAAGGTGGATAGATTGAAGTCTCTATGTTGGCTCTCTGGAGGTTGATGGAGGTAAAGTATGGATTTTCCCGGCAGAGCGTCCCGCAGCAGATGGAATAGAATCTCCCTATCTGTCCTGACTGTCTGCTTTTATGTGTTTTGAAAGTGGGTGGAGAGGCTAGCTTCCTAGGCCCTACCCCTCTCCACTTGTCATTGGCCACTTCATCCTCTTCCCCTTGATTGGGGGAATGAAATGAAGTGTCATCATGATGAGGTCTGTTTATGGTACAGAGAACCCACCCCTGTCAACTTTACACACAGTCTATATTTGCTCAAAAAGACATATTTCATAGATACACAGTGGTTTGAAATTACATGCACCCATCACATATCACATGAGATATACCCTGTTCAAATCTGCTCTTCCTGAGAGCTTGCATTGAGAAATGGCAACATTTCACTTTTTAACTGGTTTCGCAATATCGGACATTAACCCAAATTTACACACATGTGCGCAAGGAGTATGGACATTAAGTGATAAAGTGTCAGATTTTTAACATGCATACATTTTAAGTAATACACTCTTAACTGCGAGTTTGCCCCCAGATCATGCCACCGGTTCTAAAAACCTCTTAAAATGTGGGCAGAAAAATCACAAGAATTATGGTATCATTTAAATAATTATGACAAGTCCGTACTATGAGTATTCATCTTTTTCTAAAACCATATTCTGGCTACAGGGGTGTGGTTTCCCAAGTCACATGGTGTAGAAACCAGTTTGTCCAGTTTCTGCCAGGCTCAGAGGCCCTGCCCCTCCCAGCTTCTGCCAAGAGGAAGCTGTTTTACGGTCCCCCAATAAACCATCTGCCTGGGCCCTGGAAGGCCCATTGTTCAAGAGGAAGCCATTTATGGCCACTTCAATAAACCCTCTGCCTGGGTCCTATGTTTAGTCTCTAGCAGTCCCTTGGTAATTCAATCAGAGAAGTGTCATATCCCTTTTGGTGGGAACAGCAAAAGGCAGCTAGGCCTGGGAACACAGCAGTTGTGCAAGTCTCAACTCCTGTCGGGGGTAGCTGGTGGGCAGAATTCAGTTCCTTAAGCCAGGCCCCAGCTAATGTCACTTTTGGTTACCCAGTTTTCTGCATTCAAATAAAACTAACCATTTTTGCATATGCAGCTAGAATGCTGATTCTAAGTTTCAAACTATGACATTTAAACAATTGCAACCTATGTGACACTCAAAAGTAGGTCACTCATTTCTTTTAAACATTTAGATTTTTAGTGTCTTTCAGTCCAAATTTACTTAAACTGCTGAAATCCACAGCTCAGCCAGTCTTGTTATAAACCTTCAAGTCACTTCAGAATATAACTTTACATTGTATCCACCCCTCAGTAAGTCTTTCTTTGGCCTGCTTTGGGTTCATTTATTCAGTTTTACACAAAAAAAAAGTCTGGTGTTTTAAAACGCCGGCTTTCTGATAGTGGTGAGTACTGGTAATGCACCCATTTTTGGGATTTAAGAAAATGAATTCCCCACAATTCTAGGTTGCTTTTTGCAATCAGCATTGCCATTCCCAATGGTTTCAGGCTACTGTGTGGGTAGTCCAATGGTGGTTTTAGGCAGTGCCCTTCTGTGCCCATAACATCGGCAAAATGGGTGGCAGCCTATTCTTCATGCACTTCCCTGGGCATTTTCTGGGAATCTCTGGCCATCATGATGTTTTCAATGCCAGTACTGCACAGTTTTTGAGGTAGGGCTCGGATGCATGGGTAAAAACATCCCGCAAGGCTATCATTTACCACCCTAAGATGGGAAGCCCAATATAACCTACGTAAGTTGGGCTTCCAGCTCCCTTCCTTTTAAGTTGATCTATAAAAGCATGTTAAGTACATTTTGGTTGGTGGTATTCCATAATCTGTGCAGTTCCCTTCCATCCCATCACGTTCTGAAAATGCTTTCCTTCTGTTTCATAACTTTGTATATGCATACAAGGAGAAGAGAAATGCGGAAGAGAACACTTGAAACCAGACACTCCCCAAAACACCAAACCTGCACAGCAACAACTGAAATGTATGGGCTCTACCCTCAGCTGTCAAACTCCTATGGATTATATGCTACCCGCCCTTAAATACACATACACTAGTATGCCGAAATATCTTGTCCTACCCATGTGTCTGTGGCATGAAAATTGGAGTTTGCATAAAGAAACAATTAACATTTTGTACAAAACACCATTGACACACATTTCGGTTTCCTTATTCAACTCCTTTTGTGTTTAGACACTGCCTAAAGGATTCTAGTGACAGCACAAGTAACCAACATCATAACGGTATGTGCCTCCATTCTCTTTTTTAGTGAATACCTTCCTACTCTTCCTCTAGGCATGTTGAACTGGCCGGTTTTGGGGCAATCCAACAGTTGGACATCCTGACTTTAGGAATGCAATTTAGCTCCTCAGTTGCTCTCCTTAATTTCTTAAGAACAGGACATAGCACCTTGGCATGAGGGAGACACCATCGACTTGTCTAGGGGCGTGAGAAGGGGAGGGAGGGTAGTTTTACCTCATTCTGCTTCACCCCTCCACCAGTACACAGCAGGCTGCATGCTCCTCCTGGCACTCTGAAATATCCTTCAAAGCAAAGGTATGTTTAGAAATAATTTTTAATGCATTAACTGGAATACATTTCTCTTTTCTTCCGGGTAATGTAGGGTTGGGCCACTCTGGTCAAAAGTAACATGTTTCTACAATGTTTTTATGTAATTCTGCCTAAGTTTTAAGAGGGCTTCTTTTCCCAGCTCATCTACTGGCCAAAGCACCCACTTATCCTGATGTGAAAGGGCCTGTGTGTGGGCACTGACTTAGCAGTAAACACATTGGTATTGTGACAGGTTTTAATGCAAACCTGCCTGTTACATTTAAAGGTTTCCAAGTGTATAAACTTGACAGATTGCCATTCATTTGCTTTTCCGTGCTCCTACTCTCCATTATGTGACTGAAGAGGACTAACCTGCGACTCTGCAATGCCACCTGTTAACCCAACTAGTGATCTGTGGTTTGTGCAATGGGTTCAGAAAGGGGTGATTTATGTGCAGATTATCCCCATAGGCAGTGTTCCAGATAGGATTTTGGAGTTAAAGTATTTTACTCCCAATTGTTTTAATTGGAGAGTAAATCCAATTTCAAGAGTGTCCTCTTTCGCAAGAGAGTAAGTGTCTGACAACTATCCAATTTGTGCGTGAAATTAACTTTTTTTCGAAAACATTAGTGACAAAACAGCTGTATTTCATAGTGGTTCTAAATGTATTGCACCTGTGGAAAACTTTTTCCCGCACAAGAACCTTGTAGATGCATACTACCCAGTTTCATCTTCATGATACTTGGTCAAAAGCTCTTACTAGCTCTTACTAGCTATTGCAGATGTCAGCTAGTTATATCGGGTGATCAAGTCCCTCACTCTACAAGCATCAATACTCTGCCTCTCGGCCTACTGTTGCTGCCTGGCCCTACCTGCTTGACAGCCACTCCATGATTTTGCTCCATCTCTCCTTACCTTTGCTACTCTGTTTTGTGGGATGTATTGACCCACTCCGCTATCTCATGCGGTATCACTCTGCTACTCATGGCGCAAGAAACAGCAACAATGGCAGCAAAACTCTGGTGTGCGCCAAAAACCTACAAAAACCGTTTTCTCAAACACACAAAAAGATGGATGCACAACCTGCCACCCATGGTGCATGTGTGGTGGAATAGAGCACACCCTGCAGAAAATGTACCTGTGGGCTTCATGACCAGCAAACAGAGTGCAGAGAGAGAAGCTGCACTTTACAAAGGAAACTCCAAAATGTGCCTACAAATGACATTTGCTTTGTTGCTAAAAACTCCAAAATGCCTATACACAATACTTCTCAACATTCAGAATCTTGCTTGGCGTGAACATTCATGTAATCTAATGAAGCAAGGCGAATATATAAAGTCCTAAAGTGTAAAGAGTAAATCATTTCCACAGACAAACTGGATAGTCTGTAAACTGACAGCCCCTGTCAAAATCTTTGTGCAGTACCCTGGGCTACCTGTGAATGACGGCTGTCAGATGAGCTCCTGATGAAACTTCAAAGTATTTAAACTAAATGTCTGCCGGATTAGCAAACATAAAAGGATTGTTGCTAAAAGCAATATAGATCTAAGTTGTGTTTTTGATCCCACAGATTCAAAGCTAAGAAAGTAATGTAGTATGTGATTTGATGCAACAAGTTTGGGTTCTGCTGGATTTTTAATTGAGAATAAATTAGCCTGGCTGAGCTGCAACCCTTTGGAAGTAGAAAAACAGGTTTCTTCCTAGGGGAGGGGAAATCCTCTCAGCAGAAACTCACTGGTAGATGATAATTGTGGGTTAGCCCAGACTTTTGTCTACAGAAAGAGCATGAACAATGGCAGAGCTTCAGCCCAGGAAGCGGAGGTGTGAAAGGGGTTGTAAACTGCCCCTGCAAGGAACTCCCCAAGGGAGAGGGCTGCTCCTGGACTTGCAGGGAGGGACAAATGGGCGGACCATTTGCTTTTAAGCATGAACAATAAACAACTCGTAACTTGTGATTCAAAGTGGTGTAACATATTCTGGACAGGAGTGGCATTATATGTGGTTTTATGTGAACTGTGTTAATGCTAAAATTGTAAAACTTTACACACACATCCCTATGGTAAACACACACATTTGTGGAAAGTTGCAGAAAGTTTGGAAATTGGGTTCATGGTGAAAAGGACTACATTCTGTAGAAAGGTGAAACAAGATCCTACAGCTGCGGGATTTTGAGGAACAGCTACTACATAAAATATGGAATCTTTGGGTGTGATTTGTGTAAAGGTGACCAATGTAGAAATATGTATTTGGGATAAAACCCGATTTTGAGACCAGTGGCTAAAGGGAGGTTTCTAAGGACTGTAAAGCAAACGATAAAATGTGACATCATCCGGCCGTGATCCAATCACTCAGGTGCAAGGCGGAGGTGAGGTTTTGATCCAATCCCAGCTCACAGGGGCAAGCTTAGTTAAGCCTGCTCATACACCCATTTTGTGATGTCATTTAAAAGGATAAATGGAGACAGCTGACATAGGGACTCACTGATTCACACACTTTCCTGATTCCGGCGAAGCACTCTGATCCAGCACTCTACATCCAGCCTTTAACATTCTTCCAGATCTAGATGCCAAGACTCTTGCAAGCAGTAGAGAACTATTGACTTTCAGCAAGGCCTAAATTCTTAAACTTATTCTCACACCCCAGTGAAGCACTAGGGTGTGAGAAGGCCTTTTGACCCAATATCCTGAAACTCTCTGGCTTGCTACCACAAGGCTTGCCTGAGGAATTCGATATCCAGGTGATTGAAATACCCACAACAAGAAGGGCTGATCTGTGCAAATCCGGTGACCGGCCTACCTGATCTAGTCCCGCGCCTGATGTGCTGTCCTTCCTAGACCAGATCCAATCCATGACCATAACTGATGGTCCAATTTAATAACTTATTCTGTGAGTATTAATAGGAAGAACAGTGACACATAATATATCTGCATTGTATGATCCCAATCTCAAACCCATCCCATCTTTAATTCAGAACCATAGTATTGCTAGAAATATCTTTTTGTTGACTCTTTTCTCATCTGTGTTATTAAATCCTAAACTACTTATTGATTTGATTAAGAAAAGTAAATCCCAGGAAGAAGTAGAGTATCCACAACAGGCGGGTTACGCTGATCACGTGACTGTAAGATCCATCTTGGCATTCGCTTTTTCATAGTCATAATCTAGTGTACAAACCCATCTGTCATTTTCAAAAGTGCATTTCTGTTTTCCATTCTCGCGCCTATTTTGCAAAAACGACTCTTACTAAAACCTCTAACTCCCTCAGTTATTATGAGAGAAGCGAAATTTCAACTCCTATTTGTACCTAACCTCCTTAGCTAGCCATAGAACCCACAACCGCAGTGCAAAACAAATCACGCAAGGAAAAGTTTGCCTTGAAATTCTGAAAGGTTTTACATGTGTGAATTAGCTTTAAATTATTTCCTTCTTGGACTTTGAGCTTTCAAATGTTTTCTTTTGACTAAATCATTGTTTTTGATTGTGTGAAACTGTTCAAAGCGGCTAGGAATTTATAATAATTTAAGTATTTTTGACCACATTTGGTGTTTTTGGTCCGTCAATTCCAAAGACCCATTTCAAAGCCATACTGACAGCTGAAAAGTCAATTCCATTTTCTCTTCTGTTTGAAGGGGGATGATGGGAGGGATATTCTGTTTGATTTGTGCCATTCCTGAATACCTGCTCTCTCCTCACATCTATTTAATTCTTTATTGGGGGATTGAGGGGTGTTGCAGGGAGAACCCCTAACCAAAGTGCTATCTATTCCAAACCATCCCAAAAGTATTCTTTTCTATGCTGCATTTGCTTTTGTGCTCATTATTTGACTCCTATTATTTGACTCCTATTAAAGATATTATTCAGTGTTCCGTCACCCCATTGGTGATTGTTGTTTACCTATTAAAATATATTGTGATTAAATTCGAAATACATAAATATTTACCTTTGCAAACCAGTCTGATTCCTGGTTCAGTATGACCGGGGGGGGTCTCAGGAGAAGCGTGTGATATGAGTGGTATATTGTTCAGAATATTGAATTTATAGATATAAATAAGGGTTTAATTTGCGCACTACATGCTGGGCGTGACTTCGGTGTGTGCCGGATTGAAATCACTTACAGCTTCCCCCGTCTCATTTTCTTACGTTCTGCCTCTCACCCTTAATTGTTGCGATGCCACGTTTTGCATCTGTTTCTCTGTCACTCTGCCCCTCATCTCTGCATTCTATTGTTGCGGTTTCCCTCCTATATCTCGCTGTATCAGTGGATATAACTACTCTTCCTCTCTCATGTCACTACTGTCTAGATCTGTTTTTCATTTTCTCGGTTGTGGTTGCTACTCCTAATCATTCTTTCTTGCACTGTCTTTTATGTTTTTGGCCTGCCCTGCTCTAGTCTTGCTTTTCTATTTCCAGCTCTCCCCACCTGCTGTATATCGTTTTTTTATTTTACTGTCTCTAAATGTCTCTCTTGCTCTGCCTCTATCCCTCACTCCTATTAACTCTGTTTCCCATCTTACTTTCTTTGTTGTCCTAGCGTGCATCTCATTGCGCTCTCTCCTTGTTTCTCGAATTCCTCTTTTGGATTGTCTAGTATGTTCACTGTGCCTTATGCCCTTTGCCGCCCTCCAACCCCCCACTGCCACACCTTTGTTCTCCTCTATTGCTTACGTTCAGAGTTGCTCTTCCTCTCCTGTTTTTCATTTAAATTTGCACCAATAAATATAAAAAACGCTGAAAATGCCTTTTCTATTTAAAAATCTAGTCCAGCTTTACCACTGGGTCCACCTTTTTAGATGTGTGCAAACCTTCTTTTGGCCATTAGGCTGGGAATTAGAGTTGGGCTTGTCTGACCAGATGCAGCACTTGCTTGAATACAGATGCTTTACCAATACTGTATGTCATTACAGGTATAAGAGCCCATATGAGCTGTGGGTTCAGAGCCATTACAAGTAGAGCACCCCGGATGAAATGTATGTGTTTTTGAATCACTGAACATTTGGTAGTCGTTTTGATAAGTCGAAAGTTAAATCAACTCTGTTACAATTGAATCTTAGCTACATCTTAAATGCTTATCTCTGATGCAGACTCATTAACTCACCTATCAACAGGATTTGAACTAACAGGTTACACAATCTCTGCAGCAGGGTTGTTCTTGACCCACTGAGCTGCCTTTCACAACAGACTCTGCAAGTCACAAAGGGTTAGGGCGCTGGCAGTTCCATGTGAGGCTTGCCTGATATAAATGGCTTGTCAAAACCTCTATGCCTGTTTGGACTATCCTACATTAGTCAGGAGATTCATGAGGCTTTGAATGTGCTAGAACTTTGGCAGTGGGACTAATCAGACATGGGAGAAGTAGAGGTTTTGAAAAGCGCAAGACTGAGTAGAAGGGTTTGAAGTATATGACAATGTCATCTTCACACACTGTCAAAGGTTGTTGGGAAGCCACTGTTCTTGCTCAGTACTTTTGCTCGCTGCAGAAAATGCCACCACATGTTTGTGCTTTCTGAACAGCAGCTCTGTTAAGAAATTCAGGTACTGTCCCAAAACCTAGCAATCCTGCTAAGAAATGTAGGCATGATGCAATCAGCCCTGCTGTGAATTTTTGGCATTGTGCCATGACATGCGTATAGCAGCTGCGTTGATAAATTAGGCTACTTTGCCTGAATATATAGCAGTCCTGTTGAGAGTAACCAGTACAATCTGTGCCACTGAAAATATATACAATACTGCTTCTACCTGCAGCCATTATACCTGCTTGCAGTGGGTGGTCAGAAAGGGAGTTAAAGTTCAGACCACATGCCTAGCTATTTGTTGCTCTCCAAGAAACCAAACTATGAATATTGCCCGTTCACACATGCAAACACATGCAATCTTAAGACTAAAAAAAAACACATCTTCATATAGAACACCAAATACGTTTTTCCTCCTCACAAAAGCCAAACAACTGCTTGCTGGGAGGCTCTCCCAAAAAAATTCAAGGGATTAAGTATCCCAAGCCATGGAATGCAATTGAAAAAGTATGAAATGCCCATGCTTCTGCAACTGCGCTGCCTCTTACAGCGGAATAAGACTGAGGAAAATGAAGCAGAAATGCAGCCCTATTTTAATTTTACACAATACTATCTGTGTATGAAGGGAAAGTAAAGTGAAAACCATGTTCATTATTCAAGATACGTTAATAACACTGTAACCTACAAAATGCAGGCAGTTGAACAAAGTGACCAAAACACAAATTCCCCTTTACATTACTCAAAGGATTATCTTAATCTCATTAACAGAGGAGTGTGTTAAAAATATTAAACGGACCAGGACTCCTCCCAGTTGCTTCTTTCAAGGAACTCAGTGGATTGCTAAAGTAGAAAGTGTATTTGCAAGCTGCTGCTGCTGGCCAGGTGGTCACCAGTGTGCTCCAATATTTATGGGGGTACTGCCATAAATAGCCTGTGTAAGTGGTACGCATGGAAGAATGAAATGGGCCGTATTGTCAAGGTTTCTGTGTGTAAAAAGGCCTGATAAGCACCTTATCTGGAGGGCTGCCCATAGGGGCCCAGTTTCCACAGCAACCCAGGAATCCTTAAAATGTTTGCTGGAATGGCACAATGACAGCTTCAGCAGAAGCCTCGAGACTGTCCTCGGAGACCCTGCCTACTGAAAGCCACCCTAACCTGAAAGTGTCTCCAGGTTCAGTCTCTTATCTGTACTATAGAACAGGCCATACGGGCTGCGTGGGAACCTTCAGTGCTGCTCTTGGGTCACACTAGCTTATATGATGTTCACCCTTCTCCTCAGTGCTTTGAGGTGGCCTTGCTGTGGCTTTAAGTGCTGCACAGTCTGCTTTCCATCTAGAGCCAGACATAACTTACTTTATTATCTTTGTACATTGCACTCCCTTCCCTTTTGATTACCAACAACATTCACCCCTCTTTCCATTTCACATCTCCCGCTTAATTTCTGGAGCTGGTTTAGCATGGGAAAAATAGAGTGTAATTTTGCATTGCTGCTCTGGTTACAGAGAGCACAACTTGTAAGCAGATACAAAGTTGGGGGGGGGGGTATTTGTACTGCCTGGTGCCTCTGGATACCATGCCGTAGTGCATATGAACACTCTCACAAGGCAGGGTGGACGAACAGAGCTCTTACAGGAAGCATTCTACAACTCTAGCCCAGTTTACAGAAACCATTTTGCTCATTTTTCAGGGAGTTACAAGCTTCAAACTTTCCCTGTTGCCTGTGTGTTGCCTATTGAATGGGCTTTTTGTGATGATCCAGTCCCCTTCCCTCTGGAAGCGGCTGTGGATTGTACGGTACAATCAGCTAGTCTCCTCTGGGATACATCTACCCATCGCAGCCTTATGGCTGCACCCTTCAGGCGCCTCTGCGCTTCGACCAGAAGTAGAAGCCCAGCACCTCGGAAGGCTGGGCCCCTAGGGACCCGGCTGCTTGCGAGGCCTGCTTATGAGTGCTTCCTCTTCCTCATGCGTTCACCTCAGATGAAAGGGCTCCTGAAGTATATAGTGAAGGTCATCCCACAGGTGCTGCCTCCCCTCCGTTCTTACAGTGCTGCCGGTTCCAGTGCCGGTCACTCTTCAGGTCCAGGCCCTACAATTTGTTCAGACCCCTCCACTTGTACCACCAACACTTCCCCCTCTGCAGCCGTTGGACCTGTCTTTGACGCCATACTTGGAGGGGTGGGGGCGGGCGGACCCCTTTGTCACCTGTGTCCCAGGGCCCAGACTCCCCTCTGTAAAAAAAAGAGGGGGTGATAACGACAACGATGCCTAGGACGATGAACCCTTGGCCAACCTTAAGGCCTTTTGTGACCGCCTTCTGGGCCCTGCAGAGTTCTTGGGGGTCCTTCTGCCTGAGGAAGCCCCTCAGGAGTCTGGAGTGTTAGCAGAGGTCTTGGGTAAGCGGACCACGATATGGTCTGGCATCTCTCTCCAGAAGGATGTCTTGCAGGTGGCGTGAAAGGTCTTGAAAGAAGCCCAGGGCCAACGACTAGATGAAAAAAGAAGTTTAACAGCAGCTTCAGGCTGACAGACGGGGACCCAATCCTCTTGGCCTCCCTCCTGCAGCCACATTCTTCAGTTTTGGCTGCAGCCTCCTTGTATTCTAAACCATAGTCTTCCTCCACGGGAGCCATCTCCAGTTGTCTCTCCAAGGAGGACAAGGTCCTAGAGTCTTTGGGAAAGCGCTGTTATACCATCTCAAGACTGCATCTGCAGTAAGCCAACTCGGGCACCCTCTTGGCTGTGCCTAACCAGAAGCTGTGGTGGGAGCTCGGATAATTCCTGCCCGACCTCCCTTCAGACAAGCAAGCCTGCTTTAAGGCCAGTCTGGCCGATGCCCGGGCCATTGACCAGGACCTTATGTAGTCTTCGGTCTCCCACATCGACACAGCCAGCAGAGGGCTGTGCCTTTGTGTCGAGATGAGGAGAGTGTGGATGCACGGCACTAAGTTTTCATCAGACATGCAGGAGCGGATTCTGGATCTGCCCTTCAAGGGCGTGGACATTTTTCATTAGTCAACTGATGACGAGTTGACAAAGAAGAAAACCTCCTTTCAAACTGCCAATTCCTTGGTCATTCTGACAAAACCTGGACAGAAATCCTTCCCTCAATCCTAGGGCCGGGCTGAGTTCAAACTCTGTGCTTTTTCTGGCTTCAAGTGTTTTATAGACCACAGTAAACTGAGGACTGACGGGTCGTCCAGTGACAACGGTGAGGAAGCAACAGAGAATTTTTTGCAGGTTTTTCTGCTCCACCTCCACCCTTGACACCAAGAAGCAGTGGCATCAACGTCGAAGAACACAGTTTGCCTGTGGGGGGCCATTTATCTCTTTCCCTGGACACCTGGAAGCATCTTTTCAGTAACCCGTGGATCCTATCCATAGTCTCCACAGGCTTCAGGCTTCAGTCTTCCTCTTCCTTTGCTGCTATCATCCTCTCCTCCTCCTTCAGATCTGGTCCCTGGCTCTTTTGCGGGAGGTCTTTTTGCTCTTGGAGATCCAGGCGATAGAACTGGTTCCTCTTTCAGACTGGGGCTCTGGGTACTATTCCAGGATTTGTGCGGTATCCAAGAACGACCAGGCTGGCTTGAGGTGTTGTCCTGGATCTGTCCTTTCTAAATCTGACCTTACCGCTAGAATGCTCCAAGATGATTACTCCTGTGCACACAGCCGAGTCTTTGGGCGCAGGGGACTTGGATGTGTTCCCTACACCTGCATGTACCCATCTATGCACTGTATCGGAAGTTTCTGCGGTTCAAGATTGTCGTACCTCTTTCGGTACAAGGTGTTGCCCGTCGGCCTGAACTCGGCCCCTCGTGTCCTCATGAAGTTGATGAATGCAGTGGCAGGCCTTCTGCACTTGGAGAGCCATCATCTGCACCCTTATTTGGATGACTGGCTGGTGAGGGTGGGGTCACCGGAGGCGGTGCTGCACTCCTGCCAGAGATTGGCAGATAACCTTCATCAGCTGGGGTGCTCACTCAACCAGAGAAAGTCACAGTTGTGCCCATCTAAGGCTCTGGTCTTTCTAGGGGTGCGTTGGGGCACTACGGTTCAGCAGGTGTTCCAAACGCCTGAGAGGCTCCTGCCCCTCCGCAAGATGGTGGGGCACTTTCTGGCCAACTCAATCATTTCTGCATTGTAGTTTGAGCATATTCTCGGCCTGATGGTCTCTTGAATGCTCACTGTACAGCACGCTCACCTAAGATGAGGTGCCTCCAGCTCCACCTGGCAGCCAATTGGGATTAGGAGACGGGGTCTCAGTCGGACAGGATCTCAATACCACTGCTCCTACTGCCCGATCTTCGCTGGTGGCTGATGGATGGCAATGCTTTAGTGAGACCCCCCCCTTCACTTGACCAGAACCTACCCTGGTAGTGACAAAGATGGACTCCTCTTTCGGGCTGTGCGGGGGCAGAGGGCTACTCTGAAGGGCTATGCGATTCATGGAGCATGGTCCAGGCCAGAAGCCCTCTTGCATATAAATCTACTCGTGCTCAGGGCAGTGGGCCTGGCCCTTAAGGAGTTTTTGCCACTCATCAGGGACAGGTCTGTTCTGGTCAGTACCGACCATTCTACTACAAGGTTTTACCTGAACAAGCAGAGTGGTCCCCAATCCCCTCCCCTGAGCATGGGGAGGCAGTATCGATCTGGGAAAGGGCCCTGACGGAGGGAGTTTGGATTTCAGCAGTCCACCTGGATTCAACACAAACTCCTTGTCGCCCGTGTTCCAGCATTGGGGGGGTTCGCAGATCTGGATTTGTTCACATCCCCTTTGAATTCCGCGTCCTCCAAGCCCCACCCTCCCGTTTGCTTCATGGGCAGGACGGGGTTGGGGCGTCTCTGGGCGATGCCTTCCAGATCTGTTGGCACAACCACAGGTTTTATGAATTCCCACCCAACCGCCTGCTCCAACGGACCCTCTGCAAGTTTCTGCTTTGGCAGGTTGCAGCCTCATCCTGATTGCCCCCCACTGGCCTTCGAGACCCTGGTTTTCGGATCTGATGCAGTTGTACCCAACCGACATCATTCAGCAGGCCAGGAGGCCCTCAACTTGTGCCAGTATAAGAGCGAATGGACTAGGTTCTGTCATTGGACTCATGACAAGCGCCTGGACCCTGTCACCTGTCTTCTGTATGACGTACTGGCTTGTACAGCACACCTGGCTCGTTCTGGAGTTCAGGTGGATACTTGCTGCACTTATTTAGGAGCCATTGGTGCTTATAAGAATTCCCCAGAGCATGTATATTCTGCAGCCAACCTAGGGTTAAGGTGTCGTCTAGGCTTTTTCTAGGCCGCTCCCGGTCTGGGACCTTAATGTGGTTCTTGCAGCTTTGCAGGGGAAGCATTTCAAGATCAGCTTGGTGACACTAAAGATAGTTTTACTGAGCTGCAGGCGTTGTCCTCGTGCAAGCCCTTCTTCACGTTTCATGACAACAAGGTCATCTTGCGCACTCACCCAAACATCTTGCCCAAGGTGATCTCTCCATTTCATCTGAATCAAGATCTGCCTGCCTGTGTCCTTTCAAGAGGCAGAGAGGGCCCTGCATTCCTTGGACCTCAAGAGGGTCCTCAAGGTTCATCTCTCTCGGACAAAGTCTGAGGCTTTGTTTGTGACTTATGGGGGCTCCTCCCCCAGCTCTCAGGCTTCCAATGCTTCCATCGCCCGTTGGATGACTCGGGCCATTTTCGGAGGCATACCCAGCCATGGGCAGACCTGCTCCTGAGGGGATTCATGCCCATGCGGTCAGAGCCACAGCAGTCGGGTTTCAGAGACATGCTTCTTGGGATGTCATCAGCAAGGCAGCTACTTGGGCTACTCGGTCAGCCTTCTGTAAGCACTACTCACTGGACAACAGCTCCAGACGCGATGCAGAGTTTGCTCAGGCGGTTCTGAAGAAACTTTTTGCTTCATCCTAGATATGTGGCAGGTTATCACAGCTCCACCCAATGTTCTTGTGCGGTGGAATCACTCACAAGGATGGAGGAAAGGGGACGGGACATAGGAGTAATGTCGCCTGGAAACACTTGTGTATAGACACCATACAAATGTCCAATAAATAGTTACTCACTGTAGTTACTAGAGTACTCATAGTACATGGTACCCTTCACTCCATACGTCCCACCCTCCTTTCCCCCCGCTAGCATGCCAATGGCTAATATGTAATAAGCCCCACTAGATCCTTTTTTGGAAAAGAACACAAATATTAGCTTGGAAAATAAATATTTATGGTAAAGTGATCCTTGCCGGGGACCTAAATTCAGATTGCTCTATCTCGTCTGAAGATTACGGTGACCTGGGAGAGGATATGGTGGATCTTTTGCATAGGGGCCAGAAATACCAATGGGGTACACTATGGAATCTCTCCCTCGAATCTGTGGGCTTTATGTGCCTCAATGGAACATCTGATCCGGCCTGCACGTTACCACCAACTTGGCAGAGGGGAGAGAGTACATCAACCATAGATTACATCTTTGTAGATGAGTCTCTTGTGCCATTATCATCTGAAGTCTCTGTGAACCCTAAGAACTGGAGTGATCATAGTACTCTGAATGTTCACCTCTCACTCGAGCTCAATAAGATTACAGGCGGAGGTACCAACCTTAAGATTATGGGACAAGGTAGAGGTATCCGATGGTCACCTGCCAATATAGAAGTTCTTAATGGAGAACTGATGCATATCCTGAATAATACGTCCTATCTTTGCAAACGGGAGGTATTTAATGTACCACAATTTGATAAATTCCTGGAATATCTACATGGTAGGGCGTATGATCACTTAAGAAGGAGCCTCCCGAAAAGAAAGCATATACACAATTTTGATGAAGGGTTGGCTAAAGAAAAGTCCCATATGTTGAAGATGCTCAGAGTAATACGCAAATCTAACAATGACCAATTAGATAAAAATGCGAGGATTAGAACTAAACGGCATAAATATAAGAATTTCTGTATTGCTTAAAAAAAGTAGTATGTCGCTAAAAGATGCAGAATTGATGCTACGTGTTCTGGTGAAAAGAGATCTTGGGGCCTTCTTAATTCTCAAGATACACCACTAGTCATTGTTCAATTGAATAGTGTATCAGAGGAACAAATGGGTTAAATTCTTCTCTGAATTATATGGGTTGGAGGGCTGTCAAATAAAATATAGAGGGTATGATGAGGGAAATATATCCAGGGACCCGGACATTGAATATGAGGAGATATTTAAATTAAGAAGGCTAAGAATTCACGGGCACCAGGTCCTAATGGGCTGACGCATAATACATTGAAAGCGCTGTCAGCTATGTGGGCTCAAATACTTGCAATGTTATTTAAAAATGTTGTGAGGAGTGGTACTATACGAAAAAGCTGGCAGACGCTCATATAATACTTATTTTCAAGAGTGGTGACCGGAATGTAGCCAAGCATCATAGGCCTATTGCATTGATTGATGCAGATTATTTGCTTCATTGCTGCTAACACATGTCAATGAATGGATGGCGAAGAAACATATACTGAATAAATATCAAACAGGGTTCAGGGCAGGGCACTCAACAAATCTTAATGGTTTGATTTTGACTGCTCTATGAGACACATCCTGGGGTATATTTGGTGGGTCCCTATATGTTGCCTCCATCGATTTGTCAACTGCTTTTGACTGTTATTCATGATTTTTGGGTTTAACTCTCTAATTGGAGTATCCCTGAATGCTTATTAAAGCTCATTATGGCAATGTTTCAGAATTCAGGAATACATGTGCATTTGAATATGGAGGCGAACCGATCTAGAAGAATTGGAACCAGGATAGGTGTGAGACACTGTTGCTCTTTTGCACCTTGTAGTGTTCAACCTTTATGTGGCGAATGTTGGAGAATATCTTAACGAGGCTGGTCTGGTTAGTGCTAAACTGGGGGAAATCAGTATTTCGTGGTTGGCATATGCCGACGATTTCCTCCTGTTGGATCAGACCAGGGTGGGGCTACAACGTTTGATAAATTCAAAACATTTTGCTGAACTCAAGGTTTTAAAAATTAATCCCAGTAAAACCCGTAATTTGGTACTCTCAAAGGGAAAAAGGGGGAAAAAGTTGGACTGGAATATAGGAGGCCAACCGATTGTAAAAGCTCAAAAATGTATCTGGGCTTCCCGATTTTGGCACAACCATCGCTCTCTGAACTTCGACTGTTCCTTAAACATAAGGCTATACCGCTAATAACTCCATTAAGCTGGACCAAAAATGTTGAAGATTTTCCTTAAAACCAGCGGTGGATTTCTATGAAGGGAAAGTTGTGCCATAGATGATATATGGTATGGAGCTTCATTTTCTGGATCTCCAGATTTTTTGGGATTCTATAGAAGGAATAATCTGGAGGAAAATTTTGAAACTCCCCAACAATATTCCAGTTGGGGCAATCAGATTTGAATTGGGTCTTGTCTCTTTAAGAGCTAGATCTCTGTGGAGGATGATGGCCCTATTCCGTCCCTCTGTATGAAGACCTGGGGAAAATACTTTTTTTGCCATTGCCGTTCAGTTGGGAATGGTCTATCTGTAATATGTGATATTGAATTAATTTTGTTACACACCGATTTTATGATATAGTTGTAATATGGAATCTGTTTATGATTATTGAAGATGTTATTAAATGTAAATGTTTCGTATGTAAACCATATACAATAAAAAATAAGCATACAAAATAAGCATAGCCAGGTATCCAAGTGCCCGAAAGGGGACTTGGGTGAGGCGCTATACTAAAGTTAAAGTGGAAGACATTTTTTGCAGCCAAAGGTTGTTACTGTGTCCATGTTAGGTGATGCTCACAAGGATGGAGGAAAGGGGACTATGGACGATGAGTACTCTAGTCACTACGACAGGTATTCTTGCCAAGAACTGTTGGTATTGTGTGCCTGGTGGTAGGATTTTCCAGATGCCATCTATAAAACAACCTACCAATGTTCTCACTCTACAAGCTTGTTGGACAAATCGCCATGAATTTGTGCCTATCTGCTTCTTCGCCTGGCAAACAAGCTAACAATGAGGTTCTGATGGAACCTCCCCTCATCAACTACATTTTGGACTGTCTCTCCTCTACACCACAATCCTACTTATGAAGAAATGAAGGTCTTGAAGCAGAAATGCCACAGCAACCGCTCCAGTCGGTCGTCCAGAGATTTATGGTACCTCACTGCTGTTTGAAGATCTATCATAACCACCTTCACATGTCTGGTTATGGACACTCTCCTCATCCTCTTCCCAGGCACCTCGGCGATGCTGGCCGGTTCCTTTCTCCATTTTCTTCTGTAGGAGAGTTCTCCTGGGCTTACCCTAAAGAATGACTAGTTTGAGCTTCAGCTGCATTTTCCAGTACTCCCTGTGTGTGGCTCGCTCTTCCACAGTCTAGGGACTTGTTGTCAGTCATAGTAGAAAACTTTAGGAAGCCCAAGCATTTCCATGTGGTTGGCACCTGCTGCCAAATGTGTACTGTTGACTACAGTTTTCCGAGCAACCAACACTCACAGGGCTGGCAGTTGCTCCTCTGCCTGTAGGAGAGACCCCTGCTAGGGTCCCAAATATTGCTGTCTGTTAGGGAGGGTAGGTGGAGTCACCTAATTCTGTCTTGGGCCATGTTCTTTTGAAAGGGCTAATGTATTGAGTCCAAATCTGTTCCTGCTTGCTTCCCCTACATTTTGCCGACTCTTACATTGTTTAGCTCAGGATCTATGTGATCACTACGACCCCCAGAATTACGATGGCCGAAAATGCTCACTATTTTTTTGGTTCCATGTCATTTCAACGCGGGATGTTTTTTCGCGGGGTTTTTTTACTGCAAATTTTTTATTGAAAAAACATGTATTTTTTGGGGGGTTCCCCCATTCCATGTTACTTTAAATCTATTAAAAACCCACATCCCATATACATACATTTTTAAACCCCCCAAAATAATTTGAAGGGATTTTTTGCGATTAAAAAATGTGCAGCAAAAAAACCTGCGAAAAAAGGACCGGCGATGAAAGGACTGTCCCATTTTTTTAAACCCCCTTTGCATCACATATATATGCGGGGAGACCCTTTGTAGCCCCCCAAAACTATTATATCCCATACCCCCCCACATATATATGTGGTGTAAGGGGATAAAAAAAGTCTGCATTTCGGGAGTCTGACCCCTGCCCTTGAGAACCCCAAGTCCAACTACGAAAGGTACATAGTACCCCTCATAAGTTAAGTCCACAATAAAGGCCCATTGAATGCTTGCTTCAGTGTCTACACTGTGAGAGTTGCCACGAAGATCTGTACAGACCCCTCCAGCTTTTGAATAGGTAGCTCATACTCTGTGGTTGCAGTCACATACTCCCGTGGCGCCTACCACCACCTAAGCCCATGTGGATTGAATCGGAGCCACACTTCTTCTCAAGGTTCTATTCAACTGCTCTAGGCACTAGACCCCCACTTACTGCAAAGTTGCCATCTTGTCTGCACTGAGCTCCTAGAAAGAGGTGGGAGCCCATTCAGCTGCTAATGGTGGATCAATAAAAGGCAACCTTCACAAATCTTTTTGCCCTGGCTGAGCCAAAATTCCCAAAGCTTTGTAGAATTACTACAGAATGAAATGTCTGGGCAATTGGAATGCTGGGCACCGACATCCAGTTGCTGCACACCCTTGACTTTTAGAAAAGCGGTTATTTAGGGCATATATTGATCCCCAAACAATTCGGCGCAGGATAATTGATTTATTGGAGGAAATCTGTAACCACAGTTGTGTTAAAGTAAAATGGGAAAAGTCAAAGTATTAAGTAAGCTATTTCTAGAGATGGTAAAATATTATTTGAAATACTTGGTGATACACCTCGTTAAAAAGACAAAAAGGCTTTTCTACAACACAATTTGGAACCAATCATGAAACGCTTTCATGTTGATGCAAGAAACTGGGTGTCCTTACCTCTCTCCATGCTAACTAAGTTGGCTAGTTTAGAAAATATTGACCCATTCCAGGATATTTATGCATTCTACAGAATGCCCTAGTTGAGGTCCCTACAACTGAAATTGACGGAATAGAAAGGGCAGTGCAAATACGTTTATACTTGTTTGACAGGACACCACAACCCGTATAGCAATTGAAACTATACATCTCTGTGGGATGGAGGAACTGGGCTTCAGAACATAAGACGCTACTGTCATCCTCTACCTCCTCCCCCTCCTCTCTCATACCTGACTGATATTCAGGCATGCTGCTCTGCCAATGAGCTCTGCCTTAATGCCAGTAAGACGGAGATCCTTCTCATTGGGAAGCCTGCTGCTTGTCCCCCCTCCCACTCTCTGGCCACCCCCTTTTGTGCCACCTTCCCTCCCCCACCTATGAGGCAAAAAGCCTTGGGACAATCTTTGACTGCTTTCTCTTTCTCTCCTCACATCACAGACCTTGCCAAGAAGTCCAGCTTTCAGCTCTGCCTCTTCAGATGTATTCTCATCTTCCCCCAGAAGCTCATTGTCTCCAGAGCCCAGGTTTGCTCCAGGCTGAAATACTGCCTCTTTGCTCCCTTCTCCCCTCAACTAATTCAGAATAGGACTGCAGGACTTATCTTTGGCCTCAAGCCCAGGGACTGCATGTCCCAGACCTAAAATCTCTCCACTGGCTCCCGGTGACAGCCAGGATCACTTTCAAGTCACTTTGTTTCATCCACAAGGCTGTCTAGGGCCTGGGACCTCTCGACATCCAGCTTGCCCTCCCTAGATACCTCCCTGCTAGAGTCCTTTGGTCATCTGGCTCCAACTCTCTGCAGGACAAACGTTTCTCCAAGCAGAGACTGCGAGGTAGATTGCTTTCCTTGGCTGGTTCTCCCTCTGGAACAGCCTCCCTTACCTCCTCAGACTTGAGCCTGATCTTCTTAAGCTCTGGAAACTCCCCAAGACTTTCCTCTTCCTTCCCTCTCCCATGCTAACATTCCCTCTGCCGCTGAGACCTGCCGCTGAGACTGGGGCCTGGTCCCTTCAGAGTCGCACAGTGGCCAGACCTCCCCCACCAGTCCCCCAGAATCCCTTTCACCACTTGCCAGCGGGCACCATTCCCCAGACTAGCCCTAGCTGGTACACCCTGTCCACCGCACGTATCCTCCCTCCCCCTCTTTCTCCTGGCACTTGCCTTCTTGCCCCCCAGCACTTGTTCACCCCTTGCCTTGGGCACCCCAATCCTGCACTTCTCTCCCCCCTGCACTTAACACCTTGTCTTACATTTGCACAGTAGGATTTTCACAAGGCCAATATAACCGTTCTGTTCTACTTCTTTCCTTTGTCCCCACCCCTCCCGCACCTCCTCCAACTTGTCTTTTGGTGCCTGGAAACACTTGTATTTATAATACTGGGTATTTAATCAGGTAGTGGCAAATGCATGGCTGCCTGAAAAGCCTGTGGCTTAACATGTAAGGCTTGAGATTGAATTTATGGGTCAGCCCACTCCACTGCAGACCCTATTAGAGGGTCTCTCAATAGCAGACACCTGCTCAAAGTGAAGTGAGGGGGCATAAATGCTATAGGTAGGACTGCGATAGTAACTCTTAGCTTTAGACATTTCCCCATATTGAAAGTCTAAAAATCCTGAAATTATTGGATCTTAGGTGGCAAGACGGATTTACATTGGTGGTGACTGGTAAACAGTACATGTTCTTTGTTTCAAGACTTAAAGAACAGAATTGGATTACCCAACACAGAGTTCCACCAATATTTAACAATAGGTCCTGCATTGCATTATCAGTTTTGTGGTACTTTGACCTCCCCATGTGAACCCCTATGGAGAAAATCTTGATCGAAGAGGTGATCTGTGAAAATTTTACCTCAACCCATCTTATCGTCTCCTTTACCTCTCATTCCATAATAGTTTGAAAGCCAAATGGGAAGGCGACCTGGACCTTCTGTCTGAGGGGAATCTGAAGGAAGTGCTTATATGCCTCCATTTGCAATTTCAAGTAGTTTTCGGCTTACCCGGTTGAAGATTCTGCATGGAACATATTACTCAAGAGAATTCCTGCACAAACTAGGTGAAGCTCCCAGCCCACAATGCCTCTGCTGTGGCAGTCCAGTTAGTTCATTTTTTCATATTTGTTGTTGATCAGTGGCTCTAGGTCTAATGGAGGAAGATTTTTCTAAAGGAAGTGGAATTGGTATTAGACTCTTGGTTGATGATACCAAATTGATATCCATGCTAATCTGTATCATGGGAGGGGGGTGAGTATTCTTTCTCTAAATATGTAAAGCTGTTTATTTCCTCTGAACTGGATATTGCTAAAATGGATATAACTACCAATTGGGGGGGGGGGGTTAACGGGTATGCAGAGAATATATAAATACGGAAACAAGCGCTTGATAAACTGCATGTACTTGGAGACCAAGTATATAGAGCTAAAGGTTGCCCTCAAAGGTTTTATGTACAGTAAATGGGAAGCATTTTGATAGGCCCCACTCATACAAATTCTACTTTGAAGACATTGGAAGATAGAACTACCCATTCTGTACTCTTTTTGCATGTGTAAAGACTTCCCTTATTGGTAAAGTGTGGTATGTTACATAGAGGTGCAGCATTTGTGTTTTAAATACACTGATATTGTTTTGGTGTTCCTGCATATGTTTGACCACATTCTGTTCAGAAATTCGAATGTGGGTACTGTGGAGTCAGCACTAAATGTCAGCAGATTTTTTAAGCTCTGCACAACTGATGGAGTAAACCAGAATAAAAGGGCTACTAGAATGTTAAATATGATGGAAGTAAACTCAGGATGTACAAAGTTTGCTACCATCTACCTCTAGTTCTAAATTTGCAGGCAAAGTGCAACATGATAGCGGGTACATGTAACATCAAACCCTGTTGAATGGGCGAGCTCCAGGTGAATTTGGATCGTAGAACAGAGGAGCAGGGTGAAGCCAAACAGAACATTCTCCCTATAACAAGCCACACTTTACGCCCAGTTCCTATCATTGGGACGTACAGACTCTGAATGTCCCTGGCATGAAGACTGGAGTGTTGCATGTGGTGTCTAACGACCAGACTCTGCCCCCTCTCTCAACTCGGAGAGAGGTCTAGTGTCCCTCTTATGTGAATGGAAGAAGCAATCAGTCAGGATGTCTACTGTTATTTGCTTGGACTTGTATGAATTTGAATGTTATGAAATTGTTATTTTAGACTGTTTTCTG
Organism: Ambystoma mexicanum; assembly: GCF_040938575.1. NCBI lineage: Eukaryota > Metazoa > Chordata > Amphibia > Caudata > Ambystomatidae > Ambystoma > Ambystoma mexicanum. Next base: position 1,336,187,229 of record NC_090922.1, on the reverse strand, counting down.
TATCGTTTTTGCAAGGATTATTTGGTAATCATATGTAAATAAACAGACTATAAAAGGAGGTCTCCCCAGGCCAGTCCATAGCTCATCTATGCTCTTGCTACAATTATTGTAGTTGGAATTTGAGGTCCTCAAGGTGTCTCCTTCCTCAAATCATTAGCATATTACAACACTCTAAAATCTGATATCTTACGGTTTCTGCAACCATTCCTCAGCACTTTTTATGATGGTTCCTAATGCACACACAGAGCTTGAGAGATGGAAAGACTTTGGAGAGAGGCAAAATAAACCACTAACGCTGTGCTTTTAATGAGCTTTTCTTAAAATATTCACTGTGCCAGTAATATACCAGTGTCAACAATGACCAGCATTGTTTATAAAATAAGCATTTTCTTTACCAACACAAAGGTCCCTCAGTTCCTTCTCGCTAAATCAACTCATGGTTTGAACACATTTGTCATTTTCAACCTTACAATTGTCGCAGCTCAAACCTCTACATGAGGAGTATCAAGTCACTTCTCTTAAAACCAACTGACATCAATTCTCCCATCGTAAGGCTCAATCCACCTTCTGAATACAAAAAGCCCTTTACATCTTTTCGATGGAAAGTTTCAGTACTTCTATGTCCACCCAAAATGCTAAATTCAATGAAGCAATGCTGTGCAAACTTACTCAAACCTATTTCTACTACTTCCAAAACAAACTTTAATTCAATGAAGCAATCTTTCCACCAAAATAATTGAAACCTTTCAATGCAAAGCACAAACCACAGGAGAAGAATCGCACATTATTCAGTAAAGCAACATCCCAATGCATTTCAAAGGATACATCAAACATGACTTAAGGTGAGGAACATAGCCTGTACCCTCTTAATCCCTGGCATCACATCAGCAGCAGCCCTGGTCTATGGGCCAGCGATTTATAAGGTTTCTCATTTGGAATTCCCCCATTCTCATCAGTATAAAGGTAAACAATATTGGTTAGTAACACCTGTAAGCACTCTGTCGAATTATCAGTAGCATCTGCAAGCTCTAAGGCCTTTGGGCATGCAGCGCTTTACAAGAATTTAACATAAATAAATAAGCTGAATTATCAGTAGCTGCACCTAGAGTTTTTATCTGTCTACATGCCCTGAACGTCCCTAATCCAAGGCCTCAACGGCACAAGGTACTTTCTTTTGGCTCCCAACTGAGTTGCTGTATATTCTTCTAAATAGAAAATGGAGTGCACCTGGTTCCACTGCCTAATCATAACTATACGTTTGCATAGGTATGAATGTACTAGACTATTCAGAACTACATTACATATGTAAGCATGTATGATTGAATCGAGCTACTTAGCATTTGGCTTTGCTGAATGGTTACATTAATTACAGTATAAATGTTAACTAAAAAAATACACTTCAAATGGATTGTGTCCTCCCACATATTACAAGATATCCTCTTCCGGCATTAGCTGCTTCGGAAAGAAAATTCCAGTAGAGGGTGCTTTGCGGCGATGTGGTCGACTCAATTTCCCTCGAGGGCCTCCGTCTCAATGCCCGCGGAAAAACGGAAGTACGGCACGCTTCGGTTCCTTCAAAACCTTAAACGTAGATATTTTCGAATAATATGGCTTTCTTAGTCATCATCGACCCCGAAGGTGGGTTTTAAAAAGTGCCAGAACTGCGGTTAAAAAATGTCCCTCACTGACCCCCCATTGGGTGTGCCTGTGGTGTTTGGGCACTAGCCACAAGACGTCAGTGTGGGATCCTGCTTACCCATGATGGGTAAAGCCCTGAGAGAACATAAAGGAAAGTTAGCTGCAGGTAGGTCAAATAAATCCCCATTGAAGACTCTGTCAAAGAAGCGACCCTCCGAGTCGAGAAGTGATTCTCCTCGGAGGAGGAGAGCTAAAAAACATTCCTGCTCCAGGAGCGGATCCCAACACGCTCTTCTTCGTTCTATCAGAAAATGAATAGAGACGGCAAAGATCGCAATCTGCTTCCTCCAACTCCTCCCCTGAAAGGGTAACTTGCCCTACAAAATCAGCATCGCTAACTGAATGGGATTGAGTCCGACAGAAAATGCTTGATAATGCGGCCTCAACCCCCTCGAAAGAGCCAAAAGTCATGCCCCTGTAGTGAGAAATCAAAGGGTGTCTCACTTGACATCCAGGTGGCCAGGACACCGCCATCTCTTTTAGATCCAGTTCCTGGGGGTGGACCAGTGCGGGAGGATCAACTGGATGGATGGGTCTTCGGGGAGTGTGGGTGCGGCATCTGATGGTGAGAAGCGATATTACCCCCTTTTTTGTTCATCTAGCCCATTTTATTTTATAGGATTGGCCGAAGTTCCAATACCCCCCCTCCCACACCCCCCGGAATCCTCCCCCCACCACCGGCACCCTTTTTACACAAACATTGGACTGGGGAAGAGGGTGACTGAGTAACCAGACTAACTCTCTCACACCATACTGGACATGTCCCGTTAATTGGGTCAGGCAAGATCAGGCATTTTACACTAAGTGCATAGACCTGATAACAGTTAGCTCTCCTCACAGGAATAAAAGGCAACACCTAAAGACACACACTGAGCGAGGTGGAATACGAGCACGAGCAGAACTTCCGGGACGAGGCCACACCTACCTAAGCAGAGCAATGGACCAAGGGACGAGAGCAGCGAGCCGAAAGTCCCAAGGGTCCCCTATTGGAGGTCGTTGCCTCCGACAGACCGAGAATGACACGTGGAGAAGGCCTGATCCTATAATTGAAGATTGCATTGTGATCCAAGGATGCCAGCGACCCTCCACGATGAACGGCAGAGTTGGGGAGGTGAGACCAAGCCTGTGGTACTAACCTTGACTCATGAATTGAAAATAGCAAACCGAGAAAGTGCATACAGCCTGTGAGTTGGTATACTATCTGAGAGACCGGTGTGTGTTAAAGCAAATTAAGTAGCAACATTATTTCACAAGTGAAGGCTGCAATCTTCAGATGCAATCAGTAGAGGAAAAGAATGCCTCCGAGGATGTGCAGTTGGTAGTTTGACTTTGGTGACACCGGAAATGTGAGGAGAGAAGGAGAGTGTGGAGTCTAAGATAACCCTGAGGTCTTAGCCTCACAGGTGGGAAAAGGAAGAGGGCCAAGGGAGGCCGGCCAGAGAGTGGCGGGAAAGAGGGGTGCATGTGTGGGGATGAGGAGGATCTCAGTCTTGTTGGCATTCAGGCAGAGATCATTGGCGGTGTACCACTCCTGGAATGCAGACTGACAATCTGGGATATGAGAGGAAGAGGCGGCAGAGGAGAGCCTGAAAGCGAGCTGGGTGTCATTCGTATAGCACTGGAAGTTGGAGCAGTAATGCAGTGGGCAGAGGTGCCAGGTATTGGTTGAACAACTAGGGAGAAAGGTTGGGGAGTGTCATGATCTCTGCTTCCAAAAGATCAGGACTTGCCCGACTCCCTTGGAAGCAGACCCATAACCCCGGTTCCGAGTGCCAGCCAGTCCCAATTGGGACCTTTTGGACCCTGTCCTGGCGCCAGTGGCACCAGGCTCATAAAGATGCCCAGTCCCAGCGCTGGAAGCGCCGGGCTCATAATGCTTGGGTGGATTTACCTGCAGCAGACCATGCTGCTTACTTACCTGCCAGTTGAACCTCGGATCCTCTTCTATTTGGGACTACTTTTCCTGTTGGGTGGGGCAGGAGCCACTCCCTAGGTTCAGAACACTGGAACTCTTCTGGAAAGCAGGAACTCTTTTCTTACCTAGGCGTGGCTGTGGAAGGAGACACCTAAGCACTACAGGAGGCTATTTAAACCACACCCGATGGATGAATCTTGCTTTGTGTTATTCTGCATTCTCTGCAGCAGAACGCTCATCGTGTCTTCTGCTTCTGGTCCTGGGCCTAAGGAAACAAAGGCTTACCATCCTGGAATCCAGTCTTCAGCAGCACCTGTAAAGACAAAGAATGAACAGGTTAGCACTACGGTCTTCAGTGGCAGCGCATCTCTTACCTGGTCCATCGGCTGTCACCAACGCCTCGCGCTGCATTCCGGCATCTGAAAGACAAATGCTTACCTACTCTTCGCATGTTCCGGAGGTCTTCGCACTGCATTCCGGCATCTGAAAGACAAAAGCTTACCAGCTCTTCGCACGCTCCGGAGGCCTTCGGCGCTGCATCCCGCATCTGAAAGACAAAAGAAGGTGCGTTTAAAGACATTGGGCAACTTTATTACTCACGTGCCATTACTCCTTCCCACGCCGAATCCAGTGGGTATTCCAGCACCCTTCAGCTTCTCTAAAGCTCCGAACTTGTACCTGCAAGATAAAAGGGACAGTTAGTGCGCATCGTGAAGCAGGCTACAAGCGCTTACCTACGTGCTTCCAGGCGCTTCTATTCCTCACGCGGGTTCGATCCTCAACTCATCAGCCCGCCATCCGCCATCGCCGGAACTCTGCAAAACAAGAGATATCATTACAAAAGACTTTTACGACATTTGAAGCGCCCAGAACTTACCGTTCGTGCAGTTAACGACGGACAGCAGTCCTCTGAGGTCAAGAGGCCTGCACCCTTATCCAGTGAAGGAACTGGTTACGGCACCCTGCCCCGAGGCAGATGGAGAGCTCGGCGTTCACTTACCTAAGGTGAGGGCGTTAACCTTTGGGGTTCTACAGGAGAAGAGAAAGGGAAGAGGAGAGAGGCACCCAATAACCCCAGTTCATTAATCCCATATTTTCTATCTGCAGACATCTTACTCATCGAGTCAGACATACAGTGCACAGAGGTCCAGCCCAAAGAGCCAACCGTGTGTTACACATCACCTTTGAAGATACGGCATTCACCCAGTCAAGACCGGCGCCTCTGCGGGAATCAGGTGAGCGTTACAGGGAGAGATGGAGTAGAGGAAGGACCCAAGTTGGACCTGGGAGGGGTTGGTCAGAGAGGAAAGAAGTCAACCAGGCCAGAGCCTGATCAATGATGCCCAGGGTAGACTGGGTGCTGTTGCGCGGCTGGGAAATGGCCGCCACCTGAAAGTGCTCTGACACAGGCTAAGACCATCCTGCCTTTTATCCTGGTTCTGCCGGCGTAATTCCTGGGTAGCGGATGATATTTGGAGGCACCAATCCTCTGTGCAATTGTCCCTGCTGTGCGGCCGCTCTTAGCTCATGCCCGGCCTCCTTGGCGAGTTGCGGCCGTCTCAGACAATAAAGGCCGGAGCCTCCAGTGCTTTCCCATGCTCCTGTCTCACCCGCCTGCTGTGGACCTGTTATAATGCCCCCCCCTTGCAGACGCGTGAGGTGGCGTGTTGCTGCACTGAGTCTCTGATTTACATCGGACCCAGTGATTGCACCTTCGTCCTTTCTCCCTTCAATCGCTGGCCCCCCACCTCACTTGGATCCGGGCTTGCACTCCTCCTTGGTGGCACGGTAGAAGGCGGGGTGGAGTACACTGACCCGCGTTGCTGCGATCTGGGCTGGTGAGGTGGTGGCCCTGAGCCGGTGTGCAACTTTCATGGGGGCATATCCTTGCTGCAATAGTCGGAGCCCTACTGGGGACAGTTCCTCGCTGGGCGAATCCCGCAATGTGCTGCGCCGCCCTCCGAGTTGCTGCAGGAGAGCCGTGAGGGATCCATTGTCGCACTCCTGCTACACGCCAGCCTCCCCCGACGTTCCCTGCTGATATGCCGGATCGAGATCCATACCACCAGGCTGGCTGTGGTCTGGCACCTGTTTCCTAGCTGTCCCTCTGCATTGCGCCTGGGGCCCTCTTGGGGATCCCCCCACTTGAGACCACCCCCAAGTATGGGCCTCCATTCAGCACAGTGCCACCCAGGACCTGTGGCTGCACGCCCTGTGCTTGGGGGTGTACCCCCCCCCTTGGGAGTGAAGGACTGGACTCTCATCACTAGAGGTGAGAATTCTCCTGTGCCCACACCAACCATGACTACATACTCCTTGGCCCTATCCATGAGGTACCTCTGATCACAGCTTGAATAGGGGACTGATCTGGTGGGATATCCTGATACAGAAAGGATACCAGTGATACCAGAGTGCACAGGGGGGCCCCAGATACTCTGACAAGCCAGTGGTGCACTCTAGGTGCAACCCTGACCCTGGCTGCCAGGAACTCCTTTCCCTCATCTCTGGCCACCCCAATTGCGCTGCTGAGCTATTCTACCCCCTGGGACGTGTCTGGCCTTCCAACACTGGACCCCAAGACCCTATGATTGGATGTATGCCCGTTTCGGGGTCCCTGTTTTTGGCCCTCCCACGCTGGTTTCCCACTTTTGCTCCCACAGCAGGGCACTGAGCCTCGCAGCATTTCTGGCCCCAGACACTGTGTATTGTGACTGTCGGAGAGGGCTGCGTTATTATCCCCAGCTCTGTGCCACTTGCCCACCCTGTCAGATTCTGTCCTGCCTCCACAGCCCTCAACTGGCCCTGACACTCCTTTACTCCAGTCTATAACCCTGTCCTATTCGGGGCCTGCTTAAAAGTACTCTCTCGATAATGGTTCTTTGTGACCCGGTGCCCTGCGTGGCCGACACACCTGCTCTACGACAGACATTTTGGCAGACATCTGTGATCCACCGGCGGAGTGGTGAATAGGAGTGTGTTGACTTAAAAGCCTCCCTACATACTCTCTACCTGGTCCTGTTGCCCCCTATGTCTGCCACACCCCCTGGTGGGAAACACTAGTTCGACTCAAGGCTCAGTGGGACTCGCCTACAGTGTTCGGAGATTTGGCTGTTTAATCGCTTGTTTGTGCTCCCTGAGCGAGAAATGCCCTTCTGAAAAACCAGGCACGCCCATGCTTCTACTGATGTCCCTTCAATCTCCTGTACCCTATGCACTCCAGTCCGCCCAGCGTTCTCCTTGATATGACCACTCTCCGGAACGGAACACCTGGCCGATTTCACAGCAGCTAAGTGGAGAGGAGAGAGGAGCCTATCGCTGGCCTTGTTACGGACCCGGCTGAGGAGTCATTTGACCCACCAATACCCTGATGGATGCAAACGTGTTGATCAGCACTCAGTAACTCCATATGGGGAACCCCAAGAGAAAGTCGAAAATGGATCAGTATGCCATAGCAGACCAACATCCTCCACCCCCCTCCAAGCCCCCTGGGGCCCTCACAATTGAACGTCTCTACACTTAATCAGACACTTCTGGCTTTAAAGGGTAGCACAGACAACTTGGGGGCAAAGATGGACGCACTCACTTGCAAGGTGGACGTCTCTGCGGTCCATTTCGAAAAAACTATGTGGTCGTATATCAGAGGCGGGGCAAAGGATTAGAGACGGGGAGGACAAGATAGTAACCCTTCAGCAGAATATCAAGAGGGTAATGGCCAAGAACGATGCCCTTGATGGGAGATCTAGGAGGAATAACATTCGGATTACAGGGATACCCGAATCCACTCCCATTGCCAACATGGAGTCATTTATTGAAAAAACTTCTTTGAAATCCTGCACAATCCTCCGTTCACACACATGTATATGATGGAACGAACGCATAGGTCTTGGGCATCCAACACCCCCCCCCCCCCCGGTGCCCCAGAAAGGGCAATCAAGAACATCCTTTGGCAAAAAGAAGTTTGATATTCTATGCTGTTCCTGGGCAAACTCAAGGTGGTGCTGGATGGCAAGGCAACTTTCTTAAGGTCTTGCAAGGCCGCAGTGCGCTTTGCCAGGGATATTCCAGATCCGAGGGGGTCCCCATCTTGGTGACCCGTAATACATTGCCCCTGTTGTTGCCTATCTAGTTGTTCTCCCTGTCCGCTATTTACTTTAAGTTGGGCATTAGGGCTGTGTGGCTAAATTGTGCAATAGGTCTGCCCCCTTTGGGGGGCAACGGCAAAGCAACTATTTCCTTTTTCTAGAACTGTCGCATGGAGTTTCCCCAGTCGTTGCAACGCCCCGCCTTTCCCCCTCACCCCCTAGTGTGAGGGATGGACAGGGTGGGGATGGGATGCTGGGAGCCGGTAAATTGTCGTTTCTGGCATGGGTGGGGGCGGGAGGTGTCCGCATGGATGTCAATATGTTTGTATTTGCTTACTTTTATAGTTGGGGGGGGGGGGGGGGGGGTGTTAAGTGCTGCTTGACAATTGACACGTGTGGAGGTAATATTTCTAAACCGAGAAGCCAGGTTCCTTCATACTGTCATTCACTATACATACTACACATACTGTCATTCACTATGCATGCACAGAGGGAAAAGATGTTTCTATGCAGGGGATGCTAGCCAGTCCGACATACACACTTCACCTGTAATGACAATGGAACACCATGTGGCACTGACAGTGTTGACCTCGACCATACAGGGATTCACAAACATGAAGAAAGGTCATGCACATTATGCAAAAAATTATGGGGCCAATATCCTATGTCTGTAGGAGACACACTTGGCACGTGGGGACAAACACCCTGGCCTGGTGGGGTGGCGGGGTTAACAGATACGGCTCGCCCTATTTGACCTATTCTTGTGGTGTGGCCACATATATTCATCAATCTTTGGAGTTTAAGCTTCATGCCAAAATTGGGGATGAGGAGGGCAGATTTCTGATGCCGACAGGTGACATAGCGTGGTGGAGGGTTGTCATTATTAACATATATGCTCCAAACATCGACAAGGAGAAATTAAGAGGTTTTAATAGTTCACAGGCTCTATTCCCAGTCGCTCTGTTTCCCAGTCCCTACTCCCACGGTTTATTAACCCACAGGCTGAGCAGAAACCGGAGAGCTGCCACACGAGTGTTCAGTTGAGGTTCCTTGGCTGGCTGCTGGATTTAAATCACTTCGCCCTGTGTTCACTAATGAGTCCTGTCTACTGGCTGCTAAATAATCAGCCGGATGTTCACCGGGAGAGAGGGCACGGGGGAAAAAGAGAGCAGTTGACACGATCGCATTCAAACCCATGTCCAATCAGGACTCACAAAGGTGAGCACAACAGCAGAACAGGGATGGCTCCCCAGCACTTCCCACAGATTCTCCCCAGAGCTTTCAAGACTCTGAGGTCTCTGGGTTTTAAGGGGTGTATTCACTCGAAGGCGTATTCACTCTATCTTCACAGGATGATTTAAAACAAAAATATATTGTATTTAATTTATTGTTTATCCCGCGCACAGTCCGCATACTGTCACTGACTCGGCATCCCAAAACAAACAATGGGCGAACAGGCTACAACTTTTCTCAAGTGTGTTTCAGGTGTCAGTTCAAGGGAAACAATGAAAACAGAAACAAAGTAACTCAATATCTCACCGTCCACGAAGCGAGAGGCAGATGTAGCAATGAGGACAAGCGACGAGAACAAAAGTGCGACAAGCACCCAACACCTGACACATAGAGGCGCACAGCCAAGGTAATGCTTCTGAAGCTTGCTCCTGCTTACAATGGAGATTGTAGAAAGACGTTCTCAGTAGAACGCAGCCCAAGAGGCTCCTGCCGGCACTGCTTTTCACCTAACACACAGCCGCACGCCGTGCCGGTGTTATGATTTTGAAGCTTGCCCCTCCTTACAATTGAGTTCGTTTTTAAAAAGAAAAAGAAAAAGTGAGCTTGCCTTTAACCATGATATGGATACAATCCTATTTGTCAATCTCAATACGCCCGTTCTTGCGTCCTAACGGTACGTCAAGCACTTTCTTTACACCCTCCGGATCCAAGCATGTAAATGTGGCGTCTAAAAACTTAAGGCTATAACCATTGACCCTCTCTCTCCCACATATAAAATGGCCCACGAAACGTCCAATGTGATTTTGTTCTGAATTCATCAAAATAAGTCGCCTGGTCTGTATAGATCTTGATGGATGTCCACCCCGTCCAACCTTACCATCAATGACGTGTCTGTGTAAAGTGCCCTAATAGCCTGCACCAGTTCCAGTGACAACACCCCATTTCATTAGTTTGGCCCAAAGAATGTCCCTGTCCACTGAGTCAAACGGCTGTTCGAGATAAACTAAAACAAAATGTCTTCCCTTTGTTCATAATGGAACGTGTCTTCAATATATTTAATAGGAAAACATTTAAGCTTATGCTGACCTCGTTTACGAAGCCTGATTGGTATAAATCCTATCGTCCAGATTTCGACACCGTCAGACAACCTCTTTAAAAGCTGGGAAGCGAAGAGCTTACCCACAACATCAAGAAGGGTGATGGGGTGGTAGATCTTATGTTCCTCCGTAACCCCCTTCTTGAAGATCAGGACCACAATTGATATTTTCCATGGAAGTGGTATGCTCTTCAACTTGACAATCTGAGCGAATAGAACCAAGAAGAATTCTGCCCATGCCTCAGGATCTTTTTAACATTGTTTGTTATTCCGCCTGGCCTTCGACTTACTCTCTTTTTATATCGACGCTACAAGGTCCTCTTTATCAAGATCCAAGGACCATGCCGGCACCCCACCATCTCCTAGGGTTCATAGTTCTTATCTGGTGTATCAAACAAGGTAGTAAAATCATTCACCCAGGCCTCCTCCGAGACATCGTTTAGTTGCAAGACCTGTTGGGGGGTGGGGAGGGTGCTGTAACCCATAGAGTTAAATACCAAATTTCTGACATGTTATTCTCGCAGATTTTAGACAGCATGTTCTCTGCATCTTCCTGCTGCATCGTGCCATTGTGGGACCTAATCCAATTTTCATAAGTTTGGCGTCGACTCGCCTTGACTCAATTTTGTTCCCCACACTCCCTCAAAACCTTTGGTAAAATATGCTCAGCCGATTTTTCCCACCTCAAAGCGCAATCTAAGTTCTTTCCAGTCATTACGCCCGTTAAGGGTTGTCGAGCATTCTTTGGAACTTGCGCAAGGTCCGGTCTGCATTTATCCAGTTACCCTGCACAGCCGAAGCAAAGCCTTTTATTTAAATCAACTTTAGTATGGAGCACAGCCAATAGGGTAGAGTGATTCTTCAAATACTCATTCAATACTTCGTATAATTTAAGAATGGGGGCCACTGTGATGTTTAGTGCCGACAGTGTTTACATTAATACCTCCTCTTGAATGGTCTGCTGCCAGGTGATCTGCCTTACTCGCTGGATGACTAAGCCCTGACTTCTTTCTTGTACGTGACCGCGTACGACCGGCAGCGAACTCAAGAGTGTGGAGCTGTCCGTTGATCTCCTCACATCCTTGGCTCTATCTAGGCCAGCGTTTTGAACAATTTGAACTTGTTTGTTGTTCATTGTTTGGTCTTAGAGTATCGAAAGACTCTTTTCTTAACCTTAGCGTAGGTTCCATACTTTTTTGTCTCTTTGTAGTTGTAATTGGCAAGATGCCACATTCAGTTCTTCCTACGTAAAAAAAAAGGCATTTCCTTTTGCAAAATTGAAAATCGACCTCGTCTGATGCAGCTCTGAAGTCCCCCCCCACCCCCATCAGAAGAGGGCATTCTGTTAGGATAGCCCCTGACACTAGGCTCCGCCTCCATTATCTCTGAAATCCTAGCAATTTCTTCCATCAGTGAAACTGCTAAAGCAGAATTCACAGTTCTTGGCAGATCTTAGATAGCCCCTTCTCGTTCACGCTGCTTCGTAACGGCAAGGCATTCTAACGATCATCTAGTTGTAGAATGTGCTATTAATGGTTTTTGTGTAGTGCTGGCAGGTGCCAAAATCTCTGCCGTGGGAGATAATTCCAATTGTTCCGTGAATTCTAGCAAGACAATCGGCTATTTCCCCCCACCCTTAAACCGCAAAAGCACCCCCTTGTTGTTTCCTTGGGGCAACTCTTACGGCTTTGTGCGTTGGCTCCTTTGTAGACAAAACACTGTTTAGAAAATGGATTGTTTGCATTCATAGGCAATGGGGTGCTTTGCTGCTTCAAGACATGAAGGGTGGCGCAAACTCCACAATCAATATTCGTTAGTTTGTTTGGTTCATTAGCCGTATCGACTTGCCCAGTAGATGCCAGATTGTTTAGCTAGACATTTACTTTCCTTGAACCTAATGGATTTCGGCCCCTTGCAGGTTCTGCCTCCATGTCTGTCTCGCACCAAGTGTTAAAACCACCTCTCCCTTCTCCTGGGCGTGATGTAGGTCACCCCTAATAGGAGGAAAAGTACAATCAATCTTAGAAAAATTGTCAGTAATATCCTGTGTAGCTGTGACATCGGCCACTTTGTCTTCGGCTACCACAGCCGGATCAATGTCACTAACCACCTGGGAAACGATATTGCCATCATCGCTTGTATCAGCAAGAGAAACGCTGCTTGGCCTAAACGCTGTATCAGTGAAAGCGGTGTTACACATGTTTGTACTGATCTCGATTAATGTATCAACCGTTAGTTATCGGTTGGCTTACTGTTGGAGATCTTTGAAGCACAGTGTGTGGCTTGCTCATGTTCCCGCTCTGGCTCCAGCGCCTCAATGCTGCATGTCGCCTTCCAACTAGAAGAACTTGGTTGCCATAGTGCAGTGCTTTCGCTCTGCAAGCGTAGCTTTCCCAGAGTTCTTGGAGCTTGAGTGGCATCCATGACCACCCCTTTCCTGGCGCTGTAGCATGCTCTTCACGCTTACCAGCTAATCGCTATCCGCTGCTGTCCACTGCTTTCTGCTGCTAGCCGCTTATGCCTCCAGCCAGGTGTCAACGGGTGCCGCAAAGAGCAACAAAGAGAGAGCAGAATATGCTATCTGTCCTGCGCCGGTCCCACCGCAGACCATACTCTGCAACACACTCCGTGCTAGAGATGTGATTGTATAGCTGAATGTTGCAGACTCTGCCTGAGTCTAGTAGAAAGTGAAGAAACACTGTAGCACTGGTGACTGGATACACCACGGCAGACCACACTGCAACACACTCCGAAACATTGAGTAAATGTGGACGACCATGAACTTGACACTAATCCTTTAATAAAATAAGTCAAGAAATCAGCGCAAGATATTGCATGTATATATGGGATTGAAGGTTTAATTTCATGACCCATGTGAATAAAAAAATAATTTCAAGTGGTGATGCACACAGTTATGCTAGAAGAAATGAGAACAGAAATAGCAGAAAATGAAAAATATGAATGTATCGAACCATTGTACTGTAGACATGAATAAGAATTCAAGCCACCCTACTTAATATACATAGCGGTAACACTAGACCCACTGAGACCCAACAATGAATGTCTAATCCTATCCCAGATGAATGTTTGGAACTAACGACAAAAGACAAACAGTTGGAGGAAGCTTTGTGTATGAACTCTAATATGATATAATTGGAAATTGATTTCCTGTAATGATTTGAGATTATTAGTAGATGTCGTAAATAGGTTGGCACTTTATTATAGTTTGTGTTTAATTTCATGTTTGCATTGATGGTTACCTAATAACGAAGACAAACTAATGCAACTTGCCATACTTCATATGTTAATTAGTATTAGACATACTAGGTATAGTGCGGCCAGTGTTTATCCTGGAGTCTTGAGATGTTAAGCCTTTATAACCTCATTCAGATGTGTCTTTACTCTATCCTGCTAGTCTCTCTCAACCTCCTCTTGATGTTTCTCTACTAACACTTTCTCCTGCCTAATCTTCCCCTCTGCTCTCTAAACTCCTCCTTGCTTTTCCCTCCATCAAAAATCATGTGCCAGCTTCTACACCAAATTCCCACACTGCTTGAAAGTGTGGCTTATATAACCCTTTAGCCCTGGGTTACAAATGTCAAGTTGCAAGCAATTAGCTGGACATAGTCACTCCCCCATCTCAGTTCTCCACATCACACCATCTCTTTCTTGCCATGAGTCAATTATCGCTTGCCAACAATGTCTAGTGCACTTTTTCTAGGCCTGCTATCACCCCACCCCTTTTCTGGGGTTGACACCGTTTGATGGGCTGTCCTTGGTTTGCATTAATTAGTCCACCTATATTTGGCAAGTTTGCTTGGGGCTAGACCAAGCCATTAAAGGACTGACCAGCCAGCTTGGATTTCACTTTTCTTGTTGGTCTGACTTGGGAGCTGGTGTCCGTGCTCTCCATGATAGAGGTACATTCAGGTGAGCAGAATGCAAGTATTTTTATTTTTTGCACAGTTTCCCTGCTTGAAGTGTCTAGCATCGTGCCTCATAGAAACAAATGCAGCGTCCCGAATATGAGATTTGAGAAGGAGTGGTGTGCTATGATTTTCCAGTGTGTAGTGCAAGCGCTATGAAAAATCATGGCATGTCTCTGATTCAAAGCAAGTACCACGAGAAACTGTGGGGTGCCACTGATGTAGCCAGGTCTGTGGGAAATTGTAATGTGCCTCTGTGTGATAAGGCACTTGGTCTATTTTGGTGAATTTAATTTCATTTGCTAATTTTGATTTCTTTCTCATATTTCAGTACTCCTAAAGGAATCATGTTCACAGTGGTCTCTGTTCAGTAATGCTTGGGATTCGCTTAACTTCCAAACAACCAAAATAATTTCCATTCGGCATGATGGCGGGGGAAGAGTACGACATCACTGACCCCCATGAGCTCTAGCTTCTGAGGATTAGTATTGGTCTCCCTTAAAGTGACCCACAGACACAAGAATAGTTCCAGAGCCTTTGTTTGATGTTTTACCATGATGATATACGTTGTGATGAGAAGTATCACTTGTAGGGAGTAATGACTGGTTTTACTGGGCGACAGCGAGGAGGTAGTAGCATACGACTGTCTCCAGTTGTGTAACTAGGACTAAATGAGGGCGATTAGAAGAACCTTCCCATACCACCCCTTTGTCCTTCGCTCACTTACTTGTGGAAGGGGTACCTGGCTCCTCTGCTTGGTTACCCCACTAGATATCCCAAGAGTCGGGCAGGGGAAATGTTCACAATATAAATATACAATGTATTCATATAGTTAAAAACAATAATGGTAATTCCCCTTTCACAATAAAATCACTTCTAAAATCCCATTTGAGAACTGGTATCCACTATAAACTCTTTAGCAATAGTGAATTTATATTGAGGCATCATGCCTTCAGGTGAAAAATACGCGACAGCAGAGGCTAAAGCAAATGTAGGAATTTTGAATGGCTCCATGTCGGCTTCTACTAATTACAATTTTAGCATTTGGGGTTTGAGACGTAGGACAATCTATAGAATTCTTCTTGAATAGTTTTAGGATGTGACTCAGAACACTGAAGCGGAACATTTCCCGTCAGTGGATTTCAATGTATAATTTTAGGTCGCATATGGATTGTATTGATTTACTATTTCAGCTTTTAACTGGTTTGCAAAGTCTGACAGTGAGCTGGTATAAAATGTAGGCACTTTACACTACCACATTTCCAGCCATGCTTGCCTTGTTGGTACCTTTTGTGAATTGAGTGTTCATGTTGGTAGTGCAGTGCCTCTCCCTACCCAGCATGCCTGGGGGGGAAAGGGATGTGTCCATGGTAGAGTACACCATTGCACGGACCAGGACTGGAGATCAAGGGCTACTAACCAACCATATCTGCTCCAAAAACCGCCTCCACACTCCAAAGTCCTCTATCCTGCTGGTCTCTTGGTATGCCCCTGCCGCCTCCGACCTCACCCGACCAACTCACACCCAACTTCCTGGGGTTTCTTTTAACACTCTGCCTATCCTCTGTATGCTCAACTGTCCTTGGCAATGTAGTGAAATCAAACGTTGGAGGCAAGGCTAGGAAGGAGTGAGAGACATCGGAGGAGGAAGCTGCAAGGAATAGAGAAGGTATGTGGAACTAAAGGAGGAAAGTAGTAAGAGAGGACTATCCGGAAGGGAGAGCGAGAGTAGTACATGGACATGTTAGGAAGGAGATTGAGTTGAGTGTCTGAAACGCACAATCCAATTTCAATTGTTTGATAAATAACCACTGGATAGTATACTGTCAGTCTAGGACAGGGTTGTCCAACTACAGGTCTCGATGGCTGGGATCTTGATACGTTTTCAGGATATCCCTTATTCATGAGGAAAAATGTGCATGTATTTAGAATCATTGTATGCAAATGTAGCTCATCAATATTAATGAGGGGTATCATGAAAACCCCAAATTGATCCAGCCCTCAAGGGTTGGAGTTGGACAACCCTGATCTAGGAGAGCGAGGCAAGGCATTTTGCCTTTAGGTGTTCACGTCTTGTTTAAGAATAATCTAGACAGTAGGATGCCAATATTCTGTATATACTAATCTGGGGAGTAGGGATGCCTGAGCTAGGGAGGATTGATGCCTTCTAGACGGGAGGGGGAGAGGGTGGAAGTGGGGGTGGCCCTAGGACCCTGAGCAGTCTTCAAATCGAAACTCCTAAATCGTTTCTAAGACTTGGTATTTTCCTTTAGCCATCTGTAAAAGACATCAATGCAAAGGATTGACTTTCTTAAAATTATTTGGTGAAGTACCTATGAGGAGTTACGAATCTTTGATTTGAAGAAAGTTTTCGATTGATCCATATAGCAATACATTTTCACTTGCTACAATAATTTCAGAACTTGAACTTCCTTCTTGGCAATTCAAGAGATGTACTATAAGAGATGTATCCAGTTGCGGACATCCATGTTTTTATTTGATAATTGGGTAATTATTATTTTTTTCTTCAATAAATGCTGTGTGTTCACATGCTTATGTTCTTAATATGTAATAGTAATAAGTGCTCCTTTTACTACGTGTACTTGCATTTTAATGAACACGGACAGCAAAAAAGAAAGCTCAATGAACATCTAATTAACCAGCCTTTCTTTAAAAACAGCTATGAATAGTCAGGTGTGAATTTTTCTCTGTGAGCTTGCCTGAAAAACAAAAATTCAGTATGTGTAAATCATCCAAGCAGCATCACTGTAAAGACTGAAGGCGTGTATCTGTACTTTGCCCTCTATATGGTAGGGTAAAGGCACAGAACACCCCAGCAAGGCTCTGTTTCCCCAAAGCCCCCACAAAGGAATGGCTACACACTGTTGGGTGACAACACATCTTTATATAAAATAAGATTTGCTACGACTAAAATATGTACTATGTACTTTTGAATTGAGTGTTAATTCGCTAGTCTATAATATGCATAATCATTTGTACTCATCGGAATTTATACTCAAGTGAGATAAGTAATCACAGACTGTATAGACCCGAGAGTCATTGAACAAAGTCGTCAGCAATATGCATGTTGTTTTTTAATTGGCACATTTATCTATCTTGCTTTCTATATACCCGTTTAGATACTGTATGTCAGATGGACAGATTGCACTGTCACGGGTAAAATATGTTGGCATCATGCACTTCATGCCCGAGTCGGAACTACAATGCATTGTGCACTTTATAATGGGTCATTAATATGGACTGTAGTTCAGAAAGACTCATTACATTTGGCATTTTATTAAGTCACAATTTGAGAACAGCAGGCACAACACACTTTATGCCCGATCTGGAATAATAATGCACTAGGCACGTTACAATGGGCTACGAGTGTCGATTCCACATTAGATAGACCAATTGCACTCTACATTTCATTAGGTAACTACTTGATAGAATGTGCACATAAAAATGATCACACTTGGCACATTCCATACTAGGTGTGATTTTTATATACAGATATGCGTTTTACATTAGAGATCAGATTTGTATACGAAATGATACCATTGCAAATGGCGGGAGACTACTCTCAGTGGAAGGTGCTTGGTTAGAGTTAGTGAAATGACAGTCCTCTCTCTGTACACAAAAATGATACTGCAGTGTTTAAATACGTGCCTTGAACGTGGGGGAAACCATGTGAATAAGCTACAGGAAATAGCGAAACGCGTCATCCCATTGATGGCCTCTCGTGATTAGATGTCGGGAGCGGGTTGCAAACCCACGATTTTTAATGTTTTTGAATAATAAAGGATTGATTTTTTTTAAACTAAAAACTTTTGGTTTGCAACTTGAATGAGGAAACCTTATCTCCATTGAAACGTGTGTGTATATATATATATATATTTCTGAGGCTTGTGGAATCTGCTTAGATCACATGCTGTGCATAGGCCGACATCTAGTGGAAGCTGCAGAGTATTAGTTTGTTTTTCGAAAATCGAAAATGGGCGTCGACACAGGGCGTGCCAGTAATACTATCCCTAGTGTGACGTCCACTGTACCCATGATCCCTCACGCGTCTAGGATCCCCAGATTGTTTTTTTCCGCCATTCTGGTCGGAAGCACTTCATCGGAGTTCCCTGGCTTTGCCATATTTGCACTCAAAACTAATTCTAATTTGCCCCGTTTTGTCACCCTTACGTCGATCAACATCTCGACGCCGAACCAGGGAGGAGATCAACGTCGAATACCCGACGGATTGGGCCTTGAGGCTTCCGGCTCGGCTCGGGCCTGGGCCGCTGGCCTCGGCCCTACAAGTAGGGAGAGTGGGGGGTGGTACACTTCCACACTCGGATATATATATAATCATATAGACACCTTCTTACCTACACACACTTGCCCGCTGCCCACAGGCGCGTATGGAGGGTACGCCCTTTCAGTTTTGCCCCAAGTGTAATAAGAAATACCCTTGGGTAGATAAGCACGCTACGTGCAATCTTTGCCTACCCAGAGACCAACCCGAGGCGGGTTGCAGGGCCTGTAGTAGGTTTAAGACCAAAACTCTTAAGGACCGCTCCACCAAGCGTTGGGCCCACCACGCCAAGCTAGCAGCTATGGAGGCGGAGGGTACCTTCAGCGACGGCAGCGACGCCGGACTTTCGGACGGCGAGGGCACCAAGGCGTCGAAAGACAGCCTAACGCACGTCCCCGGCCTCGGAAGGTCGTCCGTCCCGGCGACTATGGGGAAGTCCCCCGGCGACAAAAGCGTTACACATACACACGCTAAACACAAAAAAGCCACCCGAGATTCGACCTCGTCGAAACCTCGAAAAGAGGCACAGAAGGAGCGGTCCGAAAGGACGTCCTCTGGGCGGTCCCGGTCGAGGTCGCCGCACGACGTCAGGCAAGCCTCCACACTTGCACATAGTGCCTCGCCCATTAACATCACGGAAGATCACTCGTCCGGAGACGAACACGACTTCCATCCCCAGCCTGCACCCCAGGAAAAGGGTACATCACTTGGGAGTAAGGAGGGCCCAGTTTCGAAGCCTAGTTCGAAACACAGGCATTCCACCTCCGATCCTCGACGCCAGGCGTCGAAAGATAAGGGAAATGGTAAACACACTTCCACCCACGGGGAAGGGGGTAAGCAGCAACGGAAACAACCCTTGCAATCCTCCACAACAAGAGAACTGACTTCCCCGTCCAAGTCTTCTCAGGGACAGTCCATAGAAAGTTCCAGCAAGGTCACCCCAAGCTCCAAACTCTGGTCATGCGAGGACATTGACAGAGTAATGTCAAGGATGTCTTCCTTGGCAAATTTCTTCGAAAGACACCCTGACCAACTCCTAGCTTTAAACCCTCAGGAATCTTCTCCCTCAGGTTCAAGGGACCCTATCCCTTCAAATAAAAGGCCCCGGGTCGAGACACCATTAAGGGCTTCAGACCCCTTTGAGGTCCAACCCTATTCTTGCCTTTTCCCTACAGGCCAAGGAGACTCTTCCCTTATAGAGGGTCAAGAATTTGAGACGCCAGAAGGACTCACCAGTCGAAAGGGAAGCCCCAGTGTCTGATTCCCCAATAGATAATCAGCCCCTCCTGAATGAACTGCTCTCTCGGGCAGCTAACCACTTCCACATAGACACACAAGGTGTCCAAGAAGAGAGGGACTTCGCGGAGGAACTAATAGGGGAAAGGAAGACAGTAGCCCAGACCATTCCCATCCTGAAATCTATTCAACGCAGAATAGCACCATCCCTTATCAACCCAAACCTGACAAGACCTGTAAACCCGAGAGTAGAGAAGCTGTTTAAAGCAGCCCAGTCGGACCCTCTATATATTAGAGGTCAACTTAAGCCAGACTCTCTAGTCGTAACCAACACCCGCAAGAGAGCTGGAACCCCATTATCTTCCTCTGAGGCTCCCCCCGACAAGGAAAGTAAGAAACTCTATGGTTTTGGTAGAAAAGTAGCTTCCACGGCAGCCTACCAAACCAGAATCGCGAATTCCACCACACTGTTGGCCAGCTACAACTGCCATCAGTGGGAAGAAGTGGCAGCACTGATAGATTCCGCTCCCGAACCCCTTAAGAGCCAGCTATCTCGCATTTGTGCAGAGGGAAGAAACGTCTCAGGCTGCATTTTAAAAGCAACTTTGGACGCCGCAGACAATGCGGGTAGAATTATAGCAGAGGGGACTGTCATCAAAAGACATGCTTGGTTGAGGCAGTCGGGATTCAAAGCAGAAACACAAGCTGCACTCTTAGACAAACCAGTGGAAAGTGATCTCCTGTTTGGTAAGGCAGTCGAGGACGCTCTAAAAAACGCTAAGGAGGAATTCGACACCCTCAAATCCCTTGGCCAGTTAACTACAAAACCACCTAACCAAAGAGGGAACGGCAATTTTCGTCGCCCCCGCGGCCAAAATTCCAATAGAGGAAATAGCTATTCCCACACCCAGGGTACACAGTGGAACACCAACTCACAACAGTCTACCCAGGGGTATGGTAGGGCTAGTAGAAGAGGACGTGGTAGAGGCAGAGGCAGCCCCAGTAAAGGAGGCGGCACGCCTCCACCAAAGCAGTGACGCTCATTTCAGGGTCCCTTCCCATACAACCCCAGTAGGGGGACGAATATCCAGCTTCACCCAGGCATGGGAAGGGATAACATCCGACAGGTGGGTGCTGTCAACGGTATCCAATGGGTACTGTATAGAACTACTGCAACGTCCCCGAAACCATCCTCCAAGACAAAAAGTCCACTCTTTAGAGCATCAGAAGATCCTCCTCGAGGAGATCTACAATCTGCTCCAAAAGGACGCGATAGAAATCGTCCCAAGCCACCAGGTAAACAAGGGTATTTATTCAACTTACTTCCTTGTTCCAAAGAAAGACTTAACAATGCGCCCAGTATTGGACTTGCGGCCTGCCAACAAGTATGTCAAGCCCCAAAAGTTTCGTATGACTACACTACAAGAGGTAATCCCCCTCCTAAAAAATTACATGGCAACTTTGGATATGAAAGATGCCTATTTTCATATTTCCATGCTCCCAGCGCACAAAGTACCTACGCTTCAAGGTGGACAGCCAACACTATCAGTTCAAAGTGCTGCCCTTCGGGATAGCTTCGGCACCAAGGGTATTCACGAAGGTACTGGCGGTGGCGGCTGCACACCTACGCAGGAAAGCTATCCCAGTATACCCTTATCTGGACGACTGGCTCATACGGGGGAAACCCCAGTGATTTGCAGGACAAACATTCAAAGGACTATCGACCTCCTTCACGAATTAGGCTTCTCAATCAACGAGAAGAAATCAAGCCTAGTGCCAAGCACCTCCAAACAGTTCCTAGGAGCTATCCTGGATACTCAAAGAGGGTTAACGTTTCCTTCAGAGGAAAGAATTCGGAATATACTACTGCAAATTCCGCAATATCAGGCCGGTCGCCAAATAACGGTACGCAGGGCAATGCGTTTGCTGGGCATGTTGGCTTCATGCATTTACCTGGTCCCCCACGCGCGACTGCGCATGCGTCCCATGCAGGAATGGTTGGCGAAACAGTGGTCTCAGGCAAGGGGTCAGTGGGACGATCTAGTGGTCGTTTCGCCAACATTGGTACAAAGCCTTCACTGGTGGACAAGATTAAATCTTGCTCAGGGGAAACCTTTTCACGATCCCGAGGTACAGGCAATAGTCACTACCGATGCATGCCTCACTGGGTGGGGAGCTCACCATCTCCTCCACACAGCCCAAGGTCTCTGGTCTCCCTCAGTAGCCAGGAACCACATCAACCTGCTAGAACTTCGGGCAGTATTCAGAGCACTTCTAGCATCCGAGCCCTACCTGCTCAACCTGGCAGTGCAAATCCGGACGGACAGCACAACAGCCATGTTCTACCTGAACAAGCAAGGAGGGACTCGTTCACCAAATCTGTCCAAGCTTGCCCAGAAAATCTGGATATGGGCACTCAGACGGAACATCTTCCTGTCAGCACAACATGTTCCAGGGGAACTCAATTCCCTAGCGGATGCTTTAAGCAGAGACTCCCTCCCAGAGGAACACGAATGGGTTCTACACAAAGAGGTCGTAGAAGACATCTTCTCTCAGTGGGGTTGCCCCACTATAGACTTATTCGCCACAAGCGAAAACAGACAATGCCCAGGATTTGCATCCAGGTTCCCCCAACCAGACTCCCAGGGGAACGCCCTGTGGATGAACTGGTCAGGGATGTTTGCGTACGCTTTTCCACCAACTCCTCATCAGGAAGGTGGTCAACAAGATGAACAGAGTCGATGACGCTCGTCCTAATTGCTCCCATGTGGGCAAGACAACCTTGGTTCCCACACTTACGCAGGATGGCGGTGTGCGAACCCATCAGACTTCCAACCTGGTACAACCTTCTGTCCCAGCACCAGGGTCAAACAGTGCATCCTCAACCCTACTCAATGAACCTCGCAGCATGGCTCCTGAGGTCATAGAGTTTGGACATCTCAATCTACCACAAAGATGTATGGACATCCTAAAAGAATCTAGGAAACCAAACACAAGGCACTGCTACTTTGACAAATGGAGGAGATTTGTTATTTGGTGCCAGAATAAACAAATCAACCCAATTGCACTCCTTCCACTATTGTTACATACATGCTCCACCTGCTAGATGCAGGTCTGGTTTTTAACTCACTCAAGGTGCACCTGGCAGCTCTATCAGCCTACACCACCTCCCATAACAAGGTATCGTGGTGGAAAATACCAGTGGTTAAAGCTTTCATGGAAGGAGTAAAGAGACTTCATCCTCCAATTTCCAACCCACCACCAGGATGGGACCTGAACGTGGTGCTATCTAAACTCATGGGCCGGCCCTTCGAGCCCATGCATAAAAGTAGTCTCAAACATCTGACTTATAAAACAGCCTTCTTAGTAGCCATTACTTCTATAAGAAGGGTCAGTGAAATCCAGGCTCTGTCAGTGCAGGATCCCTTCTTTACTGTCCACAAGGACAAACTGGTTTTACGCACACACCCTAGGTTCTCACCTAAATTTATCTCTAAATTCCACGTAAACCAGTCCATCGAGCTTCCGGCTTTCTTCCAAAACCCACAAAGCTCGGCTGAGGTGAAACTACACACACTAGATGTGCGTAGGGCGGTCCTCGACTATGTAAACGAGACCAGACCGTTACGAAAAACAGATCAGCTGTTTGTCTCCATAGCTACAGGCAGAGAGGGGGATCGCGTCTCTAAGGGTGCCATCTCTAAGTGGATTGTTAACTGTATCCAGCTGTGTTACTCACTCGCTGAAAAGACTCTGCCTTTCACGCCTAGGGCCCACTCTACAAGAGGTATTGGGGCCACTCTGGCTTTCATTGCAAATGTACCCCTTGACACCATTTGCAAAGCAGCTACTTGGAGCTCTATTCACACTTTTACTCAGCACTACTGCATTGACACTCATTCCAAGACAGATACACAAGTGGGACAAGCGGTTCTAAGACATTTATTTGCTCATGACCCTTCTCACACCCCACCTCCTTCTTCAGGTACTGCTCGCTAATCTATGCACAGCATGTGATCTAAGCAGATTCCACAAGCCTCAGAAGAGATACATTACTCACCGTAATCGTATTTCTGATGCTTGTATCTGCTTAGATTCACATGCGACCCACCCTTCCTCCCCTCTGAGAGAAGGCGCATGGTTGCTTGTAGTCCTACCTTTCTACCCATCTGCTTGGATTATCTGTACTCACGCTACTCCTCATGCTACCTCATGTCAGGAAAAACACAATCTGGGGATCCTAGACGCGTGAGGGATCATGGGTACAGTGGACGTCACACTAGGGATAGTATTTCTGGCACGCCCTGTGTCGACGCCCATTTTCGATTTTCGAAAAACAAACTGTAATACTCCGCAGCTTCCACTAGATGTCGGCCTATGCACAGCATGTGAATCTAAGCAGATACAAGCATCAGAAATACGATTACGGTGAGTAATGTATCTCATATGTGTGTGTGTATTTATGGGTGTGTATATATTTCTGAGGCTTGTGGACTCTGCTTAGATCACATGCTGTGCATAGGCCGACATCTAGTGGAAGCTGCGGAGTATTCGTTTGTTTTTCGAAACTCGAAAAAGGGCGTCGACACAGGGCGTGTCAGTAATACTATCCCTAGTGGGACGTCCACTGTACCCATGATCCCTCACGCGTCTAGGACCCTCAGATTGTTTTTTCCGCCATACTGGTCGGAAGCATTTCGCGGAGTTCCCTGGCCTTAGCCATACTTTTGCTAAATATTGTTAAATTTACCCATTTCTCCACCCCAATGTCGAGTCACTGAACTTCCACACTCTACGCCGGCCCGGAGAAGAATTCAACCGTCGACAGCTGCACGATGGATTTGGGCCTAGGAAGGCCTCTGGCCTCGGCCCGGGCTTGGAAGGCCGCTGGCCTCGGCCCTGCAAGTAGGGTGAGTGTGGGACGGGGGGGGGCATACTCTACACTATTTTGGTATGTAGGTACATTCTTACATATTCATACACTAACAAGCCCCCTGCCACAAGATGCGTATGGAGGGTACCCCTTTCCAATTCTGCCCCAAGTGCAACCGCGAATACCCTTGGGTCGACGGGCACGCCACGTGCAATCTCTGCTTGCCGAGAGACCACGCAGAGATGAACTGCAGAGCGTGTAGTAGGTTTAAACCCAAAACACTTAAGGACCGTTCGATCAAGCGTTGGGCCCACCACACCAGGCATCAAGAGGCCATGGCAGCGGAGGGCGCCTTCAGCATTGGCAGCGACGCCGTGCTTTCGGACGGCGAGGGCATTATGGCGTCGAAAGACAGCCGAGCGCAAGTCCCCGACCTCAGAAGGTCGTCCGGCAGGGCGGCTATGGGGATGACCCCCGGCGACACGAGCGCTTCCCACAGCACTTCCACAAAACACATGAAGTCCAACCGGGACTCGACGTGCACGTCGAGTTCTCGGAAAGAGGCACATGAACGGTACGAATCGGCGTCCTCTGGGCGTTCTCGATCAAGATCGCCGCATGACTCCAGGCAATCATCCACTGTTGCCAAGAGTGCCTCGCTCCCAAGGTAACGGAAGTTCGATCGTCGGAGGACGAAGCGGACTTCCATCCCCAGACCGTACTCCAGGAGTTGGCACCCGCAAACCGCGTTACAGCGGCTCCCGAACCCCTACCTCCACACTCGAAGGATAGGGACACTACCCCCGAACCTCAACGCCAGGCATCGAAGGGGCGAAAAAACAGGGAAAACTCTCCCACTCACCTGGTCATCGTCCGAAGCTCCTCCCGACAAGGAGAGAAAGAAACTGTATGGTTTGGGCAGGAAAGTAGCCTCCACTTCTGCCTACCAGGCAAGGATTGCCAACGCCACCACCCTGTTGGCCAGCTACAACTGCCATCAGTGGGAAGAATTCGCGGCACTCAGACTCCGCCCCAGAACCCTTTAAGAGCCAGTTGGCACAAGTTTCAGCGGAGGGAAGAGCCGTGTCGGTTGCATTTTAAAGGCAACCTTTGATGCCACGGATAACGCCGGTAGATTGATAGCAGAAGGAACTGTTATCAAGAGACACGCTTGGTTACGGCAGTCTGGATTCAAAGCTGAAACCCAAGCATCATTGTTAGATAAACCGGTGGAGCCGGATCTGGACGCTCCGTTCAGGGTCCCTTCTCGCGCAACCCCAGTAGGGGGACGCATTTCCAACTTCACCCAAGCTTGGGAAGGGATCACATCAGACAGTTGGGTGCTGTCCACAGTATCCGCAGGGTACTGCATAGAATCGTATGTAACCCTGTAACTGAATCTACCTAAGTATACCTTCTGGGGCTGCTTATTGTAACCATCAAGCAAGCCTTCTTTAAATCTCCTTATAGCGCCTCGTTGCCTCTGGGCTGTAGTGCGCTCTACAAATATTAAAAATAAAATAAATAAAATAAAAATAAACTGTTAGAGCGTCCCAGAAACCATCCTCCACGACAAAATATACATTCCTTGGACCACCAGAAGATCCTCCTCGAGGAGATCGTTAATCTGCTAGCAAAGGATTCGATAGAACTCGTCCCGGGACACCAGGTAAACAAGGGTATTTATTCAACTTACTTCCTTGTGCCACAAAAAGATTTGACAATGCGCCCAGTATTGGACTTATGGCCTGCAAACAAGTATGTCAAGCCCCAAAAGTTTCGCATGACTACTCTCCAGGAGGTAATCCCCCTCCTAAAAAAGGGGGATTACATGGCAACATTGGACATGAAAGATGCCTATTTTCATATTTCCATGTTCCCAGCGCACAGAAAGTACTTGCGCTTCAAGGTGGACAGTCGGCACTACCAGTTCAAGGTACTGCCCTTCGGGATAGCTTCGGCTCCAAGGGTATTCACCAAGGTACTGGCGGTGGCGGCAGCACACCTACGCAGGGAGGCAATCCCAGTGTACCCTTACCTGGACGACTGGCTCATCACGGGGACCCCAGTAATTTGCAGAGCAAACATTCAAAGGACTATCAACCTCCTCTTCGAATTGGGCTTCTCAATAAACGAGTCTGGTGCCAAGCACATCCAAACAGTTCCTAGAAGCTATCCTAGACACTCAAGAGGGGTTGACTTTTCCGTCCGAGGATAGAATTGGGAATATACTGCTGCAAATTCCACAATATCAGTCCGGTCGCCAGATAACGGTACGCAAAACAATGCGTTTGCTGAGCATGATGGCGTCATGTATTTACCTGGTCCCCCACGCGCGCCTGCGCAAGCGTCCCATGCAGGAATGGTTGGTAAAACAGTGGTCTCAGGCAAGTGGTCCGTGGGACGATCTAGTGGTCGTTTCGCCAACACTTGTACAAAGCCTTCACTGGTGGACAAGAGAGAATCTGTCAAGGGGGAAACCCTTTTACGATCCAGAGATACAGGCAGTAGTCACAACCGATGCATGCCTGACGGGGTGGGGAGCTCACCATCCCCACCAAACAGCTCAGGGTCTCTGGTTGCACTCAGTGGCCAAGAATCACATCAATCTGTTGGAACTTCTGGCAGTATTCAGAGCACTTCAAGCGTTCGAGCCCTACCTGTTAAATCTGTCAGTGCAAATCCGGACGGACAGCACTACAGCCATGTTCTACCTGAACAAGCAAGGAAGGACTCGGTCGCCAAATCTGTCCAAGCTTGCCCAGAAAATCTGGATATGGGCACTCAGACGGAACATCTTCCTGTCATTGCAACATGTTCAAGGGGATCTCAATTCCCTAGCGGATGCTCTGAGCAGAGACCCCCTCCCAGAGGAACACGAAAGGTGTCTACACAGAGAAGTCGTAGAAGATATCTTCTCTCAGTGGGGTTTCCCCACTATAGACCTATTTGCCACAAGCGCAAACAGACAATGCCCAGGATTTGCATTCAGGTTCCCCCAACCAGACTCCCAGGGGAACGACCTGTGGATGAACTGGTCAGGGATGTTTGTGTACGCTTTTCCACCAACTCCCCTAATCAGGAAGGTGGTCAACACGATGAACAGAGAATTGATGACGCTCGTCCTAGTTCCTCCCATGTGGGCAAGACAACCGTGGTTCCCACACCTAAGCAGATTGGCGGTGTGTGAACCCATCAAACTTCCGGGCTGGTACAACCTACTGTCCCAGCACCAAGGTCAAACAGTGCATCCTCAACCCAACTCAATGAACCTGGCAGCATGGCTCCTGAGGTCATAGTTTGGACATCTCAATTTACCACACAGGTGTATGGACATCCTAAAGGAATCTAGGAAACCTAACACGAGGCACTGCTACTTTGAAAAATGGAAGAGATTCGTTATCTGGTGCCAGAATAAACAAATCAACCCAGTTGATTGCACTCCTTCCGCTATTGTTACATACATGCTCCACCTGCTGGACGCAGGACTGGTTTTTAACTCACTGAAGGTACACCTGGCAGCCCTGTCAGCATACATCGCTTCCCATAACAAGGTGTCGTGGTGGAAAGTACCAGTAATTAAAGCCTTCATGGAAGGAGTAAAGAGACTTCACCCTCCTATTTCAATCCCACCACCAGGATGGGACCTTAACGTGGTGCTGTCTAAGCTCATGGGGCCCCCATTCGAGCCCATGCACAATAGCAGTCTCAAACACCTGACTTACAAAACGGCCTTCTTAGTAGCAATTACATCTATAAGTCAGTGAAATTCAGGCTCTGTCAGTGCAAGATCCCTTCTTTACTGTCCATAAAGATAAACTGGTTTTACGCACACACTAGGTTCTCACCTAAGTTTATTTCAAAATTCCACTTGAACCTGTCCATCGAGCTTCCGGCTTTCTTCCAAGACCCACAAAGCTCGGCTGAGGTGAAACTACACACACTAGATGTGCTTAGGGCGGTCCTCTACTATGTAAACAAGACCAGACCGCTAAGGAAAACAGATCAGCTGTTTGTCTCCGTAGCTACAGGCAGAGAGGGGGATTGCGTCTCTAAAGGTGCCATCTCTAAGTGGATTATTAACGGTGTCCAGCTGTGCTACTCACTTTCTGAAAAGACTCTGCCTTTCACACCTAGGGCCGACTCTACAAGAGGCATTGGGGCCACTCTGGCTTTCATTGCAAATGTACCCCTTGACACCATTTGCAAAGCAGCTACTTGGAGCTCTATTCACACTTTTACTCAGCACTACTGCATTGACACTCATTCCAAGACAGATACACAAGTGGGACAAGCGGTTCTAAGACATTTATTTGCTCATGACCCTTCTCACATCCCACCTCCTTCAGGTACTGCTCACTAATCTATGCACAGCATGTGATCTAAGCAGATTCCACAAGCTTCAGAAGGGATACATTACTCACCGTAATCGTATTTCTGATGCTTGCATCTGCTTAGATTCACATGCGACCCACCCTTCCTCCCCTCTGAGAGAAGGCGCATGGATGCTTGTAGTCTTACCTTCTATCTGCTTGGATTATCTGTACTCGCGCTACTCCTCATGCTACCTCATGTCAGAAAAAATACAATCTGAGGGTCCTAGACGTGTGAGGGATCATGGGTACAGTGGACGTCACACTAGGGATAGTATTACTGGCACGCCCTGTGTCAACGCCCTTTTTCGAGTTTCGAAAAACAAACTGTAATACTCTGCAGCTTCCACTAGATGTCGGCCTATGCACAGCATGTGAATCTAAGCAGATAAAAGCATCAGAAATACGATTACGGTGAGTAATGTATCATATATATATATATATATATATATATATATTTCTGAGGCTTGTGGAATCTGCTTAGATCACATGCTGTGCATAGGCCGACATCTAGTGGAAGCTGCGGAGTATTACAGTTTGTTTTTCGAAGTCGAAAAATGGGCGTCGACACAGGGCGTGCCAGTAATACTATCCCTAGTGTGACGTCCCCTGTACCCATGATCCCTCACGCGTCTAGGATCCCCAGATTGTTTTTTTCCGCCATTCTGGTCGGAAGCACTTCATCGGAGTTCCCTGGCTTTGCCATATTTTCACTCTAATCTAATTCTAATTTGCCCCGTTTGGCCAACCTTTCGTCGATCAACATCTCGACGCCGAACCGGGGAGGAGATCAACGTCGAATACCCGACGGATTGGGCCTTGAGGCTTCCGCCTCGGCTCGGGCCTGGGCCGCTGGCCTCGGCCCTACAAGTAGGGAGAGTGGGGGTGGTACACTTCCACACTCGACACCTTATTACCTACACACACTTGCCCGCTGCCCACAGGCGCGTATGGAGGGTACGCCCTTTCAGTTTTGCCCCAAGTGTAATAAGAAATACCCTTGGGTAGATAAGCACGCTACGTGCAACCTTTGCCTACCCAGAGACCACCCCGAGACGGGTTGCAGGGCCTGTAGCAGGTTTAAGGCAAAAACTCTTAAGGACCGCTCCACCAAGCGTTGGGCCCACCACGCCAAGCTAGCAGCTATGGAGGCGGAGGGTACCTTCAGCGACGGCAGCGACGCCGAACTTTCGGACGGCGAGGGCACCAAGGCGTCGAAGGACAGCCGAACGCACGTCCCCGGCCTCGGAAGGTCGTCCGTCCCGGCGACTATGGGGAAGTCCCCCGGCGACAAAAGCGTTACACATACACACGCTAAACACAAAAAATCCACCCGAGATTCGACGTCGTCGAAACCTCGGAAAGAGGCACAGAAGGAGCGGTCCGAAAGGACGTCCTCTGGGCGGTCCCGGTCGAGGTCGCCGCACGACGTCAGGCAAGCCTCCACACTTGCACAGAGTGCCTCGACAATTAATATCCCGGAAGATCAATCGTCCGGAGACGAACACGACTTCCACCCCCAGACTGCACCCCAGGAAAAGGGTACATCACTTGGGAGTAAAGAGGGGCCAGTTTCGAAGGCTAGTTCGAAAGACAGGGATTCC
The DNA here is from genome assembly GCF_040938575.1 of Ambystoma mexicanum. Lineage (NCBI taxonomy): Eukaryota > Metazoa > Chordata > Amphibia > Caudata > Ambystomatidae > Ambystoma > Ambystoma mexicanum. The sequence goes on along the minus strand of NC_090922.1, from coordinate 1,336,156,890 downwards.
ACCTCCGATCCTCGACGCCAGGCGTCGAAAGATAAGGGAAAGGGGAAACACACTTCCACCCACGGGGAAGGGGGTAAACAGCAAAGGAAACAACCCTTGCAGTCCTCCACTACAAAAGAACTGACCAAGTCTTCTCAGGGCCAATCCATAGAAAGTCCCAGCAAGGTCACCCCAAGCTCAAAACTCTGGTCATGCGAGGACATTGACAGAGTAATGTCAAGGATGTCTTCCTTGGCGAATTTTTTCGAAAGACACCCTGAACAACTCCTAGCTTTAAACCCTCAGGAAGATTCTCCCTCAGGGTCAAGGGACCCTATCCCCTCAAATAAAAGACCCCGGGTCGAGACACCATTTAGGCCTTTAGACCCCATCGAGGTCCAACCCTATTCTTACCTCTTCCCTACAGACCAAGGAAACTCTTCCCTTATAGAAGGTCAGGAAATTGACACGCCAGAAGATCCTGCAGGATCAGATTATTACGGCGAAGACGAAGACGAGGATGAGCCAGAAAATAGCCCAGATATTTTCAGAATGGACTCACCAGTCGAAAGGGAAGCCCCAGTGTCTGACTCCCCAATAGATAATCAGCCCCTCCTGAATGAACTGCTCTTTCGGGCAGCTAACCACTTCCACATAGACACACAAGGTGTCCAGGAAGAAAGGGACTTTGCGGAAGAACTAATAGGGGAAAGGAAGCCAGTAGCCCAGACCATTCCCATCCTAAAATCTGTTCAACGCAGAATAACACCATCCCTTGTCAACCCAAACCTGACAAGACCTGTAAATCCGAGAGTGGAGAAGCTGTTTAAAGCAGCCCAGTCGGACCCCCTATATATTAGAGGTCAACTTAAGCCAGACTCTCTAGTAGTAACCAACACCCGCAAAAGAGCTGGTACACCATTATCTTCCTCTGAGGCCCCCCCCGACAAAGAAAGTAAAAAACTTTATGGTTTTGGCAGGAAAGTAGCTTCCACGGCAGCCTACCAAGCCAGAATCGCGAATTCCACCACACTGTTGGCTAGCTACAACTGTCACCAGTGGGAAGAAGTGGCAGCACTAATAGACTCTGCTCCCGAACCCCTTAAAAGCCAGCTAGCTCGCATTTGTGCGGAAGGAAGGAACGTGTCAGGCTGCACTGTAAAAGCAACTCTGGACGCCGCTGACAATGCGGGTAGACTTATAGCAGAGGGGACTGTCATCAAAAGGCATGCTTGGTTGAGGCAGTCGGGATTCAAAGCAGAAACACAAGCTGCGCTCTTAGACAAACCAGTGGAAAGTGATCTCCTGTTTGGGAAGGCAGTCGAGGACGCTCTAAAAAACGCTAAGGAAGAATTCGACATCCTCAAATCTCTTGGCCAGTTAACTACCAAACCACCTAACCAAAGAGGGAATGGCAATTTTCGTCGCCCCCGCGGCCAAAATTCCAATAGAGGAAATAGCTACTCCCACACCCAGGGTACACAGTGGAACACCAGCTCACAACAGTCTACCCAGGCGTATGGTAGGGGTAGTAAAAGAGGACGTGGTAGAGGCAGAGGCAGCCCCAGTAAAGGAGGAGGCACGCCTCCACCAAAGCAGTGACGCTCAGTTCAGGATCCCTTCCCATGCAACCCCAGTAGGGGGACGAATATCAAGTTTCACCCAGGCATGGGAAGGGATAACATCCGACAGATGGGTGCTGTCAACAGTATCCAATGGGTACTGCATAGAACTACTGCAACGTCCCCTAAACCATCCTCCAAGACAAAAAGTCCACTCTTTACAACATCAGAAGATCCTCCTCGAGGAGATCGCCATTCTGCTAGAAAAGGACGCGATAGAACTCGTCCCGGGACACCAGGTAAACAAGGGTATCTATTCAACTTACTTCCTTGTGCCAAAGAAAGATTTAACAATGCGCCCAGTTTTAGACTTACGGCCTGCCAACAAGTATGTCAAGCCCCAAAAATTCCGTATGACCACACTACAAGAGGTAATCCCACTCCTAAAAAAGGGGGATTACATGGCAACCTTGGATATGAAAGATGCCTATTTTCATATTTCCATGCTCCCGGCGCACAGAAAATACTTGCGCTTCAAGGTGGACAGTCGCCACTACCAATTCAAGGTACTGCCCTTCGGGATAGCTTCTGCACCAAGGGTATTCACCAAGGTACTGGCGGTGGCAGCTGCACACCTACGCAGGGAGGCAATCCCAGTGTACCCTTATCTGGACGACTGGCTCATAACGGGGGAAACCCCAGGAATCTGCAGGTCAAACATTCAGAGGACCATCGACCTCCTCCACGAATTAGGCTTCTCCATCAACGAGAAAAAGTCAAGTCTGGTGCCAAGCACCTCAAAACAGTTTCTAGGAGCTATCCTAGATACTCAGAAAGGATTGACCTTCCCTTCGGAAGAAAGAATTCGGAACATACTTCTGCAAATTCCGCATTATCAGTCAGGTCAACAGATAACAGTACGCAAAGCTATGCGGTTACTCGGCATGATGGCGTCATGCATTTACCTGGTCCCCCGTGCGCGTCTGCGCATGCGTCCCATGCAGGAATGGTTGGCGAAACAGTGGTCTCAGGCAAGTGGTCAGTGGGACGATCTAGTGGTCGTTTCGCCAACACTCGTACAGAACCTACACTGGTGGACAAGAGAGAATCTCGCAAAGGGGAAACCCTTTTACGATCCCGAAGTACAGGCAGTGGTAACTACAGATGCATGCCTGACGGGGTGGGGAGCTCACCATCTCCACCACACAGCTCAGGGTCTCTGGTCTCACTCAGTAGCCAAGAACCACATCAATCTGCTAGAGCTTCTGGCAGTATTCCGAGCGCTGCAGGCGTTCGAGCCCCATCTACTAAACTTGTCGGTGCAGATCAGGACGGACAGCACGACAGCCATGTTCTATCTGAACAAGCAAGGAGGACTCGTTCGCCAAATCTGTCCAAACTTGCCCAGAAAATATGGAGATGGGCACTCAGACGGAACATCTTCCTGTCATCGCAACATGTTCCAGGGGAGCTCAATTCCCTAGCGGATGCTCTAAGCAGAGACTCCCTCCCAGAAGAACACGAATGGGTCCTTCACAAAGACGTAGTAGAAGATCTCTTCTCTCAGTGGGGTTTCCCCACTATAGACCTATTCGCCACAAGCGAAAACAAACAATGCCCAGGATTTGCATCCAGGTTCCCACAACCAGACTCCCAGGGGAATGCCCTGTGGATGAACTGGTCAGGGATGTTTGCGTACGCTTTCCCACCAACTCCTCTCATCAGGAAGGTGGTGTACAAGATGAACAAGGAATCGATGACGCTCATCCTAGTTGCTCCCATGTGGGCGAGACAACCATGGTTTCCACACCTACGCAGGATGGCGGTATGCGAGCCCATCAGACTCCCAGCCTGGTACAACCTTCTGTCCCAGCAACAAGGTCAAACAGTGCATCAGGAACCCAACTCTATGAACCTAGCAGCATGGCTCCTGAAGTCATAGAGTTTGGACATCTCAAATTACCACAGAGGTGTATGGACATTCTAAAAGAGTCTAGGAAACCAAATACAAGGCACTGTTACTTTGACAAGTGGAAAAGATTCGTTATCTGGTGCCAGAGTAAACAAATCAGCCCGGTTGATTGCACTCCTTCCAACGTTGTAACATACATGCTCCACCTGCTGGATGCAGGGTTGGTTTTTAACTCTCTGAAAGTACACCTGGCAGCCCTCTCAGCCTACACCACATCCCATACATGGTTTCGTGGTGGAAAGTACCAGTGGTTAAAGCCTTCATGGAAGGAGTAAAGAGACTTCACCCTCCTATCTCGAACCCACCGCCAGGATGGGATCTCAATGTGGTGCTATCTAAGCTCATGGGGCCCCCCCTTCGAACCCATGCATAAAAGTATTCTCAAACACCTGACTTATAAAACGGCCTTCTTAGTAGCCATTACCTCCATAAGAAGGGTCAGTGAAATTCAGGCTCTGTCAGTGCAAGATCCTTTCTTTACTATCCACAAGGACAAACTGGTTTTACGCACACACCCTAGATTCTCACCAAAATTCATATCCAAGTTCCATGTAAACCAGTCCATCGAGCTTCCGGCTTTCTTCCAAAACCCACAAAGCTCAGCTGAGGTGAAACTACACACCCTAGATGTGCGTAGGGCGGTCTTATACTATGTAAATAAAACCAGACCGCTAAGGAAAACAGATCAACTGTTTGTCTCCGTAGCTACAGGCAGAGAGGGGGATCGCGTCTCTAAGGGCGCTATCTCAAAGTGGATTATCAACTGTATACAGCTGTGTTACTCTCTTTCTGAAAAAACTCTGCCTTTTACGCCAAGGGCCCACTCTACCAGAGGCATTGGGGCCACTCTGGCTTTCATTGCAAATGTTCCCCTTGACACCATTTGCAAAGCAGCTACTTGGAGCTCTATTCACACTTTTACTCAGCATTACTGCATTGACACTCATTCCAAGGCAGATACACAAGTGGGACAAGCGGTTCTAAGACACCTGTTTGCTCATGACCCTTCTCACATCCCACCTCCTTCTTCTGGTACTGCTCGCTAATCTATGCACAGCATGTGATCTAAGCAGATTCCACAAGCCTCAGAAGGGATACATTACTCACCGTAATCGTATTTCTGATGCTTGTATCTGCTTAGATTCACATGCGACCCACCCTTCCTCCCCTCCGAGAGAAGGCGCATGGTTGCTTGTAGTCTTACCTTTCTGTCTATCTGCTTGGACTATCTGTACTCACGCTACTCCTCATGCTACCTCATGTCAGGAAAAACACAATCTGGGGATCCTAGACGCGTGAGGGATCATGGGTACAGGGGACGTCACACTAGGGATAGTATTACTGGCACGCCCTGTGTCGACGCCCATTTTTCGACTTCGAAAAACAAACTGTAATACTCCGCAGCTTCCACTAGATGTCGGCCTATGCACAGCATGTGAATCTAAGCAGATACAAGCATCAGAAATACGATTACGGTGAGTAATGTATCCCATATTCTATCTGAGGCTTGTGGAATCTGCTTAGATCACATGCTATGCATAGGCCGACATCTAGTGGTAGCTGCAGAGTATTCGTTTTCTGTTTTCGAAACTCAAAGGGACGTCGACAGGGCGTGCCAGTAATACTATCCATAGTGTGACATCTAATGTACCCATGGTCCCTCACGTGTCGATATCCTTCAGATTGTTTCTTTTCCACCATCATAGTCGGACGCAAATCACACATTATTTAAAAAGTTTAATTCTAGTATTCCTTTCTGTCCTTTCGATATCAGTTTACCGCAAGATCTATGGCGACGGCTTCAAGGATACGTTTCAATCGTCAAAAACAGCAACCTAACTCGACGACCCTTTGGCTACAGCCTCTGCAGTCGGACTTTCATTTTCTTTTCTCTCATTAATAGAATGTATATTCCCCATTACTCATCTATTTTGCCAAGCAGCCACACCCATACATCATGGAAAACACACCTTTTATATTTTGCCCTTCTTGTAATAGGAAGTTTCCCTGGAAAGACTTGCGCCGGGTTTGCAAATCTTTGTCTCTCCACGGATCACGCCAAAGGGGGAGTGCAAGTCTTGCAAACCGTTCAGGCCTAAAGGACCGCAAGACCAAATGCTGGGCCCATCACGCCATGCAGCCTGAGGGTGCCATGGACGTTGAGGGAGCCTCCAGCGATGGCAGCATCAATGTCTTACGTGATGCAGAGGGCAATCTGGATCCATTGGTTTCCCGCGTGCGAGCCCCTGACCCCAACAGGCATGATCGTGTTTCTGCAATGGAGACGACACCCGATGGCTCTAGCACTACTACCAAGTCTCATCGCACCAAGCACACCCCCACAGCTGGAAATAGACCACACGCACCGTCGAGGCGGAGGTCCGAACTTTCCCTGTCCTTTGGACCATCGCGATCACCACATGGCAGGCCCCTGAAACAGACAGTAAAGTCTGTTTTCAACACCGTGTCTAAACCTACAAAGTCCTCGGGCGTCGATGACCGGGCGTCGAAAGAAGCGTTAACTGCCTCCAAAAAATAAAAAGCATGAAGAGCTAGAAAATGAGCGAGTTATTCAAAAAGCACGTTCCTGACACCCTGAAAGGCCAGAAATGTGAAAAATCCATAAATCCTCCACGTCCCAGAATAAAGAGGTTCAAGGTACCAAAAGCAGGGATTCCTCTACCCCTGAGGGAACTCTTTCAGGAGCTATGCACCTTAAGAAAACCCCTGTCCCAGATCCCCACCTACACCTGCTACTGCTCACTCCCTCTGTAGTACCAAGCTCCTCACAGTGGACCACAGAGCAATTTGATAAAGTTATGAGGAGGATGTCCTCTTATTAATTTCTTTGATGACCACCCTGGGGTTCTCCAATCTTCAGGGAACCCCCACAAAGCGAGGCAGCAGCCACTTAGAGCCAAGCAGCGGTAAATCAGCCCAGCGCCAAGAGCCCGTCTAGGCATCATGCAGGCTACCACCTCGTATCCGGACCTAGGGCAAGATACGTATTACCATACCATGCAAGGCTCACAAGACCCTGGCACATACAGACCGAGATGACAAAGGGGACACAGTGGACTTGAACCAATATTATGAGGATGTATACCTCATCCAGTCCCCAGAACACTTCGACCCACTGGTGGCTGACTCCCTGGTAGACAACCAGTTACAATATGATGACCTGCTCTTAAAGGCTGCAGAACACTTCAAAATAGACACACAAGAAGCCCAAGTTGACAAAGATTTCCTGGAGGACCTCCTTTGGGATTAAAAAATCAGCAACCCAATTTATCCCCCTGTTTACAATCGGTACAGAGATGCATCCAACCCTCTCTGCTTACACCCAATTTTACACGGGCAGTCAACCCGTGCATCGAGATGTTCAGACCAGCCCCCTCACACCCCTTCTGCTTCAAGGGGCACTTAAAGCCTGACTCTTTAGTAGTTACTACTACAAAAAAGAGGCTGAAGCCCCTCCTAACAAGGAGAGTAAGAAAATCTACACCCTGGGCAGGAAGGTAGCTTCCTCAGCAGCCTACCAAACAAGGATAGCTAATAACACTACGTTATTGCCAGTTATAATTGTCACAAGTGGGATGAAATCGCTCAACAGATGGACTCAGTCCCAGAGCCACTCAAAACATAGCTCTCAATCACCATCGCAGAGGGGAAAACAAGTAGCCAATTGCATCTACAAAAACAACTTGGACGGAGCAGACAATGTAGAGAGAATTGTGGCAGAAGGCACACTGATTAAATGCCACGCATGGCTACGCCAATCAGGCTTCAAACTAGAAAACCCGGCAACCCTCCTAAACCTGCCCATTGACCCCAATGCTTTGTTTGGCAAAGTATTGGAGGATGCTCTCAAGAGCGCGAAAGAGGAATATGACGCTGTCAAATCCCTAGGGCAGCTTACCAACAAACCCTTGGGGCAAAGAGGAAGCACTAACTCTCGCTGTTCCAGAGGACAGTAATCCCAAGGGGCCTCAAATTACAACCAATGTTCGTCACAAGGGCAGTCCTCCCAACAGTGTTTTCAAAGAGGCGAAAGGCAATGACCACCCGCTACAGGTTCCCTCCCATGCCACTCCAGTCGGAGGTTGTATTTCACACTTTACCCACGCATGACAGGGGATCACTTTGGACAAGTGTGTACTTTCCACTGTGGTGGTGGGATATTGCATAGAACTGAGGCAAACGCCAGCCAACCAACCATCCGCCAACACAAAGGCAGTCTTCACAGGAAGAACAATAACGCCATAGAAATTGTCACGGCAAACCAGCTAAACAAGTGTATTTATTCAATGAACTTACTTTTGACGAATAAATACTTAACAATGCGCCCTGTCCTAGACCTGTGCCCTGCAAACGACTATGTAAAGCCACAAAAACTCTGCATGACAACGCTACAGCAGGTAATCCTACTACTAAAGCAAGGGGACTACATGGCAACCTTGGATATGAAAGATGCATACTTTCATATTTCAATGTTCCCAGCGCACAGAAGGTTCTTGTTTCAAAATAGCAAACCAGCACTACCAATTCAAGGTGCTACCCTTCAGCATAGCCTATGTTCCAAGGGCATTCACCAAGGTACTAGCGTTCGCGCATCTATGCAGGGAATCAATCCCAGTGTCCCCTTATCTGGACGATTGGCTAATAACAGGGGAATCCCCCCAAATCTGCAAGCAAAACACCCAGAGAACAATCAATCTCCTGTTCCAATTGGGATTCTCAATCAACGAGAAAAAATAGTCTTGTTCCAAGCCAGACCAAACAGTTGTCGGGGGCTGTCATAAAAACAGAATAGGGTCTAGTCTTTCCGTCAAACGAAAGAGTGCAAAACATACTGCTGCAAATACCTCCGTATCTGGCCTGTCACCAAATAACTATACACAAAGCAATGCGCTTGTTCGGGATGATGGCATCATGCATTTACCTGGTTCCGCATGCACGGCTGTGCATGCGTCCAATGCAAGAGTGGTTAGCGAACAGTGGTCTCTGGAAAGCGGTCAGTGGGACGATCTGCTGGTGGTTTCGCTAACCCTAGTTCAAGCTCTACGCTACGACAAATGACAACCTGTTAAAGGGAAAACCTTTTCACAACCCTACATTGTAATCGGTTATCACAACAGACGTGTCACTCACCGAGTGGGGTGCCCATTACCTTCACCACACAGCGCATGGCCTGTGGACAAAAATCACAGCCCAACCTTTTGGAACTACTATCAGTGCTCAAAGCACTGCAAGCTTTCAATGTGCACCTGTCAGGTCAGTTAGTACAAGTCCTCACGAACAGCACCACTGCCATGTTTTACATAAACAAGCAGGGGGGGCCACACACTTTCCAAGTCTGTCCAGGCTAGTACAAAGAATGTGGAAGTGGGCACATAAGCGGGGCATGTTCCTAACATCGCAGCATGTTCCAGGGAAACTCAATTCTCTGGCAAGCATGGATGAGCTACATTCAAAATATCTAATGGGTACCAGGTTAACAGTTAATCTCTGCACCAGTCCACGTGCCCCATTGCGGGCAAGACAATCAGACTTTTTCTAAAGTGGCAGCGTCAGTAAATGAAGTGGTCGGGGTGAAAACAACGGCTTGATTGGATAAAACCCACATGCATCAACTCAATGATCCGAGTTAAATTTAACATATGTACTCTGTCTTGTGATGTGGCAAGAGGCTGCGGTAACACAATAGTTAATCATGCATGCAATCTTTCTGTGCACGGCTCGCCAACAGACCTCATGTTCCTTGAAAATGAGGCCAAAGAGGGGAGAGAAGACAATCTTCTGCGCATCAAATTTTCTACCTAGATCGGAACAGCAACATTGACCACACCTTGAGAGGTGGACGAGCTCATTCGTCTGACCTCCCCTACTGTATGCTCTAAACATGGTCTTGAGCTCATTCATCACGTTGTATGACAACATATGGAACGAGGTCAGGATTCTTACCAAAGTACGTTCATGGCAGCACAATCGGAAGGAAGCCCCCTCTCTCTTCCTCATTAGGGTTGATTCCGAAGTGGAGTTGGAATGAATTGGGAATTTACAGCATTTCGGGCGAAGTTTTGGAATGTAGTTGCCCGCCATACCAAAAATGAAAAGTGGGGGCCTCAAGGAGGGGAGTTGAATACAAACCAATCTAAAAAATGTAAATGTTCCAAAAGAAAGAATGACCCAACACGTACATTATTTGGTAAATTCTCTTTTTGAGGCTGTAGGGAGAGGGTGTGGGAGGGGAGGGGGGGGGGGGGGTCAGGAGAAATTACTTTCCCCTTTGTTGGAAGATAGTGTGCCTTGTCCCAACAATCTGTGGATCAGGGGCCTGTCCCGATCAGGATGGTTAATTGCAAGAAACCAGGAGTGGGTGGGGTGGCAGGGTTGCAGACTGTAGTGGTGCAATCTACCGCCATGTTTCATACAGAGGCTTTTAAGGAGGGGGGTACTGGGGAGGAGAGGGACACAGGCTTAAAACCTTCACTGTTAACTATGCCTTCTGAAACAGTTCTGGATCACTTAAATCTAGTCTTACATTTCTGATGGGTACTCCCTTTGAACCACTCCATTCTTGTTCATTGAGTTCTCACCCTTAAGACAGTCTTACTAGTGGCTCTAACATCTGCCAGAAGAGTGAGCGAATTACAAGCTCTATTTCGCAAACCTCATACAATTTTTCACAAAGACAAAGTTGTCTTACAAGTGAAGCCTCATTTCCTCCCAAAGGTAGTCTCTGAATTCCACATCACTCAGAAGATAACCTTACCTTCATTCTATCCTCCTCCCCATCCAGGGAAAGAGGAAGAGAGGCTACATAGGCTGGATCCAAGGTGTGCCTTGAGTTTTTATATCAGCAGACTTGCTAGGATAAGGCAAGCGGAACAACTATTTATAGGTTATGCAGGACACAAATTAGGATTGGCAATCACAAAATGGACCATTTAAAGATGGATTATTTTAGCCATTCTAGAATGCTCCAAATTGGCAGGTAAAGAGCCCCCTCAACACCTTAGGGCTCATTCAACCAGGGGTATTGCAGCCTCTTTGGCTCTCCAAAGAGGGTGACCGATTCGGGACATATGTGCGGCTGCCACATGGTCGTCCGCACATCCCTTTCCAAAATTCTACAATCTGGATTCCTCCTCTAGCCAGGAGACCAGAATTGGCAAAGCTGTGTTACACTCTGTTCATTCTTAAAGGGAAATATTCACATTTTACTCCCACCTCAGTTTGCACACCACTGCTATGTGAGTCTATCAAGATAAGGAATACGTCGGAGGACACAATCCCTTCGAAGAACACATTACTTCTTACCTTGTAACGTTCTTTCGATTGGGATGTTCCTCCGATGTATTCCTCATCGCCCCTCCCATCCATCCCCGCAGTAAAACTTTCCTTGTAGTTGCAGCTTACGCTCCTTCAAGGTCAATAACGAATTCATGCACAGCTAAATTTTCAAGCTTCAAAACGGAACTGAGCAGGTCCATTTATACGCACGATGACGTCGGCGCCGAGACGGTGGCTGTCGAGGGACACCAGCTCGAGGGATGTCGACGCGCAGCACCCTCTACTGAAAAAATTTCCCAGGCCAGCAAGCTGGGATGTAATCTATCAAGGTAAGGAATACGTCAGAGGAACATCCCATCGAAAGAACGTTACAAGGTAAGAAGTAACTTGTTGTTCTACATATTGAGGTACAACTCTTCAGGTAGGGATAAGTAACCTGGGAGCTTTTTGATGACCTCACATTTCTGATATTTGGGTCTTCTGACGTGCTTAAAAATAGTTTCCGACAGAACTCTAAAAAAAACAGTTTTATCCCCCCACTGATGCAGGGCAAGCTAGTTTCTAACCTTAGAGCTGCCGCAGGGGCACTTGGACCTACGCTTAATAGTTTCTTCAGAAACCTCTGATGAATGCGATGTAAGGAAAGACAATTCATACTTCCCCAAATCTTCTGTATGAAATGGCCGAAATGGACCTTGGCCTCCATAACCTGAATACATTTTGTGAGATGATGGCCACCAAATTTGTAGTAAGATCTCGCCAGATCGCACAAGCCTGTCCTAAGACACTATTCCACCAGCTCGAGATGAAATCAGGAGCAGTTGCCTGCAAAAAACACCCCCAAATCTTGGAAAGTATCCCCCATTTCTTTCTTAGTTTGATCGACCAAGTAGATTTCAATTTATTACCACCAAAGGCGACTATCTTGGTCTTTGAAGAGTTGAAATTTAGCCCATTTTGTTTAAAATAGCTAGCAGCATAGGACAAACTAGGATGAAGGCCTTTCAGAGTTAGATCAATATAATATAGCGTCGTCCCCATATAAAAGTGAAGGGTAACTGACACCACTTGAAGGTGGGGGAAATAATGCATCATGCGAGGCGGTATGATCTCATTATCCACTGCCCATGAAGCAAGTCTAACTGCCAGACCGCTAACAGTGATCTTTAAGGCGCTGCCCAGCGAAGAAATGGGAATGAAACACTGTGGGTCAGCAGGTGAATCTGTCTTAAAAACACGGTGGGATAGTACTCTTAGACCATCTAGCAGCGAAGTCCAGAGGGCGCAATATAACATTAAAAAGTTTCTGTAGGTTTGGAGCCCACCAGTCCGGAAACCATATATAGATTTCTGAACTAGCACCGTCGGAGCTGGAGCCTTACCCGACTACAATCTCTTACAATGAAAGGGTAATTTAATTATTGGAACCACTTGGTTTCCAAATCACAAGTAGAGCCTGCACTACCACATTATACAAAATAGCCTTGTAGTGGGATACCCAGTCTGATGGCGAAATTGAACTACCGTCCACTTGTGGCTGATCTGAAAACCCATGGGCTACTAAGTTTCAAAATCCCCTTACATTATTATGCTTAATTGTCTTTTCAAGAAGGTCCCATTGCAACACAGCAAATACTTTTTTTCCTTCTCCATACGATGTTCCTTATACTATTGTTTGATTGTATACTACTGACCCAATGACAGCTTGTTGGTTTTAGATGCAGCCCACAGTACAAATTTAGCCCCACAACATTCACTGTCAAACCAAGCAGCATATTTGCAGACGTCTAATCGACAGCGTGAAGAAAGACTGAGACCCTGTCAGTATTTACCAGAAATAAACGCAATTAAGTTCTTGTAAACCGGAATTGCCACCGCTGGAGCCTCTAACTGAATTTGAGAAAGAAAACCTTGCTTACCACACTCGGTATCTGCTGAAAAAGAAGTTAACTTGCCCTTAGGTAGATTCATGCTGTGAGAGGCTTTAAAAGGAACTGCTAAAACAGTAGACGGGTGAAGGTGCTGCGGGACCACACTCCACAGAAGGGCCAACAGATCATGGTTGCTTTCTGGGCGTTCATGGATCGCAAAATCCATCACCTTCTAAACCAAATAGCAGTCTACCAGGCAATGAAAGAGACTCTTGATACCAGACTTGAAGTGAGACTTTGGGGGGAGTGGGCATGTCACCAGAACACCTCCCATTTACCTCATCTTATAAATTTTGTAGTAGGAAAGTGTTATGGGAAGTCCCACAAGAGTCTGCCTGTTTGAAGCACTGATCCCGCCTTGCAATGCCACAGGCAGCTTACAGAGATTTTCTTTGTCAGTTCCAGCATTCTCACCAAGTCTGGCGTTAAAGTCCCCTATAATGAGTATAATTGAAATTGCCAGCAACTCTGCTAGCATTCCATCGGGGGCAAACACGTTTTTAAAATTATTTTGGGTGCAAACAAATGTTGGTTAATTAAAACTTGTAGTCTGCGTCTCTGCCGGGAGCTACAGAGACTGCCAGGACTTGGTGCGAGTGGCTGGGGATTAGATTTAGGCACAAGTTAAGTGATGTACGTATTATAGTTGCCAGACTCTTTCTCGGATGACCGGACATTATTTGTGTAAACCCAAAACTCATGAAAAGTATTAACAAGCAGAGTGTCATCCTACAGCCAGGTCTCCTGCAAAATCAAAACATCATGTGTTTTCAACCAATTTATCCAGTCTGGATCATCTAACTTACTGCTCCTGTGCTTTATTTCTGTTGATGGTCATGTTTGCATCCACCGCAACATTTTCAGCACCTATCACCAAAGTGCTCCACCCTCATATAGGTTCTTTATGTTCCCAGTTATTGGCAAATGGTGCCATTATAAGATTCTACTTCAGATCGATCATAAACATTTGATGTAAGCAGAGACCACAGATGTTTTTCTTTTTGCTTACAGCAGTGCCTTGACACCTCCATTTGTCCTTTCATTCCTTCACATCTGTTTTACTTCTAAACATGTGCAAACCTTTGGCCGAGCAAGGCCAAATAACCTATTCATTCCGAAATGACTGTCACTGCAAAATATTATTCTTTCAGATATATATGAGGCACACTTGGAAGTAGGTAGTTTAGGTGGCAATTCTGTCAAGTGCTTATTGGGTGCCAAATTCTAATTGAAAGTTCTTAAATCGGTTTCATTAAACTATTTCTTTATTGATCTGATACAAAAATATTTTCACGCCATTAGTGCTTTTTCAAAGCTTGATTTTAAGAGGATGGTCATTAAGATAGTGGTCAAGCTCTGGGTTTCACAAACAAGTAGAACATACTCCTCTTTTAGATGGAACACTGTTTTTAGATGTAGCCAGTATGATATGCTTCGCCCATTCCTCCTTGTTACACTCAGCTTGTGTAAAATGGGTTTGATGTATGCCCATTTGATGTGAGTCACGTACATACACAATTATGTTGGTATTGATGCTATGAATGGACTCGTCCAGAAGTCGCATTGGGGCGGATACAAAGGCAATCCAGATCCTCAAGCAGCTCCACACCCTGTAGAATCAGCAATGGAGTCTACTCAAGGGCCGGAATGTTTGAGGGGAACATCTCTGGACTGGAGACGGAGCGAGCAGTAGCTGGAATGTGGATTCAGAAAAACAGGAGCGATCTCAAGTTAGTGGGTCTTTGGAGTAAATTGGATACTTGGTATTAGCCCCAGATCTAGTGAATGTACTATACACAGACACCTACCTAAACGGGCTGTTTCAGCAGAATGCACCACTAACTGAGAAAGCAAAGCATGCTTCTTGGCAGAAGAAAGTCTGCAGGTCTTAAGTGACGAATCTTCCCGGGCAGACGAAAGAACAGTGTTTGCAACCTACTAAGGGCTGTCTCAGACACTGGCTGAGAAATGGACTGGAGGAAAGCTGAGTGCTCAACCTACTGTTGGCTATAGGATCAGAGAAAGAGGAGCATTACCATGAGAGCTATAATTCAGACCCAAACCGTAGTCTGATACCAGGAAGTTTAAAACCAAAACCATGTGAATGACTGACATCTTTGTAATCCCAGCAGAGTGACCAACAGCTAGAGGTTGAGAATGTCTATGCCATGGTGGTACCCAGAGCCAATGGGGGGAGGAACTATTAAATGATATCCGTGCAACACTAGTATACTAGCAAGGGGAGGGGGTATACTTGCTACTATTAGCTTGTAGAATTTGAGATGAGGCACTATATCACTTAGAAAAAGAAGACCCGAATCAGGAAGGTTGCAGCTTTGCACCGTTTGATTTGCATTACTCACTGCCAGTGCCTACCTGTCTGCGTGTACAAAGCACACTTTAAGGTGCATTCTATTGTCATTGGAGTGATGGGGAGGACTAGCAGAATTTAAAAAATGTTGTATTTGCCCATTGGTTTGTACTACAGTGTGAGCTATTTGAAAAGGCTGAGAAAGAACACATTTGTGTACATTTTTCATTCTATATAGGAAGGGTTGTTTTCTTCAAGGTTTTCCACATGATTCGTTTTGATCCCAGCTAAGAGACCATGGTTTATAATACTTGTTTGGATAACTGCACTCATTGCCTATATATATGTGCCTCACCTGCACATTTCAGGTTTCATATTGAGATAAGTGGATCAGTCTGCCACTGTTAGGCAGAAACCTGTGCAGTTCCCTTAGGGACCACTGCAAAAGATTTAAGACTACAGGTGTTGGCAGTAAACCCACTTGGTAGCAGTCTGTACCACCCAGATTTACCTGGTAGCTGTGGCTGAGCAGTCGGACTTCTCTCAAAAAGAGTTAGGCAGTATGCAAAGTATACACAATAGGCACCCAGACACACCAATACAAGCAAACACTGACCAGATCTTTGGTATCAAAGTATATAATTATTTATTTATAAACACACTGTTTGAAACACTCCAGCACTCTTATTGTAAAATATTCTAAACACAGTTACTATTGTAATATATACACCCCTTTTTCCTTATCAGATAAGTCACAGTAAAACACCACTTATTTTCATACAGAGGTGAGCGCTTAACTAGATGGCACTCCAATAAGTTTGTGAAAAAGGGAGGGAAAAAGACAGAATATGGAAAGGTACACCACTCTAAGATTCAGGAACACTGTTAGCAAGGCAGAAGAGCAAAAAGTCACTGGTGAGCCAAAGTCCAAAGGCTGGGCCCACTCTTAGAGAGAGCAGAGCACAAATGCGCCCAAGATCACACAGTTACACTAGGCTTTGAAAGTCTTGCAGAGGGTTCAAAAAGAGTTTAGAGAGGCTTAGGAAAGTTTAGCCAGGGTGTCCCAGGTTCGAAAGCCGGGGGCTAAATCTACCCCGTACAGTCGGTAGCAAGGGAAGCCAGGGGGGACATGGTACCTTAAGTGGTAAGGATCCTCATGCGGTGGCAGTTGTTCCTGGCAGTGGGTGCAAGTCGCGTCGTCAGATGAAGGTCGTTGCACTACTAGGGAAGAAACCAGCCGCAGAGTTTTCCGGTTAAAGGTGGTACCTTTGTTTACGGTCGTGGTAAAACGTGGTATCCCGGTTGCCGGGG
Source organism: Ambystoma mexicanum (assembly GCF_040938575.1). NCBI lineage: Eukaryota > Metazoa > Chordata > Amphibia > Caudata > Ambystomatidae > Ambystoma > Ambystoma mexicanum. Next base: position 1,336,140,528 of record NC_090922.1, on the reverse strand, counting down.
TGCTTGGCACAGGCAAGGCGGCCACGAGGTACGTCGGGAAGGCGAAAAGACGGTGAAACTGGTTATCCCCACCAGTCAAAGGAAGAAGACTCTCCGGCGGGAGATCTCCTCTGTCGTTGGGAAAAGTGGTGAGACTGTCCAGCTGGGCTCCACCGGTGGTGGTGTCGTGGCAGGTCGGCTCAGCTTCTCCCTAGTCGGATTCTTAGGTCTTGTGGTGACTTCTGAAGTTCCAGTCCCCAAGCCCTGCTTTTATAAAGAAAACTCCTATTCACTCAGCCTAGCTGTCACTCAAACATGCTAAGTGGTGAGCCGGCCGGCTCACCACTTGGGCCAATCAGGACGGAGTGCGACTTGAGTTGCCTAGGCAACTCAGTCCAGGGTGCCTAAATTCCCCTCCACCCCTCCTAAGTACCCCAGACAGAGTGGCACCACTTTGGAGGGCTTCTGTGGAGAAGCCCGCCAAAAAGTGGAACAAAGGGCTCGACTTGGGTTGGAGTCACAGAAGAGAACACAAACGCCATTTTAGAATCAAGTTTTGGCAAAAAATACCAACCGGAGAATTAATATTAATTCAATAAACGGGCTAAATAATTAAATAAAGGTAGTAGCCTAAAACAATGGGAATCCCATAGGAAAATATTTGCTGTTGAATATAAAAAGTAGTATCCACTGCCACCAGCCAAAACTCGATCAGGAGACGTGCCCCCTCGACTAACAGACCCCGAGGCAATTGAATTGCCCCAGCCAGTACGTCCACAATATGATGGTTTGTACTGGTTCTGTTCAGAATTTAAGACTAGTAAAGTCAATGGTGACTTTTACATGCCCTGGGAGACAGTAGTCAGTCCCAGGGTATGGAGTCTATACTGTGGGGGTCACTATGACACCCCTGTGTCACTGCACTGAGGGTCACAAAACACACATCACAAAAACACATGAAGCCCTATGGAGTAAAAGACCCCGTAGCCCATTAAACACATCTAGATTCAAAGAAACACACTCAAATCATGCCCAAGAGTGAGGGTGAAAGAGTCTCACTCTTGGCAGGAGAAAAAAAATAACCCCCAAAAATCCAGCAAAGCTGCTGGGGGACTCACTAGGTTAGGAAATTCAGCCTAAACGGAGAATTCTCCCTAACAGCCACATTTACATTTAGAAAGAAAATGCTAGGTATTAGGGCACAGGCAGAACTTTTGATGTTCCTGGCTATGTTCCAAGACACATTATGTATGTTGTAAGGAACTCATGGTGGCAACAGTAAAGACAGACACAAGTGATCACAGTTCAAGGGTGTTTATTAAACAGTATATGTAGGTTGGAAAAACGCCATATCTAAACCTTGATCTAAGATGGGAGCAAGCAACGACCATCAAATAAGGCAGTCCTAGTGGCGTCTTGTCAAACAAAAGGGCCTATACAAAAAAAACGATTGCCAATCCTTACAACTAAATACAAAAATAGCTTGGGATAAGGTTCACAAGAAAGAAGTGTTCACAAATAAGTCTGAATGTCTCCCTTGCCTACGTTTTGAGGGATAAGGCGGGACTCCTGAACACAGCACATACTCGAGCTTTCCCTGCACGAGACAACAGTTCCGCTCTCAGCTATCGGGACCTTCGGTGGTTAAGTCTCTCTTCTTCAACGTCTCTTGCCTCCAATGACCTGATATGTTCAAAACAATAAACAAAAGTTCCTTTCTGCTTTTTTTTTGGGTGATGACTTCTCACCCCTGGATCCCCCTCTTCCGGGCTCGGATCCATCTCGAATAGCCGCCTCCCTCTTTCTGGTTCACTACGGCTTTCCCTCAAACAATTTCACATGTGGCATTCACAAGTCTTAATGTCTTTGTAAACAGTTCACTGTGGACATTCCTCTGTCGAGACTCTTGTGAACAGACTGTTCCTTATGACTTCAGGCTTTGCCCTGTTCTATTGGCATCCCTCTGTCGGGTTCACTTTTGCCAGCCTCTCAGTTCCTTCTACTTTCTTACGCTGCAGGATTCACCTCCCTTGGGTTTTCAATGGTTCGCCGGTCAAAGACGTTCCACTGTACAGAGGATTTTGCTAGACACCTGTATGACCATTTTGACCTTTTCCTTACAGATCTCCTAGGCCTTCTAGTATCGGTAGTTTCAACAAACACAGGATCTACCAGTGTGTCTCGAGTGAAAACCCACGTGGTGCCAGTCCCCTCTGCATCTGGTTTCCCTTAACAGTCCTTTAAAATTCTCTCAATTTGCCAATTTGCGATTATCGTTCAACACAGTTCAGTTTATCGGTACTCCCCTTGACTCACTGGCTGTGATGAACTGCTTGGCTTTGCTTGTATCTGGAGTCAAGGATTCTACCATGGCAGCAAGCGTTTTTCTCCTTCCTGCTCATCAGCGAAGGCGTGCTTCATGTACCATTGTGGTCTGCTGCAACACACACTGGCTATTTGCGGTCTTAAGATTCCTTCCACGGAGGCTTAGCGGGTGTGTGTTGGAAAGGGCAAGGTTGCTTCTCTCCTTGTTACCTTTTCAATTCGTGCCACCTTACTCCTCCTTGAACTGCTGTTTGTATAGCTGTTTCGTCGTGCGGTCTGTATTGCTCGTATTGTGCTCTCGTGCTCCACCTTTTATCACTGTGGGAAAGGGAAAGGGCAGGCCGGTGTGTGATTCTGGTCAATTGCCTGACTTTGCCTGACCCTTGCGTTGGGACATGTCAGGTAAACGTCTCTGGTTTTAGTCTGTTGTCTTTCGTTGTGTGCAAAAGTGTTCCTGTCAGGAAAAGGGGGAGGGTGGTAAGCAGAGTGTCAGAGTATCCTGCGTGGTAGGATGGGTACGCTGGTTTACAAGAACAGGGGATTCCACATCTCACCCGTCTGTGTCCCACTTCCACTCCCCGAGGACATCCCATCCAGGTGATCCTCCCTCACTGATCCACCCCCAGGAACTGGGTCCAATAGCGATGGCCATGTTCTGGCCACCTGAGTGACAGATCCCCGGAGACAAGTTGGGGGAGACACCATCAGGTTTCTCAGTGTATATGTATAGGCACACACTATATCACTTAACTGGATTGGGGGACTTACTACTAGTTCAATCTCCTTACCACTCATGACTCCAGATACACTGTCTTGCATTATTGCAGTCCCACTATGGGGACATTACTATCATTTTATGTATTTCATGTACCACTTCTCCACTGCCTCTGACTCGTATCCCATGTTTTCACCATGCACATTTTTATAAATGTCCAACCTAGCTCTCCCTAAAAACGGTGTGATTCCTTAGAAAATGAGCTGGTGAAAGCCTCCAAACTGCTTGAGCGCAACTCATGTCCATCATGCAGCCATACACCACATACATATAGTATGAGACATTGTCTGGTCTAGATCTTTCCTTTGCTTGAAAATGAGCCAGACAGTCCTGAAAATGTCACTCGCACTGATCTTTAATCGCAGTTAAAAACATGCATCTCTACTATTACAAACCTACTCCCATACCATCTTACCCATTGAACTGCTCTGTCTTTTGTATAACCCCTGCCCCCTCAACGGTCTCCCCCTGACTCATTTCCATCTCACCCCCATAATTTCCTTCTTTCCCACAGACTGGCGGGGTCACAATACGCCTCCTCTCAGACAAGATCAGCCACTGTAAGACCTCTACTGTGGTGATGGCCCCATTATAAATATCAGTTAACGTAACATATGAAATGGGCAGCCAACTGGCTAGGTTATGAGAGGTGACCCATATAATGGCCTGTGATGACCTGTCACTCACTTTCAATCTTTTTATAACTAATCTTTAAAGCACAAGGAATAGTAGCCGACTGTTTTAAAAATTAAACGACGATACTACAAGACCAGGGTTGGTTGGCAGGAGACAAGTGGTGTGGTGAGAAGCCTGAAACCGCTTCATAAATGAATCCTTAAAAGAGGAGTGTTTAGAGCTTCTTAAAACCATAGTTGCCAAGGTGACCCATTCCAATCCAAGTTTTCTCTTTGCATTCTGGGACATGTAGTCAGTTTTATAATGGGAAAAGGGGAGCTACAAGTCCCAGAATGCAAAGAAACCAGGACTGGATAAGCACCTACAGATTGGAATGGGTCATGCTTGCATGTATGTGAAACTCCTTGCGGGCAGAGCTGCACCACTAACTGGCTTTGGTACGATGAGGAGCTATTCTAATGTATTTACCAGGGAAGTGTAAATCTACTTTTTTTCCCCTTGAAATCTTTATTCACTTAATATTTACATAAACAAAATGATACAGTAATACCAATGTACAGGGTAATGCTTATTCAAATACATAAGTTTAAATCTTCAAAGGGGGCAATAGAGAAAGGTGAAAGATGAAAAGAGAAAAAAAAAACAAGTTAGAATGTGACTAAAATAACTAAGCATAAAGGTTATTAAATCCTCCCCAGATCATTTCATATTTATGAAGTTGATCTTTAGCGTTAAAGGATACCTTTTCGAATGGATTGTGTCCTCCCACGTATTCCTCATCTTAGATATATTCGTCAGCTTGCTGCTTCTTTCGGAAAATAAATTCACCAGAGGGGGCTGTGCTCGCGGTCGTGTAGCTTGGTCCCTCGAAGGCTGCCGTCGAGCGCCAACATCATCTCTCGTATAAAGGGCTCGAGCCGCGCCCGTTGGTACAGTTCCGTTTTTCCGAGCTTCTGCTTCGTGTATACAAAACGTCGCGTCAGTTTTTCTCATCGAGATGTCTTCTTCCTCAACACCCAAAATGGGTTTTAAAAAGTGTCTCAAATGAGGAAGAAAGATGTCCATTACGGATCATCACTGCAACTCTCTTTGGTTCCTTAGTCCTGATCACCGAGTCGACAAGTGCGGGTTGTGTCAGGCAATGTCGAACAAGGCTCTTAAGGAACGCCAAGGTAAGCTAGCGGTGGGGGCAGAGTCTTTCAAGTCTGCTAAAAGACTCAAGAAAATCGAGATCTAAATCTCGTCATGAGTCGAGGCGATCAAGGTCGAAAAGTTACTCAAGGAAGTCCTCTTCTTTCAGCATGGGGTGGCATGGATTCACATGCTCATGAATATTCCCCGTCGTCAGGCTGGGAATCCTCGGTAAAGAAAAAATCAGTATTAGTTTCGTTTCTGATCGGTCTTTCTTAGCAGTAACCAATCACTGGTCTCTGGGTCATACGGCCCCCAGCCAATGAATGCCCTCTCCCTAAGCCCCGCCGGTGGCAGCCATCCTCAGATTTTTACCGCACGTTCAAGTGTTGGGAGTCCTCGTGCTATAGCTCTCAAGCATTTACTGCGTTTTGCGCTTTTCCAAAAAGATTTATCTTTTTTCAGTTTAATCAAGCCTCAAGCTCCACCGTTTCTACTTCTGATCAACGGGGACCCGTTTCAGATTTTTCTACGCCCCTCAAGGGTGAAGTTTTCGCCGAGTTACGCTTCTTGGAGGATTCCAGAAGTTTTCTGAGGCCTACCTCTCGGACGAGAGGAACATGGCCCAGGAGAAGGGAAGCTCGACTCCCGGCAAACTGTTCAGGATCTGCCCTGGATGCAATCTACAGAATGTGTTCAAGGAGGACGAGCATTCGAAATGCCTATACTGCCTCCATGAGGACAAAACGCACGTGGAGAAGGACTGTGCGTTTTGCATGAACATGTCGGATCGGACTATGAGGGATCGTCGGACCCGTCTCTCCAACTGGCTGGAAGGCAAGAGCCCGGCAGGTGAGAAGAAGTCCGAGCGGTCTTCGAAGTCCTGTGAGGGCGCCTTGGTGATGGGGGCCCAACAGAAGGCAAAGCACTGCGAGTCCGCGGGCACCGGGAGCGCCGAATGGTCGGGCTCCTAGGCTGCCAGGCAGGGCAGGGCGCACCTTCACCGACGCCATCAACCACGAGCCAATGCTCTGGCTCGGGGAAGAGAAAACCCAAGAACCCGGCTAAGCTTCTAGAGAGGCCCCGGTCGATCTCGAAGGAACCGGCCGAAGGGGAGCGAGGCAGTGACCCTCCCCCTAAAGTGAAGGCCTCAAGCGCGCCCAAGGTGGTGAAGGCCTTGATCCCGGCCAAGGCCTCGATTGAGGGAGTCGCTGCGGCCCTGGGGAAGCCTGTGGAGGCGACCCCAGTGGAGGTGACCTCGGGGCCCAGAGTTTCCCTGCCTCCGCAGAGGGAATCCTCTTTTAAGCCCATCGCGAAGACCCCCGTGAAGACCCCGGTGGAAAAAGAGGGGGGTCGGGGGAGGGGGGCGGTGGCCGTTACGGACACAACCTCCGAGGAGGAACTGACCGAGAATTTGGAAGAGGCCCGGTCCCACGGGAGGAATCCCAACGAGAAGGGGACGACGAGAGAGAGGGTGGCGACGACGAGGTTCCCGTGGAGGAGCAGCAACCGTCACGCCCGTCGCAGACCGAACCGCAGGACAACTCGGCGGCCATTTTGACAGCAATCCAAGCCTTCTGCACGGAGATAAGGACAAGAATGTCCCTACCCCCAACGGACGACCCAGCTGAACCGGGTCCGTCGGGAAGCCCTCCAAACAAGAGGAGGAGAATTCATCCAGCGCCCTTTCAGCCCTCATGGCTTTCTCAGCCTTTGTCGCCTTCCCCGATCCCGAGGGATGACATGGGAACAAACACGGCCACGACGGGGACAGAGATGACGGCAGTGACGACGGGACTGACCTCCCATCTGATTTCTCGGGCGTCCCCGCCTGACGAAATTGGCTCCTTCCTCGCCATGATTGCCATGGCGTCCGAGCTTTTTCAGCTCTGCCCCGAAGAGAAGGAAGGCTTCCTCTACCAACGGCGCAAGGCCAAGAGGAAGGCGGTCCTCGCGGTGCCGTTGCTGGATGACATCTGGGATGAGGGACTTGCCCTCCTGAAGAACCTGTCCACGACGCCTGCCAAGAGGGACCGGTACGAGAAGTAGTACCGGGTTCCTGACGCTGCCCCGTTGTGCCTTAGGGCACAGCCGACCCCAGATTCGGTTGTCTCAGCAGCGGTCTAGAAGAAAGCCGGGGGGGGGGCGCATCAGCTTAATCTTCAACTTCCCCACTGGACAGCGAGGGAAAGAAACTGGACGCCATGGGACGACGAGTCATCTCGCCGGCGGCGACGACGATTAGGGCGGCCAATGCCCTAGCCATTGTGGCCCGCTACGACAGGGAATTGTGGTACAATATTGCCCCCCCCCCCTGTTGGACTTCCTACCGGATGAGAAGAGGGCAGAGGCCCTGGCGATCCTACAGGAAGGTGAGATGGCATCGGACCACGCCTTAACGGTAGCCACGGACATTGCCGACACCGGTTTCCGCCAGTTTGGCAACAGCGTTTGCCTTAGACCACGGGGGTGGCTCAAGGTGACGGATTTCCGCCGAGACGCGCAAGCCAAGGTTTTGGACACGCCCTTTGATGGGAACAATCTGTTGGGAAAGACAGTGGATGAGTCACTGCAGGCCATCAAGACCGACAGACGGCTCGGGCCTTGGGAGTTCTGCAGCAACGGCGGCCGCCCTTTCAGAACTCTGGAGGCAAGCAAGGTGCCGCCAAAGGATTTGGCGGTGGCTCCTAAATGTACCGTCGGGCGGTCTGCTCCTTGTCGCAAGAGGCTTACAGGGGACGAGGCAAGTCAGGTGTATCTCGCCGTCGTCGCCAGGGAGGCCAAGGCCGCAAGGCTGCTTCCAAGCAAGACTGAACCGGCCGTTGCGTCGGGCCCCCACCGAAGCACCCCGGTGGGAGGCCGGCTGATGAAGTTTGTCAGCGTGTGGGAGTCCATCTCCACCGACCGTTGGGTGCTGGATGCCCTGGCCTACGGGCACACTCTGGAATTTCTAAAGAAGTGCCCCCGAATTCCTCCCATGGCCAGGAAGGAAAACCACGTCCCTCAACTGCTGTTAGAGGTAAGGGCGATGCTCAAGAAAGGAGCCATCGAGCTCGTCCCAAAGAGGCTCCGGGGCTCCGGAGTATACTCAAGATACTTCCTCGTCAGAAAGAAGACCGGAGGATGGCGTCCCATCCTGGAACTGCGTCAACTAAACAGATACATCAAGGCACAGAAGTTCCGGATGGTCACCCTCCAGCACGTGCTGGGCCACCTGGAGGAAGGCGACTTCCTATCTTCGTCGGATTTGGAGGATGCATACTTTCACATCCCATACTAAAAGGACACCAAAGGTTTCTCAGGATCGTGGTCCAGGGACGGCACTACCAGTTCAAGGCCCTCCCATTCGAATTGAAGTCGGCGCCCAGGGTATTCACCAAGTGCCTAGCGCCGGTGGCGGCTGCGCCTGCAGGGGATCCACGTCTACCCCTACCTGGACGATTGTCTCGTCCTAGCAAGAACAAGGGAACTTGCCGTCGAACACACAGCGAAGACCGTCCGGCTGCTCACGGACCTGGGATTCTCCAACTTCCCCAAATCCCACCTGGCGCAGGTCACACTGTTTCTGGGAGCCAGGCTCGATACAGTAGCGCGATTGGCCTCGCCGTCGGAGGAAAGGACGAAGGCCATCCTGGGCAATGTGCAGCGTCTGCTGGCCACGGATGTGACCAGGGTGAGGTCCATCAAGTCCCTTCTCGGGATGATGGCCTCATGCATCTACCTGGTGCGCCTGTGCAGGCTTCGGATGCGCCCTCTACAGGAGTTCCTCGACGCCCGTTGGATGCAAGCGACGGGCAGCTTCGAGGACAAGATCTCGCTCAACGAGGTATTCCGCCAAGCAATTCGGTGGTGGGGCACCCGCGTGCATCTCGCGGCAGGCACGGATTTTCAGACCCCAGCGCACCAGGTGACAGGGACGACGGATGACTCCCTGGAGGGGTGGGAAGCACACACCGGAGATCTTCACGCGAGAGGCCTCTCACTCCCGGAGCAGAGGATGCTCCACATCAACATACTGGAGCTCCGAGCAGTGTTCTGGGCCCTCAGGTCGTTTCTTCCGTCCCTCAAGGGCAAGGGGGTGAGGGTCTTCACTGACAACACCACCACGATGTTCTACATCCAGAAGCAGGGAGGAACAAGATCCCCAGCCCTGTCCTGCGCTCGTGCCACGAGTGGGAACTGCGTCCGGATCAAGTGGATCGACTCAACGATGGGGCAAACCGTAGCTCGACCTGTTCGTGACGGCGAAAAACTCCAAGTGCCAGAGTTTCGCCAACACGTTTCCCCAGCCGAGGAGCATGGGCAATGCTTTCTCGTTCCCTTGGGACGGCCTGTTCCTGTGTGCGTTCCCTCCGTTGCCGTTGCTACTGCGACTCGTCAACCAGCTCAAGAGGTCCCGGTACAGGATGATCCTCGTTGCACCGGCGTGGCCGAGGCAGATCTGGTTCTCGGACCTTCTGGACTTGTCAGCGTCCCCACCAGTCAAACTGCCGACGGACGGAGATCTTCTCTCCAGAGAAGGAGGCGCGATCCTTCATCACGACCCGGAGTCGCTGAACTTGCAGGCCTGGCTCCGGCAGCATTAGAGTTTGGAGGGTACGATATCCCGGCAGACTGCAGAGAGGTTTTTGCAAAGGCCAGGGCGTTCTCAACTCTCAAGTGCTACGGAAACAAGTGGAAGAGGTTCTCTGTCTGGTGCCGTGCACAGAAGATTAACCCTCTACGGATTACGGCCCCTCAAGTGCTACTGTACTTGCTGTCACTGGCCAAAGCTGGACTAGCTCATGCTTCCATCAAGATGCATCTGGCAGCGATTTCCCGATACACCAGAACTGCAGGACGGTCATCCCAGTGGTCTCATCTCCTGGTGAAGGAGTTTATGAAAGGACTGTTGCGATCGTTCCCGCCAGTGAAGTCTCCAGCCCCAGCGTGGGAGATCAACGTGGTGCTGACCAGGCTCATGGGCCCGCCATTCGAGCCTTTGCATTCAGCTCCGTTGAAGTTCCTGTCGTGGAAGACAGCGTTCCTTGTGGCCATCACCTCCGCACGACGCGTGGGAGAGATTTAGGCCCTATCCTGCAAGCCTCCATACTTGACTTTTCATGAGACGAGAGTGGTGCTGAGGACGCACCCCTCCTTCATGGCCAAGGTGCCGTCGGACTTCCATCTCAATAAGCCCTTGGTGTTACCAATTTCCTTCCCGTCCCCTTCGTCGCCGGCCGAGAGGACTTTGCACTCGCTGGATGTAGCTAGAGCGCTGAAGTTCTACGTGGACCGAACGAAGAGTTTTTTCGAAGACATCACAGCTGTTTGTGAACTTTGGACATGTGAACCAAGGGAAGGCTCTCTCAAAGGCTTCCATTTCCAGATGGCTCTCCGGCTGCATCATGCACTGTCACCGGTTGGCAAACCGACCGTTGCCCAGCCATCCGAGAGCCTATTCGACCAGAGTGATCGCTGCTACCTCGCCGTTCTTGTCTGGTGTACCCCCGCTGGACATCTGCAGGGCTGCTACGTGGAGGTCGATGCACACCTTCACCTTCACGAGATTCTACTGCGTCGACCGGGATTCCAGGGAGGAGTCCAGAGTCGGCCAGGCAGTGCTGCGCAACATGTTCGCCTGAAGTTGGGCCTGGTGAGGAGGTAAGAGTTGCTTAATGTTGAGCCTTTGCCACCTCTTGTGGTTGTGCATGTGTGTACTGCTATGTATTCTTATTTTTTTTAATTTTTTTTATTTTTTTGTATATGGTTTACAAAAAGAAACCTTTACAAATACATTAAGTAACAAACATTTCAATATATTAAAAAGATACTTAGAAACCCAATTATCCCTTTTTAAAAATGAGAAACACATAACAAATCATTTAAATAAAAGAATTCAGTGCAAGTTAAAATATGAAATGATTTCGCAGTTTCCCTTTACATAACATCAGTCTTAAAGAAATAGCAGTAAGATTACAACAGTTTCATAAAACAGATTTTCAGACAGTTAAATCAAAGGGTAGGCGCATACAAATCTAAAAATTTGATAAGTCCCGCCACAGCAAGACCCTCTTTAATATTAGAAATGGCAAGACACCTAGACCATATGAGATTTTCTGCCCCTAAAATACCCAGGGTATTGAATCTTCCTAGATAAAGATCCCTTGGACCTTTCAAAGCAGTACAATCTAGAAAAGGATGTCGAGTAGATTCAATTACCCCAGGAGTATGACAAAACCGACATAGAAGATCTGAATTACTAATCTCCTTCCTTCTATGAAGAACTTCCCTGGTGGGGAGGATATTCCATCTAAGCTTAAGAAGAAGTGAGCGATAATGACGGTTAGGGAATTGAGTCAATATAAAAGACAGGCAACCTCTCTTCTTATGGTCAAATTGTAAATCATTAAGAGAAGGATAAACATGCAATTTTTCAAGCGTGTGACTCCAATCATCACTAAAAAAGGATTCCTTGACTTTATTGGGATTTGTTAACAGGGTATCCTTATCTGTGGAGAGGTCTGATAGCGTCCTATCGCAGAGGTCACGGAAACTAGAAAGATATGGATTACGGTCTGAAGATCCGTTTACAAAGAGTTTTACCCACATCAACATATAGGGTGTCCTGTTTGGGAGAGAGCAAGGCAGAGAAAAGGGTTAAGACTCTCCAGAGAATTCTAACTCGCAGAGAGACCAAGCCCAATTCGTATCTTATAGCTACTATTGGGACACTATTAGGTAATTTCAAAATTTTCCTCCAATAAATACCCTCAAGTGTATCCCAAAAGGTCAGAAGGGCTAAATAGTGCAGTTCCATTCCATAGTTTAGTTTTGGGGTCCCCTTACCCTTAAAGAAATCGACAATAGGCTTAAATGAGAGCATACCATACTTATCAAGCTTAATCGAATGGGAAATAAGCGGGAGCATTTTATGTCTGAGTGAACGCCTTAATTCAATGGCTGATGGCTGAGCCAGAATGAGGAATCCCAAGTAGACAATTTTATGTGCTCTAATTATTTTTTCCCCCGTCAATTTTTCAGATTTTTTTGTTCCCCTCTCTCCCCCTTGAGAACACCAAAGTACGAGTTTTACACGGGTTGATTTTTAAACCGTTAAGGGTGGCATATTCTTCAACAAATTTGCATATGAGCCTCTGAAGGCCGACTTTAGTATGGTCAAAAAGAAGAAAATCGTCGGCATATGCCAACCATGAGAGCCTAAGATCCCCCAATTTAGCATTGACCATGCCTGAATTTCCAAGAAATTCCTCAACATCAGCAAGGTAGAGGATAAAAAGGCATGGGGCTAAAGAACAGCCCTGTCTAACCCGATAGGAGTCCTAATCCTTCTGGAGAGAGTTCCTTCAAGATCTATCCTAATATGGACCACTGAATTCTCATACATTGCCATTATTAGGGATAAGAGACCTGGGGGAATCCCCCACTTTGACAACTTTCCGCAGAGTCTTGAGCTAATTACCAGGTCAAAAGCATTTGACAAATCAATTGAGGCAACATACAGAGAAGCACCATATTTTCCCCAGGTGGAGGTTTGGAGGGCAGATAGAATAAAACCATTGAGATTGGTAGAATGGCCAGCCCTAAACCCTGTTTGTTGCTTCGGGAGAATATGGATTTCCTTAATCCAGACAGTCAGATGGGAGAGAAGCATAGAGGCAAAGAGTTTACAGTCCGCATCAATAAGAGAGATTGGTCTGTAATTTTTGACCAAAGTTTGTTGGCCTCTCTTAAAGATCGGGACAATATGTGCTGTCTGCCAACTGGTTGGAACATTGCCAGAGACAACAATATCTTGGAATAACAAACATAAAAGTTTTGCCCAAATTTCCAGTTCCGCTTTAAAGGTATTATTTGTTAAACCATTGGGCCCAGGGGCCCTTGAAGTCTTAGCTCTGGCAATGAGACCAAGTATTATCTCATAATCAATGAGAGGGACCCAAGGAACAGTTAAATCATTCTGCCCCATTGTACAAGGTTCTAGCCCCTCTTCCCCTGTGCCATAGAGTTCAGTATAGTGCTCTACCCACTGATCCTCAGGAATGGCATTCAACTGGTCAGCCACCATCACATCATCTTGGCTAGAGAAAATGGCCCAGAAAGCCCTAAGATCTCTCTTAACAAGTACTCTAAGCATAGACTCCGCATCATTTTGTAGCAGGCTAGATTTCCTAGATTTGCAATATTTTTTTTATATTTTTGGCGGATTGTTTTAATTTTGACTTTTTTATAATCCGTCAATGTTGAGTACTTGGACCTCTAAGTTTCCTAGTAAGCACCTTTTCATGGGTCAACTCCTGATCAAACCTATGAGAGTGCGATTTTTTAGGGAAACCTTTCCTAAGAGAACCCGAGATACTACCATGGAGAGCACCAAGAAAACTGTCAAAGTTTAAAGTGTTAAACACTGCCAATTTCCACGAAAGAGAAGTATAGTTAAACGAGGAAATCAATTTACAATTAAGAAGATTAATATTAGCAGGTGACCAACGTATCCCTGTCCCTTGTCCCACTGATCTAAGGTGACAAGAGCCCCCAGTGGGCAATAACCTCATGGGGAAGGGAGAGGGAAAAGTAACTACCAAAGACCCATGGTCACTCCATGGGTTAAAAGAAACCTCAACCTTAGGCAAGAGAGAAGACAAGGAGTGGTCTACAAAGACATAGTCTATAGTAGACACTGAAAGACCTCTATGCCAAGTGGGACGTGATGGAAGAGTAGCATCATAGTAACCATTAAGGCAAGTTAGCCCAACCGAGTCCAGGGCTAAATTCCAAAGTTTACCCCAATCAAATTTCTGTCCTCACCGATTATCGTCCCCCCCCTCCCCCAATCAAGGCCAGATCATCATATTTGGCCTCGGATGGAATGGAACAGTCAGAGTTAAGATCTCCAGCCAAGATCAACTTCCCCCTGGGATATAAAGATCTCCATGTAAGTACTAGATCCGTTAAACTTTCCAAAAACGATTCAAGTACAGCTATGCCCTTATGCCAATATACATTGATGAGAAGAATATTAACCAGGCCATCAAGGAAAGTAACATCCAAAGCCAGAATACCAAAAGGCGTATCCGCAGCAATCTTGCTCCTAAAGCCAAAAGAGGCTCTAGTTCCAATAAGAAGGCCCCCAAAGGCCCTCCCTCCTGAACTGGATTTAGCACTTTGGGACTGAATAACAAATCCATCGACAACAGGTGGGGAGAGCAGCCAGGTTTCTTGTAAAAAGAAAGTGTGAAGCCCTAATCATACGTACTGTATCAGTATTAGTAAAAAGATGAATACTTCCCCTAGAATTCCAAGAGAGAAAAATGAACTTATTCAGGGCCAGAGCATGTATATGTGTAACAGGGCACTTAGAGGAAATATCATTTCCAGAAACCAGAGGTAACCTGAGCCCAGCTTTTAGCGTTTCCATTGAATCTGGGCATAAATTGCCTCCGCTGATATTGCGGAATTCTTTCTGGATGGTACACAATTGTAAGGTTTCCCCTATACTCTTCACCCCCTCCATATTTACCAGGCGGATGATTAGAGTGTAATAAATTTACTTCAAAACCAAACTGCATTAAACCATCCCTATTAGTTCTAAGACCAGTCTAGATTTCAGCACAATATTGCTCAAATTTACGCATCCCTTAATGGGAAAGAAAATCCTCTCCATATCATAACAAGAAATGAGTGAAAGAGAGGGAAGTTGATGGAAAATGTTTAAAATATTTCCACGTTTGAGACAGATAGGCATATCCTAACCCCAAAGGCTAGTAAGCTGCAAAATATCAAGAGAATCTTTAGCCTCCACTGGATGAGGTAAAGAGTCAGTTATACATTTAGTGAACTGACTTAACAAATCAGCTTCCAGATCAGTGCCCTTAGCACCCCTTTAATATAGACCTATTTTGAGTGGCATATGGTCCCAACGGAAATCTTTCAGGCAAATGAGAAATATTCTAATTTTGAGAGAATTCAGGGCTGGTGGAGGAGGTTTGATGCCCATTAATTAAACCTCCATTTGGCACCTTAGACTGAGTTAAGTTAAGGGAATTAGGAACATAGAGGCCCTCCACTGGTCTAAATCCAGTAACACTCGCCCCCATTGTAGACTCTCTATTGGTCAGATGACCGTCGGAGTGACAGGAAGGAAGGCTATCTATAGTGGAAGAAAAGGTATTCAGTGCCCCATCCTTGGGCAAGCACGTAGCTGGAATGGGAACCCCCCAGTAGATGAGTTTGTAGTAAATAACTCCTGAAATAGTTTTTACCATGTTGAGGATGACCAAATTCGCTGATAGCGGAGTAATAGGCTCAGGATCGGTAGGAACTAATGTAGATGAAACATTGCAAGGAGTAGTTAGGGAAATTGCATCAGAAACAGGTTCTGTCTACTTACATACAGTTTGGGGATCCAAAATAACTGGAGCGGTATTGTTTATAGGCTCCGGTTGAGTTAGAACTGTTTTTGGGAGACAGGTAACGGAGGTTTTCCTCGATCTGCCCAGTAGAGGCAACCTCCACCCCAGGAATATTCTCCCCTAGTATAGGACTAAGTACCAAAAGATCAGGCTGACTGGGTATAGCCGAAACAGACGGTAATGAGGTTACTCCAGCAGAAGCAGTAGCTACAATAGGAGTAGCGGTCACAGATACTGCTAATTCCACCGGATTCGTAATCCCCTTAGAAGGGGAGGGAATTGTTGCACAGACAGGGGCACTACCCAAAAAAAGGTTTTTAAAGAATTGATTAGTATAGGAATTTCATATTCTTTTGATTTTTTGTTTTCTTTATTTGTTGATTATGCTTTTTTTTAACTGTATGAGCAAAGCCCTTTGAGCCGAAGCCTTAGTGAGGTCGATAATATCAGCCAGTTTTTCCACGGTAAAGTCAGGTTTAGAATCTAATAATGAAACAATATTATTTCCCTTAACTGACTCAGCCATTACTTGAATGGTAGGTCCTGAGGATAGACCCTTCGGAAGTGGGCTTAAAGATTTAGGAATCGACCCCTCTAGGGCTTTCTCTACTAGTAGTTTGGTAATTACTTTTGTGGAAGTAATAGCGGGACCTACATCAGGGATATAACCCGCTTGTGTAGCCTCAGCCTTCATAGGGGAGATCATAGAGAGTTGATGAGAGATCCCCCTGTCGAAACCATGAGAGGAAGTTCCTGGGACCCTATTAATGGGGTCCCCTGGGAGAGTAGCCGTTTGAACACTTAAGGGTATCTTGACCGGAGGTACTTCCATAATCGGATGAGTAGAAAGAACAGAGTCTGAAGACTGCTTTGTTATTAAGGGATGTTCTTCCTTAATTTTAACCAATTCTTCAAATCTATCCAGACCTTCCAGCCTGTTATAGATTTCAGAGAGTAAGAGAGAGTGTGATCTGACCTCTGACCATATATTGTCATAAAGACTTGCAAAGGAACTAAGAACCATATACAATGCAGATAAAGTGGGTTGATAATGTTATTCTGTCATCTGCCTCTTTAAGAGTGAGGTGCATAACAGACTGGCTAGCATGATCCTTTTGTAAATCTAGAAGTAAACCCCTTTCTCGAAGCCAATTTTGCTTCTCAGTATACTCATCAATAAAATCAGTGAGTTCCGAAGTAGAGCCCCCATAGGGAGGCATCACAGCTTTGCTTAGTAACATTGTTTACGTTAATGGAGTTAGGATCCAAATGACTTTCTGCTATTGCCTTATCTGCACACTCTGATACTAATATCATCAATATCATTGTCTCCAGGGTCTTCAGTGTCCAACTTCTTTGCTACATCCACCAGATGTGTATGATCCAAAGTGGCCACTGATGAGACTGAGAGCGGAGGTTTGATAAGGGTACTAGTAGCTGTCCTTTTTCCAAAAAAATTAGATTTTTTTTCGCTTGGATAGGTTTACTCTGAGAACCAGTGTGGGATTTTATTTTAGGGGAATTAATCAAAGGTCTTGTGGGAGGAGTTTTAAACAATATGGGTTTCACTATGGGAATGTTGGCAATGCCCACAGGTGTAGCAGAGAGAGGACCATGAATAGAGGAAGTATGGTTAACCTCCTTACCAGAGGAAAATGCCACAGTTGATATGTTAATACCAGAAGTACCACAGTTCCTATCAGCCTCTGCTGGAGGCAATTGTTCCACAGAAGACTCTTTAGAAAGAGAAAAAGATTCATTAGCATTCATAACAGAATCATCCGACATTAAGGCAGGTAAAGGCAGCCTAGGTTGGAGTGGAACGGGGGTTTGGTGCACAGAATTCACTGTGCTAACATTGAGGTGATCAGTGTGTATCTTTTCCCTAAGTAGGCTGCCCCCTTCCTCCAAATTTGAAGCTATAGTAGCCGCCAGACGATCCTCCTGTGCATCTATTGAAATATCTTGATTTCCAGTGAAGATGCAGCTATTATTGGCTAGTGTGCGTGGAGTAATACCCATCAGGTTAAATAAATCAGTCCTTTCTTGCGAATGAATTTGGGGATGAGCCATACATTTTTTGGAAACGTAATCTTCCAAAGTATCTACTATTGTATGTTGTGACTTGCAAAAAGAAATAGAGATGGGTTTTCCTGATGCAATACCATCCATTGAGCAAGGAGAAAGAACCAAAACTACGGGGGGAATAGAATCCAGAGAGGCCTCCAAAGCTACCTGGCTCCTAAGTCCCTTACCTGTCATTCAAACCGGTGTAGGTCACAGAGGGACTAAGGCAAAAAACCATGGGGATAAACAGTTAGACATTTTTTTTTAACAATGTATAAAATGCACTGAATACAAAGATTAGCAAAAACACATGAAATAGCACAAAAAAAATAGTTTAAAACACTATGATAAAATACAATAAATATGGATCTCCTTCAAAAATAGGGCTAATAATCGGAACGGAGTATAGCAGCAAATATATCAATTGATAGATCTGTTTAAAAGGTCAGTCAATAAAAGAGAACCATTAGGCAGCAAAGATCTTAAGAAGCTCCCAGTAATAGGGTAAGGAACGCCTGACAGCTCGAGGAGCTGCCAGAGTCCGACTCGCCCACCTTACCCGAATTACTATTGAGTATTAAGCAGATGAAGGAGCGTACGACCGTAAACTGGTGTACTCACAAGCCCGTTGTACAAGGACAAGTCGCAACCAAACCGCAAAACAGCGGCTCCAGCCCTTACTGTCTCCAGGGCTTAACGCCGCAAGGGTGGTTGGGCCGGCAATAAATGCTGAGAAAAAGTAACGTGATTAGACACGTGACTGCAAGAAAAATGAAGCAGAGCTAATCCAGCAAGAACTCAGCTCGCAGTGCTGTTCCTGGATAGAATGCTGCAGGCAGTGGTAAGCGTTCGCAGAGCAGAGCGGTCCTTCAAAGCAAACCTTCATGAGGATGTGAATCCATGCCAGACCCCATGCTGGAGAAGGACCAAGTTTCCTACCTGTAACTGTTGTTCTCCAGCATGGGTCTGGCATGGATTCACATGCGAACCCTCCCTCCTACCCCTCTGCGGCTCTTCACTTGGTCATACTGCCACTTTACATGCTACCAAATCTGAGGATGGCTGCTAGGGGCGGGGTTTAAGGAGAGGACAATCATTGGCTTGGGGCAGTATGACCCAGAGACCAGTGATTGGTTACTACTAAGAAAGACAGATTAGAAACAAAACTGATACTGATTTTTTCTTTGCCAAGGATTCCCAGCCTGATGACGGGGAATATTCATGAGCATGTGAATCCATGCCAGACCCATGCTGGAGAACAGTTATAGGTAAGTAACTTGTTCCTTCCTCGTCATCGAAAAAAATCAAAAAAGCGACGTAATGCATCTTCGTCCTCTTCTTCCTCGCCCGACAGAAGGTTAATTTCTTGTCTTTCGAAGCATGATTCCCCAAAGAAATGGGAGCCTTCAGGGCTTCAATGCTAAAAATGTTTGAGAAGGCGGCCCGTCCCCCTCAAAAAGCTATGTGAAGAGCATGTCCCTGTCCACTCTAAAGGTGATGGAAGGAAATCCAAAACGTCTCACACTAAATCCAACAAAGTCAAGGGCGTCCTTGGATGATGATTCTCCAGCGCCTCATGAGACTGTACAGAAATCTTCGGTGCATAAATCAAGGTTGCCTGAGGACAAAATGGCGTCCTCATCGTCGAAGTCAGCTATCGACTCGACGCCGTCGAAGCCAAATATGGCATTGATGCCTTCGGCATCGAAGCCTTACTTGACGTCGAAGCCATCCTCGGTGACCTTGGGGAATCCTTCGAGTTTGTCGAAGCTGGTGTTGATTCCGTCGACGCCTTTGTCTGGGAAATCTTTCATACCGATTCCCAAGATGACAACTATGGCTAAAGCTAGGTCTGTTCCACCTTTACCAGAAAAGAATTTCCACCCTCAGCCCAGGCAAGAATTTTTTTAATCTGTCTATTTTTGTTGAACAAACCTCTGATGAAATTACATCAGCTGGTGTTCGATTTGGGACAAGAGAAGTCCCTGAGGAGCTGGTAGATCCTAATTCAAAAATGTCAGACCTTTATGACTACCTACTATCGGCCAGTGGCCTAGATACCTCACGTGAGGTAGATTTTGAAAGGCCTGACACCACAGACCATGCTGAACTGGGGTATAGGAACCTCATGGGAAGAGATTTTATGGTGTGGAAGTCTGTGTCCCCAAGATATGACCAGGACGATTTAACAGACATTATTGATGAAAGATCTCAGAAAGACCCAGTCCTTCCCTTCCACAAAGCTCTTCAAAAGAGAATTATGACAAATTGGGAGACACCTGAATCTCTACCAGCTGTGAGTAAGAAATTTGTCGGAAAGTATAGACCTGCTCCCTGGGATCCAGAATATTTATCTAAGCATCCTTCGCCTGAAAGTTTGGTAATTCAAGCTGCGACTGCGAATAGACAGTCGGCTTATCCCTCTATGGCCTCTGACAGGGACGATAAAAAGATTGATGCCTGGGCGAGGCAGGCTTTTACTTCTGGTAGTATGGCCCTTAAGTCTACTAATGTGACTTGTACATTAGCTAGGTTCACTTACACCCTGTGGAGCTGTTTAGATGCAGCGGCTGATCACATTCCGGAGGGTGAGGAGAGCGGGATGGTTTCCTGGCGATATTAAAGGATGTGAAGGAGGCTATGGAGGAGTGCCTCAAGTCAGGACTGGATACTGCAGAGATTATAAGCACATCCATGGCATCTAGCGCGGTCTTGTGTAGATTCCCATGGCTAAGAAAATCTGGTTTCGCATCTGATGTTCAATTCAGGTTACTTAATATGCCCTTTGACGGCTTGAGGTTGTTTGGCAGCAAGGCGGACGAGAGCTTGGAGAAGCTGCAGACCTCGAAAGCGACAACAAAATCACTCAGCACAGCTGTAAGGCAACCTCAACAGCACTCTCATGCAGGGTCATCTTCCTGGAAGAGTCGCCCTTTCTGCTTCTATTCCTCTTTTGGAAAAGGGAGGGGGCAGGCCAGTCAAAGGGAACAACAAAGAAAACCCTTTTGTGGTGGAAAAGGGAGAGGTGCTAGATCAGCCACAGCAGCGCTTACTACCTCCTCAGCCGCTGCTGCAGGCACTGCAAAGCCACTTTGAGGCCTTAACCCACAAGACCCCGGTGGGAGGCAGAATCACTCAGTATCTGGACGAATGGCAGGGCATTACGTCGGATGCCTGGGCACTAGACATAGTGACCCATGGTTACGGTCTTCCTTTTCATCAAAGGCCTCAAGATCATCCACCGGGAGCCAACTCTGTAAAACTTCCAGACCCGCTCCTTGTGCAAGAGATTTTAACCCTGCTAGAGAAAGGTGCAATAGAACATATACCTGTAGCAGAGAGGAACAAGGGTTGGTACTCCACTTATTTTCTCATCCCCAAAAAGAACAGAGGATTGAGACCCATCTTGGATTTGAGAAATTTGAACAAATTCTTCAGGAAGGACAAGTTCAAGATGGTGACCCTTTCTCAGATCCTTCAGGCTCTTCAGCTTCAGGACTGGCTGGCTTCATTGGACCTTGAGGATGCTTACTTTCATGTACCAATCCATCTCAAATGCAAAGTACCAGAGGTTCGCAATTGGCGGATCTCAGTATCGGTTTCTAATTCTGCCATTTGGGCTGACCTCCACCCCGAAGGTCTTCACCAAACTAATGGAGGTAGTGGCAGCGAGTCTCAGAAGGGAAGGGATTCACATCTATCCTTATTTGGACGATTGGCTAATCAGGGCAAGTTCACCCGAACTAGCCCAGGGACATCTGCCCATGACCTGTCACTTTCTTCATAAATTGGGCTTCTCCCTCAATTACAAGAAGTCGCAAATAATTCAGAGCCAAAGACTCCAATTCATCGAAGCGATCCTGGACACCACCTCAGGGAAAGCCTCGCCTCCCAAGGAAAGAGCTCACCACATTCTGCAGATGGTAACAAAATATCAGAATGCCCAACATCTACCGGCGTTCGATTTCATAAGGCTGCTAGGCCTCATGGCATCCTGCATTTTTCTGGTGCCAGCGGCTCGACTGAGGATGAGACCTTAAATGGGCCCTCAGGACTCAATGGTCCCAGTTTTCAGGGGAGATGTCAGATCTTCTACAAGTCCCGTCCAAGGTGGCTCAAGATCTCCTTTGGTGGGCTCACAAGGAAAATATCCACAGAGGGGAACATTTTTGGCAACCATGGCCGGAGATGACTGTAGTGACGGACGCCTCACTCACAGGGTGGGGAGCCCACACCAACGATCTGACAATCAACGGTCATTGGTCTCCATCGGAGTCCAAACTACACATCAACCTTTTGGAGCTGAGGGCAATCAGACTGGCGCTGAAGGCCTTTCTGCCCTCTGTACAGGGAAAGAATGTCCTGATAATGACAGACAACACAGTGGCCATGTACTGCCTCAACAAACGAGGCGGCGTAGGATCACTCCCACTGTGCAGAGAGGCAATGCAGCTCTGGTTCTGGGCTGTGCAAGAAGGAATCTCTGTCGGCAGCTGAAAACGGCGGCGGACGCTCTGAGCAGGCAGGGAACAGTCTCCCACGAGTGGGAGCTAGCTCAGGAAGTCCTTCAAGAGATCTGTTTGCGACCGGTGCCAAACCAAAGTGCGAACTGTATTGCTCAAGTGAATTTCCCCCGAGAGGAGCTCTAGGGGACACATTCGTAGTGGATTGGATATTTCCACTTCTTTACGCATTTCCTCCAGTCCCCGTGATTCCTCAAGTAATCGGGAGGTTAGGAAAGTTCAGGAACACCATGATCCTAATTGCCCCGGATTGGGCCAGGAGAACGTGGTACCCGGACCTTCTGGACATGTCCATCTGCCCTCCAATACGTCTACCACAAAGAGAGGATCTTCTCTCACAAGAGGAAGGTCGGGTTCTCCATCCAGAGGTCAAGACACTCAACTTTCACGCTTGGATTCTGAGAGGTTGAGATATAAGGATTGGGACCTCCCGGATGACGTGATGGAGATTTTGCTTTTGGCCAGAAGTCCAGCAACAAAATCCTTATACCGGTGTCGTTGGAAGAAATTCAGTAACTGGTGCAGGGATAAGAATGTGGATCCTTTTCAATGTGCCACTCCCATGGTGCTTTCCTTTCTATTACATTTAGCCAACTCGTGGCTCCAAGTTGGAACTATGAAAGGATATTTAGCAGTGCTATCCATCTTCAAGCGCTCCTCAGAAGAAGTCTCATATTTCAAAATGCCTTTAGTTATCCAATTTCTTAAAGGTTTAACAAATGTGTTCCCTCCTACAGCTTTCCAAGTTCCCATTTGGGATTTAAATTTAGTTTTATGTGTGCCCCTGTTGAGCCTATACATTCTTGTCCTTCAAGGCTCCTAATTTTAAAAACGGTTCTATTAGTGGCTCTAACTTCAGCCCACAGGGTGAGTTGCAGGCGCTCTCTTGCAAGCCACCTCATACGGTTTTCCATAAAGATAAAGTTGTTTTAAAGGTCAAGCCTTTTTTTCTACCTAAAATAGTTTCGGATTTCCATCTGTCGCAGAAAATCACCTTATCTTTTTATCCTCCTGCACGCTAGTAAAGACTAGGAAAGATTTCATAGACTAGACCAGCGGTATTCGAACTGTGGGTCGCGACCCCCTATGGGTCCGCGGGTGCATGCCTGGGGGGCCCTGAGAGCTCAGCATGAATTATAAAAAAAATATATATTTTTTTAGATTCGAAGAAATGGGCAGGGGTGGCTCACATGGTCGGGCTGAAGCATGAAACTGTCTCAGGCAACAATGAAAAAGTGGCCCACAGTTGTAAATGGATATTCATTCCTTTAGTCACAGACTGGGCCTCATTGTAACTATGGCGGTATGGTAACAACGGTGCCAGTAAGCTACTGGCACCGTTGCTAACGTACCGCCTCAGTAAAAGTTGGGCTTGCGGGTGCCTGACAGCCCACGA
Organism: Ambystoma mexicanum; assembly: GCF_040938575.1. Taxonomy (NCBI): domain Eukaryota; kingdom Metazoa; phylum Chordata; class Amphibia; order Caudata; family Ambystomatidae; genus Ambystoma; species Ambystoma mexicanum. Next base: position 1,336,117,284 of record NC_090922.1, on the reverse strand, counting down.
GGTCTGACCTGGCAGGCCGTGCAGCACCCGCGAGCACAGTTCGTCGGATGCACCGGCACCGTTATTAACAGTGCCGGTGCATCCGAGCTCCCCATTCCCATTGAGCCCTATGGGGCTCAAATGGAAATGGGGATCTGCCGGTACCAGCACCCGCGAAAGGGCAATTATCATGTCCGCCTAACTCGGCATGACCTGGTAATTGCCCATTCGTGGGTGCCAGACCCGGATGCAACTCCAGCGGCAGCCGTGCCGGTTTTACTGGCACAGCTACCGCTAGAGTTATAATGAAGCCCACTGTTTCAATAGTACCCAAGAGTGTGCTTTGTGTTAAAATATAAGTAAATTGTGATCGATTCAGCAACAATGGTCAACATTACTAACTGCATAGTTAAGTAACTCATCAAAATGGTCCACATTGGCCAAAATGGTGGCCCATTTTGACTGGCCCACACTAGCATTTTACATTTTTGGTCAGGTATTGCACTATAGGCCTGTCCGAGCCTGGCGGCTCATCCATAATGGCAAGGGGCACCCACACAGTGGCCCCTCACAAATTATGGAGGAGCTAAGGAGCCAGCCCAGTGAAACAGTGAGCACTCCCTCAGCTGCTTTATCCAGCTAATGGAGTGCTCCTGGGCTGGCTGAAATGTCAAAGGGAAACACTGTTTCCCTTTGACAGTTCAGTTTAGTTCCCCAGCCGCACATGCTCACTGAGCCATGCAAGTGCTGGGGCATTTTGCTTCGCCAGCATTGCATAGCTCATTGGAAATGCTGGCTGGGGCACTGCATGTCTGTATGTCCGAGGGGGAGCTCCTGCGCCTCCTCGCACATACGGACAGAGCAGCTGGAGCAGGCCGTTTCAGCACCCACACGCGTGCCAATGCAGAAGGTACGGATGTTCATTGTTTTTATTTAAACATGTGTATGGATGCGAGTATGCTTATGTTATGAGTGAGTGTATGGTGATGGATGCTCATGTGAATGATAGTGATTGCTGTATGAATGTGCAGTGCCTTGCATACACACATAATCATGTTGATTGTGTTAGGACCAGTGGGGCCCAGGGGACAGGGATGGTATCTTTTTACTGGACATCTATCATTCAAAACCCTCTGCATTGTCCACAAGGCTTTCTGGGGCCTGGGTCCAAAATACCTTCAGCTATTCCTCCGCAAATACCTCCCCTCTCGAGCTCTTCACTCCTCTACCTCCAACTCCCTCAGGGTCAGTTGTTTATCAAAGAAACGAGCTGGGGGTAGATCTGTCTTCGGCTGGGGCCTCCCTCTGGAACAGCGCCCTGCCACTCTAAAACTTGAGGAGAACCATCTTTCTTCCTGCACTTATCAGACCTACCCTGTCTGCTGCCTTAAACATAGCACTTGCAAATTGCTGGCTGCACTATGTTTGTTGCCTTTATTATTTATTTATTGTTATTTATCTGTTTCTCCTCTGCTTCGCACTTTCCACTTTCTCCCCCTTCCATGCACTTTTCCCCTCCCCCTCGCACTTGCGCGTTCTCAATGTCACTGGGCCTAGTAAGATCGCTGTTTTATTCTCCTCTGTTCCCCTCCCTTGCCTTGTCGTGCTCTGAAACACTTGTGTACGAGCGCAATAGAAATAAAATATCAATATAAATATCAATGCCTGCCCCCTGGACTCCCAGCACCAATTGCAAACTGTTTGGCTATTTACCCATTTTTTTGTTAAAAGTATGCTCTACAATGCAACATTTTAACCTATTATTTTAAAAAAATTCACAGGGGGGAAACCCCCTCAAACCCCTCTTATTGGTTCAAGCTCCCTCACTATGCTCGGTCGCTATTGCATTTTTGGCGGAAATAGTTATGCCCCTCCACTTAAAAAAGAAATGCCAGCTGCCACTGGCCCTCAGACTGTGTTGGGAACGGGATGGGGGAACCCAGGGACTATGGTGGGAGCACAATGGGTGGGAACCATGGGATAGTGGTGGGAGCAGAGTGGGGAGAGCCCGGGGTGTGTGATGGGGTGGGGAGAGACCAGCGACTGTGATGGGAGCAGGTAACGGCGCGCAATATATACTGTCCATTTGGCATTTCTGGGGGGGGGGGGTCCCGACCTGCCCAAAATTTGCTCAGGAGGGGTCCCGGCCAAAAAAGTTTGAAGACCACTGGACTAGACCCTAAAAGGGCTCTCAGTTTTTACATATCTAGACTGCAAAGATTTGGACAAACAGACCAGTTGTTTGTCGGGTATACTGGACACAAATTGGTCCTTGGTGTGTCTAAACAAACTATCCAGATGGATTATCCTAGCAATATCTGAATGTTACAAATTGGCTTGGAGGGAGCCTCCAGATGGTTTAAGGGCCCATTCAACCAGGAGCATAGCAACTTCCACGGCTCTTCAGAGGGTTGTCCCAGTGCAAGACATTTGTGCTTTGGCCACTTGGTCATCAATGCACACTTTTGCAAAACATTGTTTAGATACCACTTCTTACCAAGGAGAGCTTTTTGCAAAAGCTGTCCTTCATTCTGTGCATAATTGAAGAACTATGGTACTCTCTCCTTTTCTAAATTACAACAGCTATGGGAGTCTATCTAAGATGAGGAATATGTGAGAGGACACAATCCATTCGAAGAACAAGTTACTTACCAACTGTAACATTATTTCGTCTGGATGTTCCTCCCATGTATTCCCAATCGACCCTCTCAACCACCCCTCTGTACAGTGCTTACGCTTGTTGAACTACGCGGCCTCGAGCACAGGGCCCTCTGGCGAATTTTTTTTCAGAAAGAAGCAGCAAGCTGACGCATATATTTAAGATGAAGAATACGTGGGAGGAACATCCAGTCGAAAGAACGTTACAGTTGGTAAGTAACTTGTTCTTCTCTACTAGACAAGAGACTAATTTTACAATCAACACAGGGAGGGGGGGAGGGGAGTGTCACTTTTCAAAGTTTTTAAGAATGTCTTAGGCAAGAAGGGCTCTATATATCCAAAACAGCTTACCGCTAGATGATATAATTCTTGAGGGAAATAGTCCCAACACATCAAGAAGTAGGACTCTAACTGGCAGGTTTCCAATATTTCCACATTTAAATGTCATTTTTGATTGTATATTTTGTGATGTAAATCCAGCCTTTAACCCCCTTTTCACATATATCTTTTTAAAAGATATACTTTTCTTTACCATGACCTTTGAAAACAAACTTTTGTCACTATTAGGCCAGCCCTTAGCTGCCTTATTCTTTGTGGAGAAACACTGATCTAACGTTTGATGCAAGTCAGTGGAAAGTGCGTTTCAACATCTGCTCCTCCTTGTATTCCCCCTGGCGAGGATAAGTGGACCCACATATGCACTTTTAGATGGAAGGGAGGTATCCAGCAGGTAACCTTGATTTCTAGTTCATTGCCATTAGAAGACAAGGACTTTGGTTAGTTTGTTCATCCATTTCAATGTAATGTGTTTACAGCTGGGATAACACCACTTGTCTACTTGCTTGCCAGTCCTGACCACATTACTTTGAGTATACCTTTTTTCATTGTCCTATTTCAGGTGGCTATACACATCGTTTTGCTGTAGGATTTAGGTTCCTAGAAGTAATTGTGAGAATAGTATGCTGCAAGTATATCCTACCACATTATTGGTAATATTGGTGACTGCTTATTGTTTGACTTTACTATTTGTAATGCTCATATATTGTTATATTGTGTACTTCTGCATAGCCTTTAATGTTGAAATTTAAACTTGTATTTAGCATCGGCCACTGCAGTAACCAATTCAGATGTAAATATGTATTTATTGAAAATTGTTTGTAGTCAGGCTGGGCCTCCTGCCCAAGCTACTGCATTGTGACGTAATAGGATTCCTAGAATGTAGATGAGAAGCTCCTTGGTGAAGCACAGGCAGTTTATGCAGCCTGATTGTGGGGAGGGGAATTCAGAGGAACCTTAATAAAAGATCAGAAATAACCTTATTCCAGGACATCACTTATATTCTGTAGACAGGAGATTAAATATACTTGAAGGTTAAATAAGAGAGAATTCTGTATGTTGGGTGGGAGTGTGAATGGGAAGGAACAGAGAGGAAGAGGGGGCAGGTGGCGGAGGCAAAAAGAAAACCGTGAGAGGGAGGCAATGAAGTGGAGGGGATAGGACGACGTTGGGCATAGAGAAGTTAAAAGGAGTGGTTGTAGGAGAAAGTTGCATAGAGGGAGTCAAAATAGGGAAGTGTATTAATCAGAGGGGATAAGGCAATGAGAGAAAGTAGTGGCGTGGAGCGGTGCAGTGGAGGAATGAGCTGCGTGATGGTTTGACGCAGAAGCCATAGAGGAAGGAGGAAGCAGCAATAGGAGAGTACAGAATAGGAGAACCACGAAAGTGAAGTGAAGCAGGGAGGGAAAGGGCCAAAGAAAAGGTCCGCCATATACTAAACATAAGCAAATTCATTCATTGGTGGACAAATCTGGGCTGCAAGCTAAAGACAAGTGGAGTCAGGCGTGTACCACCAGAAGGGCAATATATGACGCCTACAAATACCGTAATTCAATGTTTGTACCAGTCTGGTACAGGACCACTGTTATAGTGTCCCAAGGCACCTGGAGTTGTGCCAGGTTCTGTGCCAGTCCAGGAGAACAAACTCTGCATCCTGACCTGTTGCGAACAAGGCAAGAAAGAAATTTGTTGACATTTAAAGCTGCAGTGACTGGGAGTGTATGTTTGCTGCCAACAGGACAGAGTTATCGAAGGAAGGCAGTGCAAGGAAACTCTATTATTTCACACCAATTCATCCAAAATCCCACCCCTTTACCTCAGTCCAACCTAAGTCTGCTTATTACCATTGGCCAATTTCCCTCACTACCGCTTGCAACATGTCTGATATTCTGTTCCCTTAACATACACGTTTCTCTACTCCTTATGTATGGAGGCCTCTCAAAGGATGCAGCAAACTGTTTCCTTTTTCATTACCACAACACTTTTGGGTTATTGAAAATACCCACCTGTAGCAGACATAGCTCTGGGAGAACTGAAGCAAGCTTAATGTCTTCATTCCTCCAATCAGGTACTTTTACAAACTCTTTATTCTTACCTAAATCCAACCTGTCACCATTCCACTTTCCACGTTTGACCCCTTTTAGTGTGCTGGTTTTCCTGCTTGTATTGGGCTCTGCGGCCTTCTAATGCTTTCCGTAACCACAGATGTAGGTGATGCCTTCTTTGCAGTCCGAGATCATCCCTGATTGGCAACCTCCAAATAGAGTACTTGGAGACAGGCATGCTATCAAGAGAGAAACCGACTCAAAATGGTTTGTTTTAAAACCTTTTACTACAGTTCTTGGGTTTGGTGTAAAGCCTGGCTGGTCCTAACACTACAGGGATAATTCCCATACCTGATGTTTCTAATGGCTGTCGTTGTCTAATAGTACAAAATAAGTCAGTCTGTGTCTAAACCTATGCTTGCCCTCACTCTTTGCAAAAATATGATATGAAGTACCTTGAAAAGGAAAATAGTGGTTCAACAAAAAGTGGGAAACCAAAGTTTGTTTCAGGTGGTCTTCTCACCAGGTGCAGTTTGGTCAATGTCACATAAATGTGTTCAACCAACAAGGCTGTTCGTAAGACCTTCTCCACAGGGACCTTGTAGTAATTCCAACTACTTTCAGTGTCTTTAAGTTCCTTGGTGTTCCCTTCCCCAAGCTTCAGCTTATTCAAGTTTCAAACAACCTGAAAGAAATTTAACACAGTTCTTTTTTAAGCTTCTCTCGGTTCCCTTCCCCACGCTTCAATGCTTTCAACACTATAATGATAACAAATACGTTTCCAACTTGATTGAGCCTCTTAGAGTTCCCTTTCCCAGGCTCAGGCCCCTTCAACTTTCAAACACAAAACACAATATCTCACATTTACTTTTAGGTTTCACAGGTTGCCCTTCCCCAGTTTAGCTCCCTCTAATTACAAACACAAGTTCAGCTGGCCATGATGTACATTTTCTTTAGATAGCCTTTCTTACATACCATCCTCTCATGGGGTAGAATGAGGCTTTTGAAAATGCCAGGCTCTTTGCTTTTCCTAAGATCGACTCTGCTGATCCTTTGTCCCTCTTTGTTTCTTACTCTTGCTTTTCTTTGTACCTTTTTATCTTGAGATGCTTCCGGCACCCCTTTACTTCTTCTTTCCTCTCTGTGCACAGTTGCACTGTTGTCTTCCTTTTTATTGTGCCCCTGGCACTTTTCCTTTACTCTTCTTGTGCTACCTTGCACCCTCTTTTCTGTTACGGGTCACTCGCTCCCTTGTACTTTTCTTTACTTTCACTCACTTTCCGCTCCGATCTGCCTTTCGCTTTACTTTCTGCTCCGTTCTGTCAACTTTATACTTTCTGCTTCGCTCTTGCTTTCAGCTGCACTTTCAGCTTTTCTATACTTTTCTTTCCTTTCAATTCCATGCTGCTTTTACTGTCTGTGCCTTTTTCTCCCGCTCCGCTCTCATCCAAACGCAACCTCCTGAGTTTCTCTGACCTTATTCACTAAACTCGCCGGGCAGTGTCTCGTTGAGAGGCTGTCCATCCAGGATATAGGGGGGTGAGGTCTTGGTCTCACCACCTGCCCTTTCAGACACCTTTGGGGTCAGCACATGAGCACTCTACTGAACCTGGTCGGCAGAGTGCAGGCTGCGTTTCTCCGGCTCCTCAGAGGCACTACTTCCTCGCCACGCTGCAGCTCTTAAACCGGACTGCATCCCCAGCTCGCTCATCCCTCTGTGCAAGACTACGCCTTTGACAGTGAACAAACCAGTCTAGTGGAGTCAGGTGTGAGTGGTTACTATTGACTACCTGACCACGCCCGACTCTTAAGTGTTCTGAAAAATACCTGAAATGCACTCAGTATGGACGGTCTCTTCTTAATTGACTATGCCACAGACTTTTGTGGCTATACCAAGGTGTTCATCCATGCTTTGTACTTTCTATTCAGTTATATGAACCATGTTTGGCCATCTTGAATGAAGACCTTACCTAGTGTTGTGATCCAGACCAGAGTCGTTTCCATGCCTGCCACTTGCTTTTAGGATGTTTATTTCCTGGTGCCCCTAAAAGACCAGACCAAACCAATTTCAATCACACATACTGGCAGTTTTTGGTGCCTGATCAAGAGCCACTTTAATGCCTCTTACAAAGATTAAAAGTAGTCTGCCTAATTCATTAAGGACAGTGTTTGACTCTGGGATGGCCCAGAAACATGAGCCCTGATGCCATATGACATGTGTCACAAGCCTCCATTAAACGCATGTAACACTGCATGCCCTAGGAGAAATGCTGTCGGGCTAGTACGCTAGTTGCTCTTTTGTTAGATCATTCAGAACTTCAAGGCCTAAGAATGACTACTGTATTCGCTCGCTCCCTTCCCGCCTTGAAGCACTTCACTTGTGTATAAGGGCTGTACAAAAAAAAACCTATAAATACATGAAAACCAGAACCATATTTCATTTGGCTCCAGGGGTTGAACAACTTCGATCTGGTGGATCACACAGTCCTATGCAGCCACCTCAAGATCACCGCCAATTTCACAGGGGAAGCTATAGCATGGGTCCAATCCTTTCTAGCTAACCGACTATGAGGGTCTTCTCAACATCAACTTGTGCTGATCCGATCCAAATATGTGTACATTGGGTGTTCCTGTCCTCACTGATTCAATACTGCAATCATTTTTGAGCAGTTTGTGATTTAAACCTTCCCAGGGACCCCATGCATTAGTGATAAATCCTAATCATGAGGTGAAGAGAAAACCATCAACTATGATTGGTTTTATGGTAGCCTCTTTATTATTTTTGTGGCTAATCTTGTAAGTCTTTCTTTTTTTTTTTGTCAATCTTTTTTTATTGAAACATCAGTTCACAAAGTAGTCTTTTAACAGTATAAACAAAGGCAAGAATATTTGGGTGCAGTTCAATATTACATCATATTGTTATTCATCTGCCTGGAGCTCAGCGAGTGTTACTGAGGCTAATTTATTTAACAGTGGGTTGATATTTCATTTTAAACATTGTTATTGTTACATCGTAATTACTCTCAGGGGTGTATTGCTGCAAATGTATATTAAAGAAGAAAAGAAAGGGAGGAAAAAAAAAAAAAAAAAAAGGGGGGGGGGGGGGCCACCACATTCTTTTCGTCCTGTTCCCTCCGTAGTCCAGTTGTTGTTCTTAGTACCGGCAATCACTCGCTCTGGTGCTGGGTCAATTATGTACCTTGTTTTTGGTAAGATTCTCAGGGCTGGAGGAGACATTTGATTAGTTTTGGTTGGAAGAACATATGTTCCCTGTCCTCCACATGGTCTAGAAATGGGCCCCAGATTTGTCGGAATTTGTCCGTACGATTCATTAATGTGGCTGTTAATTTCTCCATTCCCATGATTTCCCAGACTTTGACCCACCATTGTGCAATACAGGGTCCCTCCGGCTCTTTCCAGAAGCGCGCACGCGTAAGACGAGCTGCCATCAGGAGTTGGGTAATGAGCTGCGCTCTAGGGCCAGACTGCGGGTATGATCCGTCCTCGGGGGAGTCTCCCAGGACCATCACCATTGGGTCCATAGGGAGAAGGGATCCGCAGATGTCTTTGATTTTGGAGCGGATCTCCAGCCAAAAGGATTGGATGGTCGGACAGTGCCACCACATGTGACCTAGGTCCCCTTTTGCCCCGCACCGGTGCCAACAGGTCTCAGGGTATTCCGTATTTATAGCTTGTAGTCTCTGCGGAGTAAAGTACCATCTGTAGCATATTTTGAGTGCGCATTCCCTCACTGTCGTGCATCTGGAGGACTTATGTGCTCTGGTCCAAATTCGCTGCCATGCCTCAGGAGGGATCTCTTTCCCCAGTTCGTTCCCCCATGAAACCATGTAAGGAAGTTCCTCTCCCTCAGGGACTATTTCAGTAAGGCGATAGCATGTGGCTACATTATGGGCGGGGTGACCTTTAGTCGCTGTTAGCTCGAGGCCTATGGGGGGTCTATTGGCGGCTTTCCTAACTAGCGGGTTGGTGATCCAGTGCCTAAGCTGAATGTATCTGAACCTTTCGGATTCTGGGAGGTTAAATTTCTCCTTGCACTGTATGAATGTTAAGGGGACCCCGTCTGAGTATGTCTCCTGCAGTCTCAAGACTTCGTTTCCCGACCATGCATGATAGGATCTAGGTTGAAGCCCCGGGGTAAAGATAGGATTTTGTGTGATTGGAGTCATGGGGCCCAGACCCGGGGTCAGTCCTCTTAGAGTGAGCTGTCTATCCCAGCATCTGAGTGAGGCGCATGTGGTTGGGAGGAGTGGAGCTTGGAAGGCTCGGGCATCCCGTGGCAGGAAAGGGAGATGGGATAGGGGGATCGTAGTGAGTGTCTGTTCTATATCTTGCCATTTAGGGGGGTCCTCTTGGAGCGCCCATGTCAGGATAGGGGCTATCTGAGATGCTCGATAGTATCTTACTATAGACGGGAGTCCTAGTCCACCCAGCTGTCTACTCCTAATGAGAATCTTGCGCTGGATTCTAGGCGTTTTACCCTGCCAAATGAATTGCGATGTGGCTTTCTGAAGGTCGTGCAGGTCTCGCTCCGGGATATAAACTGGGAGCGCCTGGAATGCGTAGAGAAGGCGGGGTAGTAGGGTCATTTTGACAGCTGACATTCGTCCTAACCAGGAGATTTCCTGGGGGCCCCATTTTACTAATGATTCCTTTGCTTTTTTAAATAGTGGGGGAATATTGGCCTTCACCAGGTCAGAGTATCTCGCGGTCAAGAACACTCCCAGGTATGTTATTTTGGCGGTCTCCCAACTGAGGGAGAATTTGTTTTGTATGGCGTTTAGCACCTCCGGGGTTTCGGACAGGTTCAGCCCCTTTGATTTGGCCACATTTATTGAGAAGCCCGAGATCTGTTCAAATTTGTCCAGCAGGGCCATGAGTGGGGGGACTGAAGTCTGGGCCTCTCGCAGGAAACAGAGCACATCGTCCGCGTATAAGGCCACTTTGTGCGTCTGGTCTTTCAGTTTGAACCCTTGAATTTCGGGGTGTAGGCGGATATGTTGGGCTAGCGGTTCCATTGCGAGCGCGAATACCAGCGGAGATAGGGGGCAGCCCTGCCTAGTCCCTCTGCCGAGGGGTATCCGTGTCGTCCACAGGGAGTTGACCCGTACCTTGGTGGTGGGGATCTGGAAGTTGGATAGTATCAGCTTGGAGAAATGCGGGCTAAACCCAAACCCCCTCAGGACGGAGTGTAGGTAATTCCAAGACATGCTGTCAAAGGCCCGATGGGCGTCTAGAGACAGTAGCGAGAGAGGGCCTGGTATGGAGGGAGCAAGGGCTATCAGGTCGATAGCTCTTCTGATGTTGTCATGAGCCGATCTACCCTGGATAAAGCCCGTCTGGTCTCGATCTATTAATTTAGGTAATACTTCTCCCAGGCGGCGAGCTATGATTTTACTGAAGATTTTACCGTCCGTATTAAGCAAAGCTATGGGCCGATAGGAGGTGCAGTCAGCTGGGTCTTTTCCTGGTTTTAGTATTAGGGTGGTAAATGATTCGGCCATGGATGTGGTGACCGACCCCAGATCCCATAGGTTATTAAACAGGGTGGTTAGATGTGGTGTGAGTTCCTTCACGAAGGTTTTATAGAACTTGTTTGTAAACCCATCTGGACCCGGGGCTTTCCCGTTGGGGAGAGATTTGATGACTGTTTCTATTTCTTCCCCGGTTATTGGGGCTTCTAGGAATTCCTTCAAAGATCGGGGTATTTGTGGGAGCTCTGCTTTGTCTATGAACTCCTCAATGAGGGCCGGGTTCCCTGTGTGCGGGGTGGCGAGTTCCGTGAAGTATTCTTTTATGATGTGGCATTTACCCTCCTCTAAAAATGTGCCTCTACCTGTCTTGTCCCTTAGGAAGTCTATTCTGTTTTGTTTAGTCTGCTTCCCTATTTTGGCTGCTAATAGCCTGTTTGCCTTGTTCCCTTTAGTATAGAAAAATTGTTTAGTGCGCATCATGCCATAGGCCGCTTTCCCCACATGATGTGCTTCTAGCGCTTTTTTGGCCACCCTCAAGTCTCTCAATGTGCGCCGAGTGGGTTTCTTCTTATGTAGCCCTTCCAGTCTGATAACTTCCTCTTCCAGCTGTTCCCGCAACAGCTTCCTGGTTCTCCCCCGTTGTGCAGCCTGTTCTATTAGATGGCCCCTGAGTACCGCCTTCCCCGCATCCCAGACCATCCCTAGACTTACGTCTCCCGTGTTATTCTCACTATGGTATAGCTCTATAGTTTCTTTAATGTGGGCTCGAATTATTGGGTCGTCTAGTAGGAAGTCATTTAGCCTCCAGGGTGGTTTCGTGGGGGGGAAGACTCGAGGGGGCAAGATAGATAATAGGACCGGGGAGTGGTCCGCTAGCGCCTCTGGGAGGATTTCTGCTTCCAACACATTTGGGATCAATGAGTCGGCAATCATAAACATATCGAGTCTTGAGAACCCGCCATGTACTGGTGAGAAGTACGTGTAATTTCTTTCATCTTGGTGGAGATATCTCCATACCTCGATCAGGGAATGATCTCTCAGTATAGAGGTGAGGGCCTTGAAGTTATTTCGGTCGTTTACTGTGGGGGGTAGTGTTTTGTCGGTCGTGGGATTGATTACTGCATTGAAGTCTCCGCCTATGATTACCTCCCCCTCAGCGTGGTCAAATAGCGCTTTGGACAACTTTGTGAAGAACAGACATTGGTTAGAGTTCGGGCCGTATATGGAGACTAGAGTGACCCTGCGGCCATCTAGTGTAGCGTTGACCAGTAGCAACCTCCCTTCCTCATCCCGGAACTGTCCATTAGTTTTAAACGAGATCCCTTTGCGCACTAAGATGGCAACCCCGCGTTTTTTCAATCCGCTCGATGCGAAAAATCTAAAGGGATAATTTTTGTCATTCAGGCGGAATTCGTCCGCTGGGCACAGGTGTGTCTCTTGAAGAAACAAGAAGGAGGCATCTAAAGACTTCAATCTATGGAGGAGTGCTTTTCGCTTCAGGGGGGAGTTTAGGCCCTGCACGTTAAGCGAAATAAATTTATAGCTAGGGGTTGCCATGACTCAGTCGCTCAGGTTCTATGGGTAATGTGAAGCTTCTAGCCATCATCACTGAACAAATACATTTCTCTGGGAGGGGCATTGCGGCCCAACCATGATGAGGGCCATGGTGGGTCGAAATATAGCCCTTCTTTGGTGTCAGTAGGTGGGGACAAAACATAAAAAACTCATTAGGTAACTTATAAAAAGAAATTGTGGCAGCAAATACATTAGTCAATTCCATCGAGGATTGCAATGGAAGGAGTCCCCAAGGTACGTTGATTTAGGTAGGGTCTTTGTCGGGCGCCATCCGGTCTGGCGCCCAAGCCATCTGCAAATAGAGAACTTCAGAACCCAGGTTATGTTTGAACTTAAGGCGCAGGAGTGGCAAGTGATCGCCTTGGTTAGATTAGGATTTAACAAGGGGAAGTTGAACTTAGCTTGTAGGTAACAAACTGCCTGAGAGCCTTCAATGGTATCCGGCAGGGAGGGGTGAAACGTGAGGGGAGAAGCATATCAAAGTGTGGGAATAACCTTGTTGATAGTACCATCTCGAGATAAAGGAGAGGGCGTTGTTGGGAGGTATGTGCCCTGCTCCCACCGCCGAGCACCCGCGTCGGGTTCCGGCGTGGGATGGATGGTGTCCTCACAGGGGGCCTTTCTTCTGGTGAGGTAAAAACAAAAGTCACTCTCTCACCTTCAGTCTGTACAGATCTCTGCCCAACTCTTCTCCTCTGAGGACGCCGGCGAAGGGGCTCCGCCGGGGGTTCCCGAAGGCCTCGTCGGATTTGATTCACCTTTGGGGGCTGTCGCTTCCCTCGGCCTGCGTCGGGATCTTCCCCTCCTAGACTTTGGAGCCGGGTGCGAGATGGGCTCGCCGTCCAGCGGGGGTCGCGGGCCGCTGTCTACCCCGTCCGGAGGCTCTTCCATCAGGCTCTTCGCTTCCTCCTCAGTGGATATTACATGGTGTTGATTGTTGAGTTCGAATATAAGTTTGCAGGGAAATCCCCAACGATACCGGATCCTCTGATCCCTTAGCCAGGATGTCACTCTGTGCAGGCGTCGTCTGCGGGCCAGGGTGTAGGGGGCAAGGTCCTGAAATAGGTGTATCTCCGTGCTCTGGAATCGGATCGAGTCGGAGTTCCTAGCTGCTGCCATGATGTCCTCTTTCTGGCGATAGAAGTGTACCCTGGTGAGTACGTCTGGAGGCAGGTTCTTCTTCAGCTGAGCCGAGGAATACACCCGGTGAGTTCTATCTAGTTTAAGGTCCTCATTCGGTGGCAGCTCCAGGAGGGATCTGAAGAGCGTCTCCACATACTCCGCTAGGTCTCGATCAGGGATCTTCTGAGGGATTCCACGCAGACGAATATTGTTCCGTCTCGATCTATTTTCGAGATCGGCTTGTTTTGCCCATATGTCCTCCAGGTGTTCTTCGATGATCTGAACTCTTCCTGCCAGAGCTTGATTGTCATGGGATTGAACGCAGGTGACGTTTTCAAGATCATTGACCCTGGACTCCAGGCCTCCAAGATGAGAGGTCAGTTCTGCAAGTGATTGAGCCAAGGAGTCCTTGGAGGTTTTAATCTCCTTCTTTATTTCTTGGGTGATATCTTGCTTGAAGGATCTGAGCATATTCTCCATATCCTCCCTGGACGCAGCCATATTGGTGTTCTGCTCCGGGATTGGAGCGGGGGTAGGATGTGGGTCTCTTGAGCGGAGCGTTAAGTAGGCTTGTATATTCTGTGTTTTCTGCCTAGACACAGATTTGGGCATCTCTGGAGTCTCCAGACTCTTAAGGACTGTAGTTTTGTTGTGAGCTTTTGTCTGTTATGTCCCAATGCGATTGTATTTCAAACAGGCTATGTCAGGGTGTGTAGATCCTCCCAAAGGGCTTCTTCTTAACTATGGCCCTTATACTAGGCCACACGGCTCCTGGTGTGTTTTATCCGTGGCCTTTTCTTTTTCCAGTACCTGAATAGTTTGGTGTCCGTGTTGGCTGTGTCTGTGGTTAGGCTGTAGGGAGCGGGGTGGCCTTGCAGCGCTTCAGATCCGTCGGGTCAGCGGGGCGAGCGAGATCTCTTCTGGAGGGTCAGCTTTGTGGTGCGGAGGGGGGAGGAGCGGGCCGCGACCGCCGCACTCCGGCCCCGGTGGTGGGGGCGGTGGGGCCCACCCACCGGGAAGGTCAGCTCCGTCCCTAAGGGCCCGGCCGAAGCCGTGCTCGCCCCGGGGAGGAAGTCCAGTCCCTCCGACAATCGGGCAAGGCAGCCGGGGAGTCTAGTTCGCCGCAGTCCCAGCTCCGCTGCGCCGCCGCGATCCGGCTCCGGCGGTGGGACTCACCCGCCGAGGTGGTCGGCTGGAGCTCGATCCGTCTATTCGTCGGGGGCCCGAAGCGCCGTCCTCCAGGGCCTGGCCGAAACCGTGCCCGCCCCGGGGAGGGAAGCCCAGCCCCTCCGACACTCGAGCGAGGCAGCCGGGGTAATTAAGATCGCTGCAGCTCCAGCCCCGCTGCGCCGCCGGTCTCCAACCAGTCAGGGCGGCCGTCTCAGGTGAGGCTCACAGGTGCAGGGACGGTCGGGTGGCTGGCTAGGGAGAGCGGGAGCCCTTCGGACGTATCTCCCCCCGTCGGGGGCTCCACCGCCTCCGATCCCTCGCTGGTTCGTTCGCTCCGGTCTTCGCTCCCTCTCAGGGCTCTCTGACGGGGGCTCGGCCGCGCATCTGCTCCAGCCCTACCTCCTCGGCCCCGTCACTGCCGCTGCGACCCTCCGTCAAGCCCCGGGCTCCAGCGCAGCTCGGGCGGGAGAGTCAGGACGATCGGAAGAGGCGCGCTCCGCCATCTTGGATTTCTCGGAGCCAGGATCGGCGGCTTCTAAAAGCGTGTTAATCTTGGGTCTGTCTTGGGTCTATCCCTTCAGGAATTCAGCTGCGGGTACCTCGGCATTACCCTTCAGTTCGATTCTTTCATGGGGCTGAAGTTCTTCATGTGGATGGGCTAAAACGAGTGGCTTGGGCGCTTCAGTCCGGAGCTCAGAGGAGGCACGTCCGCATGGTGTGCCGCCTGGCCACGCCGTACTAGTCCAGGCTTTTTACCGGGTAGACAGGTGTCTGCTCTGGTCAAAAATGGAGAAGAACTGCCCACCTCTGACAATTCTGCACCCAATCAAGCCTATGCATTCTGAAACCTCACAGAGTGAGACTGTAAGTCTTTCTTAAAAAGAGATCAAGTGTTCAGGTTAAAAGAGACAACCCAGAGAAACACCATGATTTTAACATGACATAGCTCGGTCAAAAGCAGGTCAACTGTGTGTATAAGCAAAGGTAAAGGTGAACAATGCAAAAGGTGCAATTCTTCTCAGGTCTGTACAATCAATATGCAATGACTCCTTGTGATTGTCATTATTGAACTCGAGGTATACACAATATTACTTCATAAAGGTTACAGTCTCATAGTTTCAATGCTGTGAAGTATTGTCTTAAATTACTGTTTTTTTTCAATACATTCAAACAGACCAGTAGAGTTAAGAAAACATAGTCCTTTTTGAGGTGGGGCATAGATATTTAGCCCTAACCGGGCTATTGTGGACAGAGTCAATCGTATCTGTCTATGTAGCAATAGTTAGAAAGAATGGTCAGCTGTGGCTGATCCCCGACCAAGAGAGACTGGTCCGACGTCGATTAAACAGTGAAGAGAATTCAGTGTGGCCCTTAGATGTGGTATTTAGTCAATTTCCCGCGAGGATCACTGACGTTTCGATTGTTCTAATTCACAATCTTCTTCTGGGGCCTTATATATGCAGGTCTCCCTGTCCTGGAAGCTGGGTGGGAACTCCTATGTTTCCAGAGATTAGTAGGGGTTGTAGGCATAGGCTGTGCAATGGTGTCAGTCTGAGCAGGCTGCAACAAACATCCATGTGGTTGCCTAAGTATACGGGTCGATATTGAATAAGCAACCCTGTGTAGAGCTTCATGTGAATGAGGTTGGGGCAGCTTCGCCGAGCGCTGTGAGTCAGGCGAGGTTCAAATAACATGCAGAGTCCCACAGGGCTCCTGTGTCTCACCGACCATGTATAATATCTTCACCAAGCCACTGTTTGATATGTTGGACAGGCTGGGCATCACCTATACAAATTATGCAGATGATACCCAGATCCTCATACCACTTTCGGGCAACTATGAAACAGACCTGGCCTTCGTGAACAAGATATATATCCTCATTCAGGCATGGGTGGCGACCCATGGCCTCTGCCTGAACGACGATAAAACTGAGATATTGATCCTCGGATCCGCCTCTAACCTAAAAAAACTACCACCAAAATACACTTCCTTCAATATAGATAAGAACACCATCACAGTTCTGCCTGTAGTAAAAACTCTAGGTTTCTACTTGGACTCCGCCCTCGCCTCCTCAAAAAGCAAGTTGGCTCCCTTGCCTCCTCAACAGCCTACACTTGCAAGCTAATCCGTGCTGCCAGACATTTCCTCTCTAGTACTAACTGTACTACCCTGCCCAATGCATTAATTATGTCTAGACTAGACTATTGCAACGCCTTGTACTCTGGAGCTAACAAATTTATCACGGACAAACTGCAACGACTGCAAAATAATGCCCTAAGAGCAGCATTGAATGTCCCACCCAGAGACCACATCTCTATACTCAGGAAAAAAAAACACTGGCTAAAAATAAAAGGCAGAATCTTCCTCAAAACTATCTCCATAACCTCCAAATGCCTAAACAACTTAGCTTCCCCACACCTAGCGGAAATAAATTCTGAGGAAATCCACAATCTGACCTACTAGGACCGCCAATTCATTCATGCTTGAAACCCCACGATTTAAACGCTCCACGGCGGGAGGGACCAGCTTCCCAGTCAAATCTGCGCAATACTGGAATGCACTCCCAATTGACCTTAGACAACAACTACCTTACACCAGCTTTAGACACAGCGCTATTTACTGGCTCCGCACCAACGACCCTTAACCCTAGTCACCTGCACTATCTCTCTGGACGCACTGGCCTAGCCGGCCTCCTACTGTCACCTGGGTCAGCGAGCTCTAATACCCTACACTGTATTATATGATCTGCACTTGCACATAAATATTGTATATGTTGTATAAACCTATTGTAAATAAGTGGCCCTGATTTGTACCTAATCGGGTATACCCCCCCTTGTATTATATACTGTATTCTATTGCATCTATTACTGTACTGTACCCCATCTACATGTATGTAATTGCCTACGACAGGCACTGTAACTAAGTCTCGAACTCTTTTACTGTTACGCCCGTCTACCTGAGGGTTTGGTGCGCATTACCAAATAAACAAACAAACTTGCTTAAGAATGTTTACTTGCACATAATAAAATAATAAAATGTTCTGCTTGTAGAGGGTTATGTAATTAATTCAGTAGAGTCATCACTGATTTCCCTGCAGTGGCCTCCTCCCGTGTGACCAACGGATGGCAGTTGTTGCCTGATTTGGATCATGGGGACTGCTGTATAAGGAAGGATCATATCTGTATTGAGTGAGGCAGTGAGCGGACATCACAGGAATCATATGGGAGGAGACAGCTGTCGGGATAACGTAACTCCATCAGATGAGAAGAGGTCTTTCCCTCTTTCCTTTATGAAAAATTGTACAATACAGGAGTCCTTAACGACTTGTCATTTAACAGCTCCATCCTATAGTAAAAATCAGAAAACCTTTCCTCTAAATCGCTTTAGTCAAGTCCCCATCTCACAACTCATACATAACATCTTATGCTGTTGATGTCTTTATGTGAAAGGTAAACGACCCCATCCAAGAAATCCAGTAACATCTATTGACTTCAACTCCCATAAACCCTCAGGTACTGAGACGAGGAAGAGAAGCCTGAAGTCTAATGCAGAGACTAGTTTTTCTGAACCTAAAGTAAGCAGGACATTTAAAAATTGCAGAGGCAATGCTGGAGAGAGCTGTGCAGGGGAGGACAAGGAACCCTGTGCTGGGGCTCCTGACTGAGGTAGGACCGGTGTGGCGAGTCCGAAATCGTAGCGCTGATGAAGGAAAGCTGTGGAGAGGCTAGAGGTCGCACAGAAACTCCAGGGAACACGACAGTACAAGCTAACAGCGCTATCTGGTACAGAGAAAGCAGGCGGTTGCTCGCGGAGCCCCGTCGGATGCTGACAGAGCGTCTGCACATTCCAGACTAAGACGGCACCAGGGAAGCGCAAGCAAGTTAGAAGATGCAAAGAAGACCCAGTGAGTATGCCTGTGGCGTTGCAACGCGCATGAAAGCAAATGTTCTCCAGCATGGGGTCTGGCATGGATTCACATGCTCATGAATATTCCCCGTCGTCAGGCTGGGAATCCTCGGTAAAGAAAAAATCAGTATCAGTTTCGTTTCTGATCTGTCTTTCGTAGTAGTAACCAATCACTGGTCTCCGCGTCATACTGACCACAGCCAATGACTGCCCTCTACCTAAGCCCCGCCTCTGGCAGCCATCTTCAGATTTTTACCGCACGTTCATGTGTTGGGATCCTCGTGCTATTGCTCTCGAGCGTTAGTGCTATTTTTTCACGTTTTTTCTCAAAAACTTCGTTTTTTTCGGTCAAAAGAGCCTCAAGCTCCACCGACTCTCCATCCGATCAACGGGGACCCGTGTCGGATTGGTCTACGCCCCTCAAGGGTGAAGATTCGTCGAGCTACGCTTTTGGTGGACTCCAGAAGTTTCTCAGGCCCATCTCGGTCATGGCCCAGGAGAAGGGAAGCTGTCATGATCTCTGCTTCCAAAAGGTCAGGGTTTTCCCCACTCCCTTGGAAGCAGATCCATAACCCAGGTTCCGAGTGCCAACCAGTCCCAATTGGGACCTTTTGGACCCAGTCCTGGCGCCTGTCATGATCTCTGCTTCCAAAAGGTCAGGGTTTTCCCAACTCCCTTGGAAGCAGATCCATAACCCAGGTTCCGAGTGCCAACCAGTCCCAATTGGGACCTTTTGGACCCAGTCCTGGCGCCAGTGGCACCAGGCTCATAAATATGCCCAGTCCCAGCGCTGGAAGCGCCGGGCTCATAATGCTTGGGTGGACTTACCTTCAGCAGACCATGCTGCTTACTTGCCTGCCAGTTGAGCCTCTGATCCTCTTCTGTTTGGAACTACTTTTCCTGTTGGGTGGGGCTGGAGCCACTCCCTAGATTCAGAACACTGGAACTCTTCTGGAAGGCAGGAACTCTTTTCTTACCAGGAACTCTTTTCTTACTTAGGCGTGGCTGTGGAAGGAGATACCTAAGCACTACAGGAGGCTATTTAAACCACACCAAGTGGATGAATCTTGCTTTGCGTTATTCTGCAACCTCTGCAGCAGAACGCTCATCGTGTCTTCTGCATCAGGTCCTGGGCCTAAGGAAAAAGGCTTACCATCCTGAATCCAGTCTTCAGCAACACCTATAAAGACAAGAAAGAACAGGTTAGCATTCCGGCATCTGAAAGGCAAAGGCTTACCATCCTGAATCCAGTCTTCAGCAACACCTATAAAGACAAGAAAGAACAGGTTAGCATTCCGGCATCTGAAAGACAAAGGCTTACCTACTCTTCATGCGCTCCGGAGGTCTTCACACTGCATTCCGGCATCTGAAAGACAAAGGTTTACCAACTCTTCGCACGCTCCGGAGGCCTTCGGCGCTGCATCCCGCATCTGAAAGACAAAACAAGGTGCGTTTAAAGACATTGGGGAACTTTAATACTCACGTGCCATTACTCCTTTCCACATCTAATCCAGTGGGTATTCCGGCACCCTGCAGCCGCTCCGAACTCGTACCTGCAAAATAAAAAGACAGTTAGAGCGCATAGTGAAGCAGGCAACAAGCGCTTACTTACGTGCTTCCAGGCGCTTCTATTCATCACACGGGCTCCATCTTCAACTCACTTCAGCCCGTCATCCGCCATCGCCGGAACCCTGCAAAACAAGAGACATCATTACTAAAGACTTTAAAGACATTTGAATGACTCGAAACTTACCGTTCGTGCAGTAAACGACGGACAGCAGTCCTCTGAAGTCAAGAGGCCTGCGCTACCTATCCAGTGAAGAAACTGGTTACAGCACCCTGCCCCGAGGCAGATGGAGAGCTCGGCATTCACTTACCTAAGGTGAGAGCGTTAACCTTTGGGGGTCTACAGGAGAGGAGAAGAGGAAAGAGATAGGGACACCCCAATAACCCCAGTTCATTAACCCCATATTTTCTATCTGCAGACATCTTACTCTACACGTCAGGCATACAGTGCACAGAGGTCCAGCCCAAAGAGCCAACCGGGTGCTACACATCACCTTTGAAGATACGGTAGTCGCCCAGTCAAGACCGGCGCCTCTGCGAGAATCAGGTGAGCGTTACAGCGCCAGTGGCACCAGGCTCATAAATATGCCCAGTCCCAGCGCTGGAAGCGCCGGGCTCATAATGCTTGGGTGGACTTACCTGCAGCAGACCATGCTGCTTACTTGCCTGCCAGTTGAGCCTCTGATCCTCTTCTGTTTGGAACTACTTTTCCTGTTGGGTGGGGCAGGAGCCACTCCCTAGATTCAGAACACTGGAACTCTTCTGGAAAGCAGGAACTCTTTTCTTACCTAGGCGTGGCTGTGGAAGGAGACACCTAAGCACTACAGGAGGCTATTTAAACCACACCCGATGGATGAATCTTGCTTTGCGTTATTCTGCATCCTCTGCAGCAGAACGCTCATCGTGTCTTCTGCATCTGATCCTGGGCCTAAGGAAAAAGGCTTACCATCCTGAATCCAGTCTTCAGCAACACCTATAAAGACAAGAAAGAACAGGTTAGCATTACGGGCTTTAGTGACAGCTCTTCACTTACCTGGTCCATCGGCTGTCACCAACGCCTCGCGCTGCATTCCGGCATCTGAAAGACAAAGGCTTACCAACTCTTTGCACGCTCCGGAGGCCTTCGGCGCTGCATCCCGTATTTGAAAGACAAAACAAGGTGCGTTTAAAGACATTGGGGGACTTTAATACTCACGTGCCATTACTCCTTTCCACATCTAACCCAGTGGGTATTCCGGCACCCTGCAGCCGCTCCGAACTTGTACCTGCAAAATAAAAAGACAGTTAGAGTGCATCGTGAAGCAGGCAACAAGCGCTTACTTACGTGCTTCCAGGCGCTTCTATTCATCACACGGGCTCCATCTTCAACTCACTTCAGCCCGTCATCCGCCATCGCCGGAACCCTGCAAAACAAGAAACATCATTACTAAAGACTTTAAAGACAGAATTACTCGAAACTTACCGTTCGTGCAGTAAACGACGGACAGCAGTCCTCTGAAGTCAAGAGGCCTGCTCCCCTTATCCAGTGAAGAAACTGGTTACAGCACCCTGCACCGAGGCAGATGGAGAGCACGGCGTTCACTTACCTAAGGTGAGAGCGTTAACCTTTGGGGTTCTACAGTAGAAGAGAAAGGGAAGAAGAGAGAGACATTCAATAACCCAGTTCCTTAATCCCATATTTTCTATCTGCAGACATCTTACCCTTCAAGTCAGACATACAGTGCACAGAGGTCCAGCCCAAAGAGCCAGCCGTGTGTTACACATCACCTTTGAAGAAACGGTATACGCCCAGTCAAGACCGGCGCCTCTACGGGAATCAGGGGAGCGTTACAGAAGCTCGACGCCCGGAAAGCTGTTCAGGGTCTGCCCTGGATGCCAGCTGCAGAATGTCTTTAAGGAAGACGAACACTCCTTTTGTCTTTACTGCCTACATGAAGACAAGACGCACGTGGAGAAGGACTGTGCGTTTTGCGGCAACATGTCGGAGCGGACCATGAAGGACCGGCATCAACGTCTCGCCAACTGGCTGGAAGGGAAGAGCCCGTCCGGCGAGAAGAAGAAATCCGAGCGGTCTTCTAAGACCTTTGAGGACGCCCCGGCGACAGGGGTCCAACATAAGGCCAAGCACCGCGAGTCCGCTGGCACCGGGAGCGCCGAACGGTCGGGCTCTACGGGCACCAGGCAGGGCGCACCCTCCCCGGCACCATCAACCACGAGCCAACGCTCTGGGTCGGGTAAGAGGAAGGCCGAGCACCCGGCGAAGCTCCTGGAGAGGCCCCGGTCGAGCTCGAAGGCGGAGGGGGAGCGAGGCAGTGTCCCCCCTCTCAAGGAGAAGGCGGTGAGCGCACCAAGGGTGGTGAAAGCCTTAATCCATCCGGCCAAGGCCTCTATCGAGACAGTCGCGGCAGCCCTGGCTCAGCCTGTGGAGGCTACGCCGGTGGTGGCGACCTCGGGGCTCAGTCTCCCTGCCACCGCGGAGGGAGTCCTCTTTTATGCCCATCGACAGGACCCCCGTGAAACCTCCGACGGAGAAGAAAAAGGGGGAGCCGGAGGTCGCCGTGGATTCGGCCTCAACCTCTAAGGAAGAACTGATCGAGGTCTTGAGCCACAGCATTGGCGTGGAAGAAGACCAGCCCGTCGGGAGGGATCCCGACGCAGGAGACGACGACATCGTCGAGGGTACCGACGGGGCCCCTGACCGCCCGTCGGATTCCCCTCTGCCAGTGCCGCAAGACAACTCGGCGGCCATTTTGTTGGCTATACAGTCCTTATGCTCAGAGATAAGGACGAGATTGCCGTTACCAGTGGAGGAACCACTCCCGTCGGGGGACCCGGAACCAGGCCCTTCGGGCAGCCCCCCTCCTAAGAAAAGGATTCACCCTCCACCTCCTTTTCAGCCGTCGCGCCCCGTTCAGCCCTCCTCCCCGTCCACGACTCGAGGGGATGATACGGGGACTGACACGGCCGCAACGGGTACGGACGACGAGGTGTACGACGAGGATCTGCCGTCGTCTCCTCCCACCCGGGCTTCCCCGCCCGACGAGATTGGATCTTTTCCCTCCGATCGCCAGGGAATCCGAGCTCTTCCAGCTCTGCCCTGAGGAGAAGGAAGGTTTCCTTTATCAGCTGCGCGAGGCCAAGAGGAGGACGGTCCTCGCGGTACCTCTACTGGACGATATTTGGGATGAAGGCCTCGCCCTCCTCAAGAACCCATCCACGACGCCGGCTAGAAGGGACCGGTACGAGAAGAAGTACCGGGTCCCGGACGCGGCCCCCTTGTGCCTCCGGGCGCAGCCTACCCCGGACTCCGTCGTCTCCGCGGCGGCCAGGAAGAAAGCGGGGGGGAGGGGGGGGAGTTGCGGCCTCCACGTCGACTTCCCCGCCGGACGGCGAGGGAAAGAAATTGGACACGATGGGGCGCAGGGTCATCTCGTCTGCAGCAACGACGATTAAGGCGGCTAACGCCTTGGCTATCGTAGCCCGGTACGACAGGGAGCTGTGGTACAAGCTGGCTCCCCTGCTGTACTTCCTACCGGACGACAAGAGGGCGGATGCCCTGGAGATCGTGCAGGAAGGTGAGGTGGCGTCGGACCACGCCATCACTATTGCGACAGACATCGCCGACACTGGATTTCGCCAGTTGGGCAACGGCGTGTGCCTTAGGCGGCGTGGATGGCTCAAGGCTACTGACTTCCGTCAAGACGTACAGACCAGAGTCCTGGACATGCCGTTCGATGGGAACAACTTGTTTGGGAAGACAGTGGACGATTCCCTTCAAGCCATTAAAGCGGACACGGAGACAGCCCGGGCTCTCGGGGTTCTCCAGCAACGGCGGCCGCCCTTTCGGAGCGGCGGAGGCAAGGGCGCCTCCAAAGGTTCCGGCGGCGGATTTTCCACCTACCGTCAAGCGGCCCGTTCGTCGTCTCAAGAAGCTTACAGGGGACGAGGCAAGTCAGGCGGACCCCGCCGCCGTCGCCAAGGAGGTCAAGGCGGCAAAGCCTCGTCTAAGCAGGATTGAACCGGCCGTGGGGTCGGGCCCCCACCGAAGCACCCCGGTGGGAGGCCGGCTGGCGAGCTTCGTCAGCGTGTGGGAGTCCATCTCCACCGACCGTTGGGTGCTGGACGCCCTTGCCCAGGGCCACGCGCTCGAGTTTCAAAGAAGGTGCCCGCGCGTCCCCCCTGTGGCCAGGAAAGAGCTTCACGTCCCTCAGCTTCTCCGGGAGGTAAGGGCGATGCTAAGGAAGGGCGCCATCGAGCTCCGGAGTTTACTCAAGATACTTCCTCGTGAAGAAGAAGACGGGAGGATGGCTCCCCATCCTAGACCTACGACGGCTGAACAAGTTCATCAAAGCTCAGAAGTTCCGGATGGTCACCCTCCAGCACGTCTTGGGTCAGCTGGAGGAGGGCGACTTCCTGTCGTCGTTGGATTTGGAGGATGCCTACTTCCATATTCCCATCCTAAAGGGGCACCGAAAATTCCTCAGGTTCGTGGTCCAAGGGCGTCACTACCAGTTCAGAGCCCTTCCCTTCGGTCTACGGTCGGCACCCAGGGTATTCACCAAGTGCCTTGCACCAGTGGCGGCGCAGCTGCGCCGAGAGGGGATCCACGTCTACCCCTACCTGGACGACTGGCTCATCCGAGCCAAGACGAGGGAGCTCGCCGTGGAGCACACGGCAAGGACCGTCCAACTTCTCACGGACCTGGGATTCTCCGTGAACTACGCCAAGTCCCACCTGGTACCCGCGCAAAACGCACTGTTTCTGGGAGCGAAGCTCGACAGTGTCCCTTCTGGCCTCCCCGTCGGAGGAAAGGACCAGGTCCATCCTGGGCAAGGTACAGCAGATGTTGGTTTCCGGTGAGGTCCATCAAGTCCCTCCTCGGAATGATGTCTTCTTGCATCTACCTCATTCCCATGTGCAGGCTCCGGATGCGCCCGTTGCAGGAGTTCCTGGATGCGCGCTGGATCCAAACGACGGGCGGCTTCGAGGAGAGGATCACACTCGACGAGAGTTTCCGCCGAGCGATCCGGTGGTGGGGCACCCGCGCGCATCTGACGGCGGGCATGGACTTCCAGACCCCAGACCACCAGGAGACAGTGACCACGGATGCCTCCCTGGAAGGGTGGGGAGCGCACACCGAAAATCTGCACGCGAGAGGCCTTTGGCTCCCGACGGAGAAGTCCCTCCATATCAACGTCCTGAAGCTCTGTGCAGTGTTCTGGGCCCTCGGGTCCTTCTTTCCGTCCCTCAAGGGCAAGGTGGTGAGGATCTTCACCGACAACACCACCACCACCATGTTTTACATCAGGAAACAGGGCGGAACCAGGTCCCCAGCACTGTTCAAGGAGGCACAGGACCTGTGGCATTGGGCCGTCGCCCAAAGGATGTTTCTGCTGCCGTTTCATCTGGCAGGGATAAAAAAACACCATCGCCGACTCACTCAGCAGGGAGCTGCGCTCGTGCCACGAGTGGGAACTACGGCAGGATCTAGTGGATCGCCTCTTCCGACGGTGGGGCACACCCCAGATCGACCTGTTCGCGACGGCGACGAACTCCAAGTGCTGGAGGTTCGCCAGCAGGTTTCCCCAGCCGAGGAGCATGGGCGATGCTTTCTCGTTCCCCTGGGCGGGCCTGTTCCTATACGCGTTCCCTCCATTGCCACTACTGATCCGGCTCATCAACCAGCTCAAGAGGTCACGGTGCAGGATGATCCTCGTCGCACCTGGGTGGCCGAGGCAGATATGGTTCCCGGACCTTCTGGACTTGTCAGCGTCCCCGTCAATCAAGCTGCCAGTGGACGCGGATCTGCTCTCCAGGGAAGGAGGCGCCATCCTCCACCACGACCCGAAGTCGCTGAACTTGCAGGCCTGGCTCCTGCAGCGCTAGAGTTTGGAGGATACGACATACCGGCCGACTGCAGAGAGGTTCTTGCAAAGCCCAGGGCGTCCTCGACTCTTAAATGCTACGGACAGAAATGGAAGAGGTTCTCTGTCTGGTGCCACGCACAGAAGATTAACCCTCTAAGGATTACGGCTCCCCAAGTACTGCCGTACCTGTTGACGCTGGCCAAAGTTGGACTGGCACACGCGTCCATCAAGATTCATCTTGCTGCGATCTCCCGATACACTAGAACCACGGGGCGGACGTCCTTGTGGTCTCATCGTCTGGTGAAAGAGTTCATGAAGGGACTGTTCAGATCGTTCCCGCCGGTGAAGGCTCCGGCCCCGGCGTGGGAGCTCAACGTGGTGCTGACCAAGCTCATGGGACCTCCGTTCGAGCCTCTGCACTCGGCCCCGTTGAAGTTCCTGTCGTGGAAAACAGCGTTTCTTGTGGCCATCACCTCCGCACGACGGGTGGGAGAGATCCAGGCCCTTTCCTGCAAGGCCCCGTACTTGACTTTTCACGACACGAGGGTGGTGCTCAGGACGCACCCCTCCTTCATGCCCAAGGTGCCGTCGGACTTCCATCTCAACGAACCCTTGGTGTTGCCTGTGTTTTTCCCGTCGCCGGCTGAGAGGACTTTGCACTCGCTGGATGTGGCTAGAGCGCTGAAGTTCTACGTGGATCGCACGAAGTGTTTTCGGAAGACGTCACAACTCTTTGTGAACTTTGGACCTGTCAATCAGGGGAAGGCTCTCTCGAAGGCTTCCATTTCCAGATGGCTCTCCGGCTGTATCATGTACTGTCACCGGTTGGCAAACCGACCGCTGCCTGGCCGTCCGAGAGCACATTCCACCAGAGCGATCGCAGCTACCACGGCGTTCCTATCTGGTGTGCCCCTGCTGGACATTTGCAGGGCTGCTACGTGGAGGTCGACGCACACCTTCACGAAATTCTACTGCGTCGATCGGGATTCCAGGGAGGAGTCCAGGGTCGGCCAAGCAGTGCTGCGCAACCTGTTCGCCTGAGGTGAGCCTGGTGAGGAGGTAAGATTGCTTAATGTTGAGTTTGATGTGATGCTTAATGTTGAGCCTTTGCCACCTCCCGTGGTTGTGCATGTGGGTACTGCTATGTATTCTTTATTCATGAGCATGTGAATCCATGCCAGACCCCATGCTGGAGCAGGAACAAGTTACTTACCTGTAACAGTGTTCTCCAGCATGGGTCTGGCATGGATTCACATGCGAACCCTCCCGCCTACCCCTCTGCGGCTCTTCACTTGGTCATACTGCCACTTCACGTGCTTCCAAATCTGAAGATGGCTGCCAGAGGCGGGGCTTAGGAAGAGGGCAGTCATTGGCTGTGGTCAGTATGACGCGGAGACCAGTGATTGGTTACTACTACGAAAGACAGATCAGAAACGAAACTGATACTGGTTTTTTCTTTACCGAGGATTCCCAGCCTGACGACGGGGAATATTCATGAGCATGTGAATCCATGCCAGACCCATGCTGGAGAACAACAGTTACAGGTAAGTAACTTGTTCCTTTGAACTGTATGAAGTTGCAAATGATAGAAAGGCACAAAGCTTGTTTAAATACAATCAAGGAAAAGCGCAAGTACAAACGCCAATAAGAAACCAAACTAAGTGCCGCAAAAAGACCCAGGCAGGTATGGATGCATGAGATGTCAATGTGGTGAAGAGTGGAAGTAAGTACTACCATAGTCAAATATACCATGCATCTCATGGGTATATGTTACTGTGGAACAGTGAAACCAAGAAGTCCTGGTAAATGAGTATACCAGGCAGTTAGGAAGCAAAGCCTGTGAGAGAGCAAGGAGGGGGAGAAAGGAAACCACTCACCACGTGAACATGTGCTGAAGTCCTGGCAGGCAAGAAATACCAGGCACCTGTAGTTGTATAAATAGTTTGACATTGTGGGCAGATACCTGGGAGTGGAGTGTACTAGGGGATCTGAAAACCCTAAAGGATTCCTGGCAAGGCAGTGTACCAGGCAAGTGTCAAGGGGTATAACCAGGTAAGTATGGGCTCTTTGGTTGAGGAATGGATATTTTTTAACTTGAAGGTGATTGAAACAGCTGCAGATTTTGGCACTACTAGGCTAACCCCTGCCTAGAATAGTCGCAAGATGAAACACACTGTGCCAGTATCTATGCGCTTGTGCAAAGTATAGTTTAGCTAACAAATATTGGTATCCATGTTGTCACATAAATATATCATGTGTTGGTTAAACGGTTGTGGATCGTATATTTATGAAATGTAATTGCACAGGTCATTAAAACAGTTTTGCCACTGTAAGAATTTGCCAGCACATGTTTTGTCCTTTGGTCATTTTTTTAAGGCAAAATTCAAAGATTAGCAACCTAATTCTCCAATTTGATATACCAATATATATATATATCATCCATAAAAACCAATGGATGCATGGCATTGATATAACTCCAAAAGATTGCGTTAACATTGTATCACCAATAGAGAAAAGGAGGCAGAAGAGGGGAAACAAAGCGTGAGGGAGAGAAAATAGTAAATCATTAGTTCATTCAATGTGGTATAAAAGTAAAGACTATAAGTGATACGTTATACCAGTACAATGGCTAGGCAGTGACTCGTTGGATAACTTTCCATAAATCAGATACCGGTCTAGAATCAATCATCCTAACCTTTCATGAATATTCATAGTTGATAGACATATGTAGAGCAAAGATTGCAGCTTCTTGTAATTATAGCCCCCTATTGATTAATGCTTCGTTATTGTGTTCCGGGTGCCAAATTCCTCATATGCCAAAATCAAAATTCCAATCTGAACGCCTCAAAGTCTGAATGCAGGATGCTGAGGTGCAACTGATAGTAAATAGCTTTGTCGAAAAATTAGTTGGAGCCCCTAAGTGATAACTATACCCAACTTGAACACTTTGTTGTAAACACTACCACTCCCCTTCAGTAAAGAGTTCTAATTTAATACACTCAATTGGGTATTATGTTTACACTTGACAATCTGATGGCTAGATGCCACTCTGTTAAATGCTGCCTGTGTAGCCTCCAGAATAAAGATTCTGCAAGCAATAAGTAGCCAATTGTGTTAGTTGGGCTGCTTCTGCATTCTTACTCGACCATAGTGCTAAAATGTGTGATGTGGAGATTACTCACCATTTGCAATGGGATGGAGTCCCGCATACGGATAGATGCGTGATTGGCAGGCTATTCTTCTATTCATTTGTTTAATGCCCTTGCGAGAATGTCCACTCGCTCCGTTATGTCCTTGTATGCGAATCCCTGCGGCTTGATGGATCGACCATTTTATGTGGTTACCAAATCTAACTCCAGTGTCGTTAGTCTGTTTCCATTGCAGTGTCTCTCTGGTAGGTGTTACTGGTGTTCAATAGTATCCTCATGGTCATGTTGGGTTCCTTCAAGTGGAGGACACAGCCTCTGTCTGGCGTCCTTGTGCAATTGCTTGCGGGTGCCATTTTAGCTATTATTTATATAGGCAACATGCCAATTGTAAACTATCAGATATGTATGCAAATTCTCTGACCTTAGGCCTGCTCTTTGATGCATATTGTGTGCATAATGAACACATTAATAAGACTTTCATTCTCCATTTGTAGATCTGGGGATGGAATAACTATTGCCATTATGTTGATAATGGAGAAATGATGTCATGCGCACAATATGATGGGTAATTTATAACGCGCTTCATACCCAGAGGTTTCGATGCGTGCGTTGGTACAGTTACCAAATGTAGACAATCACAAGTTAATGCTTGACCATGTTGCCAGAACAGGAATGTACCTGTTGTTAACACTAGAACTGTATGTTGCAAACCAACCTGATCAGCTCTCTGATCTGAAGGCAGGGTCCTTTACAAATACATGTATGATAGGTCTGCGGGCTCTTTTCAACCACGCATGCACCAGAGGAGGGCCACTAACCCAGTGCCCACACCTATATTGGTGGCCAAGGCGTATGCAATGCGCAGGTGCTTGCACGGCCTATATGCGAATAGCCAATAGCTCCATTCACAGATTGACAGTTGGGAAATAGAAGAACCTTCTCAATGTGCTCCAATATGACCATGATCATAATCAAGGAGCAGGCTTCAGGTCAGAGAATTTGTGTGCATATTTGATTGTCTAAATTTGGTAACTCTGTCATGACGCACGCATTGTGCGTGTGACGTACTTTTTCTATTATCAACATTATCGCGCTCTGAAACACTTGTGTACGAGGGCGATATAATTGAAATATTATATAATGCTCATAGGCAGTTATTCCATCCCCGGATTGACAAATGGAGAATCGAAGAGTCTTATTAATGTGTTAATTATGCACAAGGTATTTATCCCAATCCAGTTCTGTGTGATAAAATAAGGGAAACTCAACTTTTGGGGTCATGCGATTCTTGTCAATCCTCCACAGCTAGATGGGTCTAAAATGGGTGACCCTTTGACCAATCTTCATGTCCATAAATGCATACTTTTTTCAAGGCCATCTCTTAAGTTCCTTCCAAAGTGAGTCGCGGGACATTTCCTCAGGTTTGTCCAAGACGCACTGTAACTAACCTGAGCCTGACTTTGCATCTCAACCTGACCCTTAAATTAGTAAACTGGGTATGTTGCAAAAGGTTCCCCCTGCTAGTAGTGGCAGCTAATCTGCTCCATCATATGCCATTAAAGGTTAAAGTGCATGCTCCATGGCCTATAATTATTTATACATCAACATTTTCTGCAACATTCACTGTGATATTGGATCCTTCCGAGTGAAATGAGAGAATGTAGCACTTTTAAAACCATAAGTTAACTCATGATTGGTAGTTCAAAAGGGCCCTGGATACAATGCCTCTCGGTTAATCTCATTTCTGTTGATAGAGTGAAAAAGAAAAGAAACCTTCTAACATGCAAGTAGCTTCTTTATAGGTCTAGAGCATATTTGAATTCTGTTTTAGAAGGCTCCGAGTTTAAACTCCTTAAGGCGATTAACCTTTCAGACACCCAAACCACAGACTGCATCAACAGATTGGCGATTCAAAAGAAGTTGTGTAGGAAAGCACAAGTGGAAATCTGATGGTATGAAGGTATTTTGAGGCAGGATTCTTCTTTAACTAGAAATGGCCTGCAAATAAAAAAAAGTACATGTGGTCTGTACTTCCAGTCTGTGCTTGCTAGTCAGTTCACAATAGTCATGGAAATAGCAAGCAGCTAGAATGAGGGTAGTGTGCAGCTGTCCACCATTAACTCATAGTGCCCCTAATGTGCAAGTAGGTGATCATAGGAAATCCTGTTGAATAATGTTGAATGGGAGTACTTCTGGTACTGGTAAGTAACTTTTCTTCTGAGTGAGTGATATATATTTTAATTCTATATTTTCATTGCTATAACAATGGCAAACACAATGCAAATATCAAGTAAATTAACTACACCATACATTAATATAAAGTATATTCATTTAATTGTATGACATTCGTAATTGCATTATTAAATGAATGTATCACTCAGTATTTTAGCACTAACAAATGATGCAAACGGGCACTGTTGGGTGTCACTTGCATGCAAAGTGGAACTTAAGATTTTTTACTTGTACTGGCTTTTTTATTGCTACATTTATTGGATATATGATTGAGGCTGAGAAGCATATCGTTTACATCACATATTTCTATCCACATCTGCAGTTTGTATTCTGTGTCTTTGTTGACATAGTTGGGCACCATACAGTAGTTCGACTAGAATGGGGTGATTAATTGAAAATGGCTGTTTTGATATTGATGTATGTCCAATATTGGGAATACTACTGTAGGGCTTTATTCTGATGCTATCTTTTATCTTTTTATCAGCTCAAGCATGGGAGAGCATAAGTGCCTCAAACCAGAGCCCTAACCCCAACAATCCAGCCGAATACTGTTCTACAATACCACCTTTGCAGCAAGCTCAGGCATCTGGAGCACTTAGTTCACCCCCTCCAACGGTTATGGTACCTGTGGGAGTTTTAAAGCACCCTGGGGCAGAAGGTCAGTGGTCATGTTAAGGAAATGTTTATTTTCCAGAAATGTGTGGTTGGGGCATGTACTTCTGAAAGGATTTGGATCATCTATGAATGAAGTGATAATGGGAACAACCTAGCTCGCTGGTTGAGAGGAATGGCAGAATTAGAAATGGACCAGACATAATTAAATGTCCGAGTAGTACTCCACTGAAATAAAGATTCTCTTGGTCCCTGTCAGATCAGTTTCTTGAATACCCCTATTCTACATATAGAGATTAAAGATGATTTCTAATGTATATGTTAATTCCTTACCATATCACTTTTTGGTAATGATGGTGCAAATTACAAGAGACAGATGGAATACTTTAAAAGTGTACCCATCCTCCATACTTATAGCTGTGACTTGTGCCCTTGCACACAGCATGATGTTTGTGTTTCAACAGTGGTCTCATTAATCCAACGCTGATACCTCAAGGTGCTAGGAATATAAATAAGTCTTATTAATCTCAGCGTT
Organism: Ambystoma mexicanum; assembly: GCF_040938575.1. NCBI lineage: Eukaryota > Metazoa > Chordata > Amphibia > Caudata > Ambystomatidae > Ambystoma > Ambystoma mexicanum. Next base: position 1,336,085,040 of record NC_090922.1, on the reverse strand, counting down.
GATATCTCATATTTAACTCTGTAATGAGACCTGCTAGAAATGTATAAACAAAATGAAATTGTATTTTTTTATCAAAACACTTTTAATATGAATAGTTATGTTTAAATTCGAAAAACATAGAATAAGATCAAACATAAAGCAGAATAAAATTGTTGAGAAACACATTGAATTCAAATATTCAGTGCGAAAAAAAATTCAAATAATAGTGGAAAAATACTGATAAGCTTACTTACACAAATTGTGATCGGAGTACACAACATCCATTGAAGAGCGAATGCATAAGATTAATTTAGTGCAATAATCTATATGGACCAACCTATTAAAACTGTTGACAGGATTTTATGGTCCTAATTAATAGAACTGTATTGGTGTGAGGGGAAAACGAGAGGATGCAGTCGGCAGTTTGCTCTGTGTGATTTTGTTTCTTTGCAGATCTGAATACTTAATTTCAAGTGCTGCTGCCTGTTGGATCTCATGTTCCGCCCCCTTTGTTTTTCAAATCAGGCACAGTGCGATGGGAAAGTGAGGGATGCAGTTAGCTGTCAGTGTAGACAGTGCAGAGAAGGAGCAACTGCTCCACGAATCTGGTAAACTCTTTCAGCAGTTTTCCTCTGGTTTGGGCCTTTTCTGTCTGCAAGTGAAAATTCACAGCTGCTTATTGGTGCAGATTTAGTGTACCAGCCTTATATGTATGAATATACATAACCTCAGCAGCAAGTCAGTAGTCAATGACTCTTCGGCTGCTGAGGCTATTTTAGTTACTACTGTTGTAAATGGTAATACAGCAACTATACTTTGTGAAAACACTGCAGAAGCCTCTCCGTTATTAATTAAGACGGTTAGCGCTCCTTTTTTAAACGGCCTTCTTCAGCCGAAGTGATCTCACCAGTAGTAGAGCTTGATATTGTTTCCTTGCGACAGGTTGTGACTATCCCATCGGCAGCATTTTGTCACGATGTCTGCCCCCAGACATCAGGAGCAGACCAGTCTGCCCAGAGTATTAGCACCCATGGAGACCTGTAAGGCCCCAAGGGATTGCTTAAGGGCCTCTTGGACTCAGTTCTGGCGCCGTTGGCTCATATTGCTTCATTCAGGCAAACCAGGTCATCTTATGGAGGAAACCTGTACAGGCCACCTTGAGGCCTTTTTGAAGGGATTACTTTATTCAAGGGACTATTTCTTTGGGTGTGGTACTGGGACTACTTTACTTGGGGACTACTTCTGAGTGGCTATTTAAACCACGCCCGGAGAACAGAACACGCTTTGCGTTATTCTGCACTCCTGCAGCGTAACGCTCACTGTGCCTGCAGCTCCAGTATCCAGTCCTCAGCTACGCCCGTCCTTCGCGATCCGAACCTGCAAAGGGGAAAAGGAAAGCAGATTAGAACAGAAACCTTACCATTTGTTATCGCAATCGTCCGTGAGTCGCCGCACCTGAAAGAAAAGGAATACCAGTTACTGCGCTGTACAGCCAGCATCAGCGCCGCGGGATACTCACTGATGCTCCATTCATCCATGCGATCCAGCGAGGCACTCTGACGAGATCGCCGTCCGGAACATCCACAAAAGATGAGAAAAGTTAACAGGTTAGCTGCGCCTCGCTAAAAGACATTTAGACCTCGCATCATCAGATACTTACCGAGGTAATGCTCACTCGAGGTCCGGCGAGTCTCCATCATACGTCCTTCGCTCCAAGGAAACGCTGCACCTGCAGAATAAAGAGGGGACAATTGATTAATCACATTAATGAACAACATCGCATACTAAGACTGTTTGCTTATTGCACATACCGAATCTTACCTTGGCGCTACCTTGTTTCTTTCGAAGAAGAGACGCCTGTCTTGGGTAATTCTACAAGAGGAAGAAACATAAAGAAAAGGCACAAGAGTGAACTATAAGACAACTTGAACTCTAAAGCATTGCATGCTACCTTGGATTAGCATAAGACTTAACTTCGAGTAATTGTTGTCTGGAACTCTGCCATAAGATTACGGGATCAGTGAAGTTAACTGGATCTCCAAGTTCAGCGCACCCCTGCATTCCGACGCAGGATGGAGAGCCCATCCTTCTTAACAATAAGGTGAGACATATAAGGGGGAACACAAGGTGGTTACGGAAGCAGAAGTCAAGACCTCCTTCTAGCGGTCAGCTAACTTGCCATTTTTACCACTCTAGGAAAATCCTCCTACGTGCCAGACAGACAAAACTAAGTGGGCAAGCGCAATCGCTCATCACTACACTACGAGTCGCATTGGTGGAGACCGTTGCAGTCCAGCTTCGCTCAGCGCCCCTGTGGAACCCAGGTGAGCATAACAATTTGCCACAGACTCTGACATCGATCACTGTTCCGTTGGCTAATGAATTGCCAGGGATTTAAATTCATCTGCTCTTGATAGTAATGTTTCTTCCTAGAGACTTTGCCAATCTCCTACGGAGGTTTGTACATCTATACTTGCTATGGAAAATAATGAGATTCAACTCAACCAGTTCCAAGAAAAAGATTCAGGAAATGAAATCATTTGGCTGATGTATCAAAAACAACTGATTTTTTTTTTTTTTTTTTTCCCTCCACCCTCTGAGCACAGAGCTGAAGAAGCCTATAAGAGGGCCTCTGGATTTTCTACCTAATCCAGCTATGATGGCGGGCTCTAATTATATCGATGATGGAGGCCTTTTAGACCTTAATTTTCTAAATAACGCCCGAATTGATCAAACGGATTGCTGGTCAGCTTTGAATGTGAAAATTGCGGGCTGCTTACTAGATAAAGGTCACCAGCATCATCCTTCCTCTTCATCAAAAAGTCTGGATAAGCAAATTGCTACGTTGATGGACGACCTATCCTCGCTTTTGGCTGATGATGCTTCTCTGTTGCGAATTCAGTCGGTTAGCTCTCCCTTTAACTGCCATGGGTTTTCACCCCCAGTGCCAAAGCCTTTTTTGGTGATTTCGGTATGCCGCCATGCAATGCCTTCTAACGTTTTCTTTCATTAACCCCTTAAGTGCCAAGGACAAGGTATCTCGTCCTTGGCAACAGGGAGGTAATCCCAAGGATGAGATACCTTGCCCATGGCACTTAAGGGGTTAAACAGCCATCTACAGCCCAAGTTATCTCACCAATAGCGAAGCTTGATATTGTTACCTTGCCACAGTTTGTGACAGCCGGCGGGATGATGATGATGATGATGATCATGATTTTAGACACTTGCGCTGCATCTTACTCAAGTGCATCTTATTTATACCATACTCTTCGTGACATAGTTGAGTCTGGCTCAAGGCTCACTCGTTTTAGGATTTAAATGTGGCACTCGGTGCATTAGTTAAGCTCCACAGAAATATGAATTTGGGTTTAAAGACCCACACAGGGATGCTTAGGGAAGCACATTTGGAATTAATGGAATCCTCACGACTGGTACCTGTAATCCACAGGTCAATGTCAGTTTAAATCTGAATAGAGAATCTGATTCAATAATCTATTCCCACTGGTATTAACGCGTGCACTTGAACCTTTGTGGTTTCCTCAACTAAGGCTGTTGCTGAGAGCCTGCTTTCATTGATGAAATCTGGAAAATCCAGGGTTGCGGGCTTACATGCAATTTTGGACAAAGGTTGGTTAACTGGTATGAACCCTCCCTCTCGATCTACAAGTCCTTAGAAGCAGTAATAACTGTTAATACATCGGCTAGTTTGCTGCCACCTTGTAATCCTACCGCTCTTAAAAGTTCCAGGAAGTTTTTAAGGAACTTACATTATACAGAGGATGAAGCAAGTTGCGGCCCTACTTTCTAATCCAACACGCCCAAAAGGAGACTATATAATCATTTTAAATAATGTAGTTGATTTTTCTTCCGAATTGCTACCACTACTTCCAGAGCTAAAAACAACTAAGGGTTGTGGAAAGTACCCAAATAACGTTGAAATTTGCCCAAGGAATTCAGCTAGCTCTAAGTGATTATTTTCCTCCAATTAATTTGATGGAGCGTGTTAATAACATTGTTATGTCGAAGCCTTTTGAGGCAAAAATAGTCACCAAAGCTCAGGTTATAGATAATTGTAACACTTAACTAATCTGCAGAGTTTGGGTACTGTGCCTTTTAGTTTTAGGGGGAGAAGCGGGCCGAGTTGAGCTCCTCTCATGAACCTACAACAAAGTGCAGCTAATTTCCCATGTTTTCTAGAGGCTCAAACGTAGTCTCTAGACTTAAGGGGGAGGGGAGGCAGGTTCCAGTTTGCACCCCCAACCCCTTTATCGACACATGTCTAATAAATCAATGGAATATGGCTCATTTGTTATCAAACAAAACCTTTGATGCCTGAGGCTGTAGAGCAGAGGCATTAAAAATAAAATGCCATAATGATCATTCTCTTAGAAATCAGTCCAGTTTGTAGCTCCCCCAATAATTACGATGCATGTCGTGACGGATTGGTCATGGCTAGCACCAACCCTTTCTACTAGTGATAAATGGTTAGGTGCGGGGAAGGATCAAGTTACTTACCTGTAACTGTTGTTCTCCAGCATGGGTCTGGCATGGATTCACATGCTCATGAATATTCCCCATCGTCAGGCTGGGAATCCTCGGTAAAGAAAAAAATCAGTATCAGTTTCGTTTCTGATCTGTCTTTCTTAGTAACCAATCACTGGTCTCTGGGTCATACTGCCCGCAGCCAATGACTGCCCTCTCCCTAAGCCCCGCCTCTGGCAGCCATCCTCAGATTTGGTAGCACGTAAAGTGGCAGTATGACCAAGTGAAGAGCCGCAGGGGGGTAGGAGGGAGGGTTCGCATGTGAATCCATGCCAGACCCATGCTGGAGAACAACAGTTACAGGTAAGTAACTTGTTCCTTCTCCAGCATGGGGTCTGGCATGGATTCACATGCTCATGAATATAAGAATACATAGCAGTACACATGCACAACCACGGGAGGTGGCAAAAGGCTCAACATTAAGCAATACAACAACTCAACATTAAGCATCTCTTACCTCCTCACCAGGCTCACCTTAAGCGAACAGGTTGCGCAGCACTGCTTGGCCGACCCAGGACTCCTCCCTGTTGTCCCGATCGACGCAGTAGAATCTTGTGAAGGTGTGCGTCGACCTCCACGTAGCAGCCCTGCAGATGTCCAGCAGGGGCACACCAGACAGGAACGCCGTGGTAGCAGCGATCGCTCTGGTCGAATGGGCTCTCGGACGGCCGGAGCGGCGGTCGGTTTGCCAACCGGTGACAATGCATGATGCAGCCGGAAGCCATCGGGAAATGGAAGCCTTCTACAGAGCCTTCCCTTGATTCACAGGTTCAAAGTTCACAAACAGCTGTGATGTCTTCTGAAAACTCTTCGTGCGGTCCAAGTAGAACTTCAGCGAGTGCAAAGTCCTCTCGGCGGGAGACGAAGGCGACGGGAAGAAAACTGGGAACACCAAGGGCTCGTTGAGGTGGAAGTCCGACGGCACCATGGGCATAAAGGAGGGGTGTGTCCCCAGCACCACCCTTGTGTCGTGAAAAGTCCAGTATGGAGGCTTGCAGGATAGGGCCTGGATCTCTCCCACTCGTCGTGCGGAGGTGATGGCCACAAGGAATGCTGTCTTCCACGACAGGAACTTCAACGGCGGCGAATGCATAGGCTCGAATGGGGCCTCCATGAGCCTGGTCAGCACCACGTTGAGCTCCCACGCCGGGGCAGGGGCCTTCACCGGCGGGAACGACTGGAAAATTCCCTTCATAAAATCCTTCACCAGGCGATGAGACCACAAGGACGCCCGTCCTGTAGTTCTGGTGTATCGAGAGATGGCAGCCAGATGTATCTTGAAGGCAACGGAGGGAACGCATACAGGAACAGGCCGTCCCAAGGGAACGAGAAAGCATCGGCCATGCTCCTCGGCTGTGTGAACCTGCTGGCGAACCTCTGCCACTTGGAGTTTGTCGCCGTCGCGAACAGGTCGATCTGGGGTCTGCCCCATTGTTGAAGGAGCCGATCCACCTGGTCCTGGCGTAGTTCCCACTCGTGGCACGAGCACAGCTCCCTGCTGAGTGAGTCGGCGATGGTGTTTTTTATTCCTGCCAGGTGGAAGGGAACCAGAAACATCCCCTGTGCGACGGCCCAGTGCCACAGATCCTGGGCCTCCTTGGATAGGGCTGGGCATCTGTTGCCTCCCAGCTTCTGGATGTAGAACATCGTGGTGGTGTTGTCGGTGAAGATCCTCACCACTTTGTCCTTGAGGGACGGAAGGAACGATTTGAGCGCGCAGAACACGGCTCGTAGCTCCAGGATGGTGATGTGGAGAGACCTCTCCTCCGGGAGCCAGAGGCCTCTTGCGTGGAGATCTCCGGTGTGGGCCCCCCATCCCTCCAGTGAGGCGTCCGTCAGTCTCCTGATACGCTGGGGTCTGGAATGCCGTGCCTGCCGTGAGGTGCGCACGGGTACCCCACCATAGAATCGCCCGACGGAACTCCTCGTCGAGCGGGATCCTGTTTTCAAAGCTGCCCGCCGCTTGAATCCAGCGGGCGTCGAACTCTTGTAGCGGACGCATCCGAAGTCTGCAAAGGGGCACAAGGTAGATGCATGAGGACATCATCCCGAGGAGGGACTTGATGGACCTCACCCTGGCCACGTTCGTGGCTAACGGGCGCTGCACCTTGCCCAAAATGGCCTTCGTCCTTTCTTCCGACGGAGATGCCAATCGCTCCACTGTATCGAGCTTCGGTCCCAAAAACAGTGCCACCTGCGAAGGGACCAGGTGGGATTTGGGGTAGTTGATGGCAAATCGCAGTTCCGAGAGCAGGTGGACGGTCCTCGCCGTGTGTTAGACGGCGAGTTCTCTTGACCTTGCACGGATTAGCCAGTCGTCCAGGCAGGGGTAGGCGTGGATCCCCTGCAGGCGCAGCCGCGCCACTGGTGCGAGGCACTTGGTGAACACCCTGGGTGCCGACTTCCATCCGAATGGCAGGGCTCTGAATTGGTAGTGACGCCCCTGGACTACGATTCTGAGGAACTTTGTGTCCTTTTAGAATGGGGATGTGGAAGTAAGCATCCTCCAGGTCCAACGACGATAGGAAGTCGCCCTCCTCCAGCTGCCCCAGCACGAGCTGGAGGGTGACCATCCTGAATTTCTGTGCCTTGATGTACCTGTTCAACCGACGCAGGTCCGGGTTGGGGCCCCAACCGCCTGTCTTCTTTCTGACGAGGAAGTACCTTGAGTATACTCCGGAGCCTCTTGGGGACTAGCTCGATGGCACCTTAGCGTGTGCCCGCGGACCAGGGCATCGAGCACCCAACGGTCGGTGGCGATGGACTCCCACACGCTGATGAACCTTGTCAGCTGGCCTCCCACCGGGGTGCTTCATAGGGGGCCCGACTCTATGGCCGGTTCAGTCCTGCTTGGAAGTGGCCTTGCCGCCGGGGCCTCCTTGAAGACGGCGACGAGAACCTCCTTGCTTGCCGCGACCTCTGTAGGCCTCCTGGGACGAGGAGCGGGCCGCCTGACGGTACGTAGAGGAGCAACCGCTGCATCCTTTGGAGGCCCCCTGTCTGCCTCCGGCACTCGAAAGGGCCGTCATTGCGGAAGGACCCCCAGGGCTCGGGCCGTTTCTGTGTCGGTCTTGATGGCCTGCAATGACTCAGCCACCGTCTTCCCAAACAGGTTGTTGCCGTCGAACGGCATATCCAAGACTCTGGTCTGAACGTCCTGACGGAAGTCCGTCGCCTTGAGCCATACTCGTCGAAGGCAAACTCTGTTGCCCAACTGGCGAAAACTGGTATCGGCAATGTCCGTTGCCACCGTTATGGCGTGGTCCGACGCCACCTCACCTTCCTGCAGAATCTCTAGGGCCTCCACCCTCTTGTCTGGTAGGAAGTCCAGCAGAGAAGCTATCTTGTACCTAAGCTCCCTGTCGTAACGGGCCACAATCGCTAAGGCGTTGGCCGCCTTAATCGTCGTCGCCGCCGACGAAATGACCCGTCGTCCCAAGGCGTCCAAATTCTTTCCCTCGCCGTCAGGCGGGGAAGTGGAGGTTGAAGCAGATGCCCCTGCCGCCTTCTTCTTGGCCGCTGCCGACACGACGGAACCCGGCGTCGGCTGAGCCCCGAGGCACAAGGGGGCGGCGTCGGGGACCCGGTACTTCTTCTCGTACCTGTCCCTCTTGACGGGCGTCGTGGAGGGGTTCTTCAGGACGGCAAGCCCCTCGCCCAAAATATCGTCGAGCAACGCCACCGCGAGCGCAGTTTTCCTCTTGGCCTCTCACCGTTGATAAAGGAAACCTTCCTTTTTCTGTTCCCCTGGGCAGAGCTGGGAGAGCTCGGATGCCCTGGCGATCATTGCGTGAAAGGAGCCAATTTTGTCAGGCGGGGAAACCAGAGGAGGTGGAGATGTAATGTCCGTTCCGTCGTCACCACCGTCATCCGTCGCCGTGTCTCCTCTGGGTTCCGGCGATGGGGATGAAAGTTCCACAGGTTGTGGGGGCATGAAGGGAGGGAGTGGATGAACTCTCCTCCGCTTGCTCGGAGGGCTTCCCGACGGGCCTGTCTCTGGAACGTCCGTCGGGGCTCGTGGTAACCTCGTCCTCATCTCCGTACATAAGGATTGGATTGCCATCAAAATGGCTTCCAAGCTGTCCTGAGGCTCGGGTAATGGCTGCGACGGGAGGGAAGGCTTCTCCTCCACTGGGGCCTCGTCGGCGCCACTCTCGCTTTCTTAGATCACGTCTTCAGGATCTCTCCTGTGGGATCGAACCTTCTCGAACCTTCCGTCGAGACTCTTCGCGGCTTCCACCAGTTCCTCCTCAGAAGCTGAATTTGTGTCTGTAATGGCCACCGCCACCCCCCCACCCCTCTTTTCCCACCGGGGTCTTCACGGGGGTCTTGTTGATGGGTTGAAAAGAGGACTCCCTCCACGGAGGCAGGGAGACACTGAGCCCCGAGGTCGCCTCCACTGGCGCAGCCTCCACAGGCTTCGCCAGGGCCGCTGCGACTCCCTCGATAGAGGCCTTCGCCAGGTGAATCGGGGCCCTCACCACCTTGGAAGTGTCTGAGGCCTTCACCTTGGGGGGAGGCTCACCGCCTCGCTCCCCCTCGGCGGATCCTTTCGAGATCGACCGGGGCCTCTCCAGAAGCTTACCAAGGTTCTCGGAACCCCGAACCAGAGCGTTGGCTCGTGGTTGATGGTACCGGAGAAGGTGCGCCCTGCCTGGCAGCTGAAAAGCCCGACCTTTCGGTGCTTCCGGTGCCCGCGGACTCTTGGTGCTTAGCCATATGTTGGGCCACCGTCGCCGGGGCGCCCTCATAGGTCTAAGAAGACCGCTCAGACCTTTTCTTCTTCTTCTCACCTGCTGGGCCCTTCTCCAGCCAGCTGGCGAGGCGGGATCGATGATCCTTCATGGTCCGTTCCGAAAGGTTCTTGCAGAACGCAGTCCTTCTCCACGTGCGTCTTGTCCTCATGAAGGCAGTGGAGACATCTCGAATGCTCGTACTCCTTGAAAACATTTTGTAGTCTGCATCCAGGGCAGTTCCTGAACAGCTTGGATCCGGGCGTCAAGCTCCCCTTGTCCTGGGCCATGTCCATGAGGAAGGCCTCGGATCTTCTGAAATCCTCCAAGAAGTGTAACTCGACGAAATTTCACCCTTGAGGGGTGTAGAAAAATTCAGAAATGGGTCCCAGTTGATCGGAAGTAGAAACGATGGAGCTTGAGGCTCGATTTAACCGAAAAAAGGAGAAAATCTCTAGAAAAAGCGTGAAATCGCAGTAAAAGTTCGAGAGCTATAGCACGAGGACTCCCAACACTTGAACGTGCGGTAATAATCTGAGGATGGCTGCCAGAGGCGAGGCTTAGGGAGAGGGCAGTCATTGGCTGGGGGCAGTATGACCCCACATTTACGATGTCTCCATACAAAACAGAAAGAAGGAATTGAGAAGATCATTGAGAAAGTGTCTTGTGCCAGAAATATAAAAATTGGATTTTATTGCATCGCTTTTTATAGCTACAGAGGAATGGAGCGCTCTGAGCCATTACCACTAATAACTCCTGTCTTTTTGGTTATTTAGTAATGTGATTCCAGAAGACATGTGGGTGACTCATTTTCAGAATTTGTTTTCCAGCCATAAAGGGATTACCCTGGATTTTACCCCTTGTCAAGATTGGGAACTAAATTTTTCTTTGGCAGAGAGTTCTCAGTTGATTGAAATAGCCTTCAACTCTCAGGCTCCTGGTCCTAATGGATTATCAAATTTAATTCTAAAATGTAATGTTGATTTATGGGCAGCTATTCTGTTTAATCTAGTTCCACTTATAAGTCTTGGAAGCGTTCCCCTAATAATTACAGCCCGATTGGACGAGGGGAGTACATTTGTGACTTCCTTGTCTACGATCTAGAGTTTTGGGCAACATCAACTGGGCGTTTGGAGAAATTCCAGACGGTTTTGCGTAAAGGTTTAGGGACCCCTTAATGGCTTTGTATTAATTCCATGCAAAAAAAGGCGTGGCAAAATAAATCTTCCCCTGTATACGCCATCTGCATAGATTTCTCGTTGGCATTTGACAGTCAAAAGGGATTTTCTATGGAATAAATTGAACAGTTTGAATATTCCTAACGCTTTACTATAAACTTCTGTATTCAGAAAGCGATTTACAGGTGAGACTAGACCATCAGTGGTCGCTTTCTTTTTTATTTTTAAATTCAACTTTATTGACATTTTGCAGTATTATGTAAATCAATACAGCCAAATAACGAACATTAACAAAGAACCAGCATAGTAATGGCCCACAAAATCCTTATTCCTATGTGTCATTCTGTACCGCTACCTAGAGGGCCACCACAAATGGTGGGACAGGCCCCCCAATAGATGGGGCAGTAGGGTTTGGGCACCCTGGGGGCAGATTGGCACACTAATGTGGCCATCTGCACCAAGCGAACTTGGGTAAACAAAAAAAAACAATACAAAATCGTAGGCTGCATTTTAGGGAGGGCTGAGGGGCACCCTAAGTGGGCAGCAAATGTTGTACTGCACTGGGGGGTGGCACTCACCCCCCCACCCCAAATGGAGGGCCCCAACTCATGCAACCCTCCCTGGGGGCAGATATCTGCTCCTAGGAAGGAGCATCTGAACCCTGGGAGGGTTGCATGAGGTGGGGCCCTCCATTTGTGGTGGGGGGGGGTGAGTGCCACCCCCCGTTGCAGTATAACATTCGCTGCCAATTTAGGGTGCCCCTCAGCACCCCCTAAACAGCAGCCTACGATTTTGTATTTTCTTTGTTTACCCAACTTGGCTTGGCGCAGATGGGCACATTAGTGTGCCAATCTGCCCCCAGGGTGCCCAAACCCTACTGCCCCATGCATTGGGGGGGCCTGTCCCACCATCTTTGGGGGGCCTCTCCCCCCCACCCCAAATGGAGGGGGGGGGTGTACCTCGCGCAGCCGTTTGTAAGAGGCCCAGGGAGGCCTGCATGAGGTGCCCCTACCACCCATTTGGGGTGAGGGGGGAGAGGGCCCCCAAAAATGGTGGGGCAGGCCCCCTAGTGGGTGGGGCAGTACGGTTTGGGCACCCCGGGGCCTAATTGGCACACCAATGTGCCCCTCTGCACCAAGGCAAGTTTCGTAAACAAAGAAATAAATGGAAAATGGTGGAACGCTTTTTAGGGGGTGCTGTGGGGCACCCCAAAGGGTCTGGGAAGTTTCTAATGGGATGGGGCATTGACCCCCCCTCGCCGCCAGCCACAATGGAGTGGGTGCCATGTCATGCAGCCCTCCCTGGGACCAGATATCTGCTCTTAGGCACGGACGCCTGAGCCCAGGGAGGAGTGCAGGACAGTTCCCCCCCCCCCCATTATCTGCCCCTGGGGAGGGCTACATGACATGGGCCGCCCCTCCAATTTGGCCATATGTGGGTTCCCACAGGTGTCCTCTTTTGGGAAATGCATGGGGTTCCCAGTTTTCCTTGCTGGCTTTGACACCCTAGGCCCAAATCTGTAGGTTGCCCACATGAACAAAATGGGCAGTGGCGAAAGGCTTGGGGTTCCCACCGCCAACAACACATGGCCTACCTTCCCGCGTCCCCAGATGTGTCTCGATGAAAACGGTACCTCACGTGTGGGTGCACCTACCGGGGGCGCAAAAGGAAAAGGGAAACCCGCTGGTAACCCCAAGCCTTTCGCCACAGCACAATTTGCGGGGGTGTCTGGGTAATAAATTCTGGGGTGATGTGCGCAAATCATACCTCTGCGGATTCCCACGGGTGTCGTCTTTTCGGAAATGCATGGGGGTCCCTGTTTTTCTTGGCGGCTGCAACACCCCAGGCCTAAATCTGTAGGTTGGCTCCCCAAACCCTTTGGGGGGATAGGAGTGGTTTAGCTTTATTCCTTCGCGCCCAGCTAGGTGCACCCACACATGTGAGGTACCGTTTTCATCGGGACACCTGTGGGAACGCGGGACGGTAGGCCATATGTTTGTGTGGTTTTCATAACGTTTTGACCCATTTGCTGGTGCCCTTTGTCACACAACCCTTTAATTTCCCAAATGTGACCTACATTTAGTCGCTGGTTTAGGCACCATACTCTTTTGTAACCTGCACAAGTCACCTACCCTTGAAAAGGTCTGTCTGTGCTCTTTCAAAAAATGTATGCTTGCCGTTCCTCACCACATTGGTTTTCCCGATTTACACATGCTAAGTGCGCCTGTTCAGGCCGTGAGTGTAAAACTCCTGTGTACCATGGCTCAGTGTTTGGCTTGTGGTATTGCTTGTTTTGTAAAACACTACAAAAAATGTGTGCTTTCCTAACTGCAAGAGTCAGGGGAATGTAGCGGAGCATTGCTTTTCTCAAAATTCATAGAAGCCATTGCCGTACCAAGCGAAAGATGTCCAACACATACATTTTTTTTTTTCGGTCATCTTCCCGCTTTTCCCCCAATCTATGGCATTTTCCCCTACCTAGATTTTGCCTGACCTACACTAATCACCCCTTCCTAAACTTGGTTTTTTGTCTACTTTTCAGAAATATATGCCTTTCCGTCCTCCAATTCGGCTTTCCTACCCTTTTCTCCCATTCCGTCCATGCATGTCCAATTGGCAAAAATGGCCAAAATCGCCTACCTCTCACAAAACAGTTAATAACCACATCAAAATATGTTTTTTCCGATTCCACTCAACCTGTTCTTGAAAGCCAGGAGATTGGGGAATTCAGCACAGCAAACCATTTGTTCCTATCTCTTACAAGGAAAAAACCACAGGCTTCTTTGTACATCATTTTATTTGCATTTCTTGAAAAAACCCAAGGTTTTTGCCCTTTTTGCTTATTTTCTCTCACCCCCCCAGACAGCAACCTAGGATTCCTGGGTGGCGTTATGACCGCCTACATGTGGGGAAAAAAAAGAGCCAAATTTGGCCGAGATATCTCATGTAACAAAGTTACAAGCCATTGAATGGCCACATACCGAAATCACCAAAAAAGGCCCTTGCATTGGGGAGAAATACCCATGGCACTTAAAGGGTTAATCAAAAGCAAGTTCCAACACAATCAGAAAAGTATTTACACCTCCCTTAGCAATTACTAGACAAGTCTAAGTTAAAACACCACTTTTTGTCAAAACAGAGGTGAGCGCGTAACTTAGATGGCACTCCAATAATTAGGTAGAGAAAAAGGCAGGTCATGAAAATAAAACAGTTCCCAACACTTTTAAGAGACAAAATCAAGTTACTGAAGGCAGGGTATACTGTAGAGCCAAAGTTCATATACAAGGCCCACTTTGAATGGAGCAATGCGAAATGTGCCCAAGATCACACGGTTTAGTAATGCAAAAAGTCTTTTTTGAAATGTTCAAAAGATGTTGTGGTGGTTCAAAAGACAAAGTTAGAAGGTCTGGGGGCCAACCCAGTTGGAGAGCCAAGGATTTAAAGGTCACCTTGGGCAAACCGAAGAAAGGGAGGCCAGGTAGAACACAGTACCTTAAAGAGTGAGGAAGCTCCAGCAGTGGCAGTTGTTCCTGACAGCGGGTGCAGTTCATGGTTTCGACCAGGGGAAGAGAGGAAACTTGGAGTCGTTGCACTGCCCAGGAAAGAAACCAGCCGCAGAGTTAGTCGGTGAAAAGGTGCGTTCATGGTATTCGCGGTCAATGGTGCAGCTTGGCTATCGGGCCGCCAGGGTGCTTGGCACAGGCAATTCGACCAAGAGACGTCCTGGAAGGCGAAATGGTGAACTGGTTGATCCCACCAGCTCAGAGGGAGACTACTCTTCCAGCAGAAGATCTCCGCTTGTCGTTGGGGAAAGTGGTGAGGTTGTTGCAGCAGGGCTCAACCGGTGATGTCGTTGCAGATGGCCCAGCTTCTTCCCTCTTCGGTAATTCTTAGGTCCTGTGGCGACTTCTGAAGTTCCAGTCCCAAAAGCCCTGCTTTTATGCAGAAAAACCCCCATTCAACAGCCTAGCTGTCATTCAAACATGCTAAGTGGTGAGCCGGGCGGCTTACCACTGGCCCAATCAGAACAGAGTGCGACTTAAGTTGCTAAGGCAATGCAGACCAGGGTGCCATTTCCCCCAGACAGAGTGGCACCAGTTGGAGGGCTTCTGTGGAGAAGCCCGCCAAAAAGTGGAACAAAGGGCCCGACCTTGGTTGGAGTTAGAGACGGACACGAACGCCATTTTAGAAAAGAGTTCTGGCAAAAAGACCCAACCGGTGATTTAATATTAAATTTAAAAAAACGGCGGTATCGTTAACATTGCACCAAAAGTGGTGCGTTTAAAATAAATGGGAAAATCCCATAGGAAATATTCCCGTGGAATATTTTGCGTGGTAACCACTGCCACCGGCCAGAAACTCGACAAGGGGGGACTGGACAGTGCCCCCTTGGAAACAGACCCAGGGGCAATCAAATTAACCCCTTCCAGTACTTCCACAATACGATGGTTTGTACTGGTTCTGTTCACAATTTTGGACTAGTAAAGTCAAGGGTGACTTTACATGCCCTGGGAGACAGTAGTCAGTCCCAGGCTTTGGAGTCTGTTTGGGGGTCACTATGACACCCCTGTGTTACTGCACTGAGGGTGCTGTGTAACACATACACAAAAACAGATTTTACTCTATGGAGTAAAAAAAAAAACATAGCCCATAAGCACACGACGAGTCAAAGACATACCTCAAATCATGCCTGAGTGGGAGGAAAAGAGTCTCACTCTTAGTGGGAGAAAAAAAAAAATCCAGCAAAGCTGCTGGGGGACTCACTAGGTTTGGGAAATTAGCCTTATCAGAGAATTCTCCCTAACAACTCCCCCTTGCTGCTTTTCAACTCAAATAAGACTAAACAGTGTTTTTCAATCTGGGAATCCCCTCCACCTCTTCAATCCACCCTAGAACCTCATCCCAATAGATTTGAACCTTGGCACCCCCCCCCCCACCACATATGCCAATAATCAGCATGCTCCCCGCATTCATGCCAACAAAGAGGACTCGTCCCCGGGAACATCTTGGAGAGACACACTGGATCATATTGCCACCTACGGAGTAATTTAATCACATGAAGTTTGTACTGTCAAGCTATAGAAGTCCCAAACACCCTGCAGTACATTTTCCTCCATAGTGTTGCGTTTACTTCACACCCAAAGTCCCCTTCCCACTTACTCCAGCGTTTCTCCGTACTTCCCCTGCCAGCCTCTACCAAGGGCCCAGACAGGGCCGAGATCAACCCTTTCATATCTCTTCCTGAATCCAGGACCTTTTCCAAGGGGGTTAGCTCCCTCTGTACCCTGTCCTTCAGTCATCAGCTGTAAGTACCCCCTTCAGCTGTGGGTAAGAAAAAACAACAATGTTCCTATTCCCAACTCCCCCTCCAGATCTACCAATGAGATGAACTGGCCTGCCCTCCATCACTGACCCCCCCCCCCCCCCCTGCGAGGCCAGCGTCGAACCAAGTCTGGAACGTATTCAGATTCGGTATCCGGTCCCTCCTCTCCAGAGCACACAGGTGATTTAAAGGGGAGGGCCAGGTCATGACCCCCCTGTGAAGATACTGGTGGGGGGTGTCTGTATTGCCCCTCTCTAAATGGTAGAGGAGAGGCACAGAGGACTCCAGCCAAGATTCTCAAGCGGTAGCAATGGACGAGCAATCAAGGCCTAGCTTCTCAGGAAGTGATGCAGGCTGGTTCTTAGGTACAGTGTACTCCCCGAACCCCCACAAAGGAATGGCCACACGCTGTATTACTGAAAACAGTCTTTATATAATTAATATTCAAAGTTATGTACACGATCACAATAACGCACTTTCTACTCGGAAATCAACAATGATAAATCTATACAATTCTAAAGTGGTACCACCAATGTTATCGAATCTCATTAAAGTGCATCAACTGTATGGTTAAAATGTCACACAGATCAATAACGAGGACACCAGCAGTAGAGATAGGAAGGAACTTAAGATGGTTGAAACAATAGGCAGAATGCTGGCCTATACCGATAGACACAGTTCTGTGTGGAGATCCCCCCCCAACCTGGGCAACCTGTAAAATAAAGATATATAGTACAAGCCCAGTCCATATATTGTTCAATAGCCTTATTTCCTCCTATTGAGGTTTTACCCCCTCATTGTACCTGGTGGAGTAGAGTTCTTCGAAGATGCGTCGAAAGATCCTTCTTGAGTGACTCCCTTTAAAGCAGGAGCCACGGATCGTCAGGTGTCGAAGATGGTGAACTTGACGGCGGTGATGAGAAGTTCAAGGGTGCCGAGACCCCGATGTCGATCCAGGTGGTGCGCGTCAGCGACGTCCTGCGAGGATGAGGTGTGCGGGGCACCGCTGCGACGGATTGTTTAGGACCGCAAAGAGTTTCAGAAGAACTGTGGCCCAACAAGGGCGTCAAGTCGTCGAAGTCTTTGTGGCCTTCAGGTGGCGGAAAACCCACCAGCGGATTCTCCTCGGCGTGTTGGTCGTCCTCGACTTTCTCCGGTGGGACAAAGCGGTCGATGTTGCGGACAGGGGAGTCCTTGGATTCAAATGTTATTCGGCAAAGGAGCGGGCAGCTCCGGTCGTCAACGGCACGGCGTCAAGTGGTCCCCACGGCTGGGCAAAACAACTTCGACGGGCCTCCAGCGGTTACACAAACCTGCGAACCCTGGTCGAAGGCAATAGACTTCGCCAGCGGCGAAGTCCGGGTGCTTTGCTTCGTTCTCCTCAGCGGTCTCATCTCGGGTCGGGAGCCTTTCGAGGGTCTGACTTCCAGGGAGCTTCGGCGAAGGTTAGCAGTGCTCGATGGTCCCTCAGAGCACGGGAAGAAGGCGCCTTACTAGGTCCTCTCTCGGATCAGTCCTTGACGAGTTCGGCAGCTTTCAGATCAGGTCGAAGCAAATGCAACAGCAAGTCTTCGTCTTCCAGCTGGGTGTCGAGGATCAGCAGTTCCAGTTACTCTTCTAGTGTAGACACAGCTTCTGAACAATTTCCAGTGGTGAGAGGTCCCCAGATATACTATCTTGTCTCTCATCCACACTGCTGGGTCACTCTCAGCAGCCAATCATACAGAAGGGCATTCATGCAGTCAGTCAGCCAATCAGGCGCACAGTGCATTCAGGCCATCCTCCTCCCTCTCAGACACTCGCAACAAGGAATGTGGATTGGGACAAGTACTCAGCCATTCAACACTACACACTGCATTCAGGCCAGTTTCGGGCAGGGCTGTCTCAGTGTTTGTCTCTCATACCAGAAACCAGACAGCCACAACAAGAAGTGCATATTGGTCACACACTCCATTCACCCAGGTCCCACCCACAGGGCGTACCCACTACATATAGTCACTGGGAAGGCTCCAGTCAGTCTGGACTGGACTTCACAACAACACCATATATGGAACTTCCACCCAACAGCCAGTCAGGGGGTAGGGACAGAGTCAGGGCTTCCCAGGACTTTGGGAAAACAAGGTCATGGGTAATAGAAAGCAAGAGGCCACAGGGGCCATCTTGTTTTCCATCAGGAATCAACTGATTCCAATGGCAGGGCCTGGGGATCCCCAAAATGGAGGATATTCAGCGCACCTGTCAGTCATCATGGAGCTGCCACCAACCCATACCCTGCTCAGAAGGCCACCGACAGGTGCCCAAAAACATACACTAGGGGCACAGGGTTGTACCCCCACCCATGGGTGCCATAAGGTTATCCCACGGGTCTGTTCACCAAACCAAAAGAGAGAGCTGCACCGCCAGGAGTCCCACATGAACTCCTGCGCGGAATACACACGATAAAAAGGCAGTAAAGGACAAGGATACGGAGTCCCTGTCCCTCCGATGCATTTCCAGCATCACACCCCCTCATCTCTCTGCCCTTCTACCATAACTGCCAGAGGACACCTAGGATGGGATGTTTCCTGATCCGTCGATGAATGTTGTTTCTCGGCACCCATATCCATTTTCCTACTGTCGGTCTGAGATGAGAATTCTTGAACTCCACCCACTGTTACTGCCTTTGCTCCCTCAAATGCGGAACCAGAACCCTAAATTGTGTATCTTTGTAGTACAGATAAATATCTGGAAAGCACACCCCGCCTTTTTCTTTTGGAAGCACCATGACCTCATACGCCACCCTCGCTTTCTTGCCCTGCCACAAGAACTTCAGAAGGGGGCTCTTAACCTCTCGGAACATAGCTGGAGGGACCTGAATTGGGATCACCTGGAACAAATGGAGGATTCTTGGGAGGAAGTTCATCTTTTATAGTGTTCAATCGTCCCAACCAAGAAATAGTCAACTTACCCTGTTTCCTAAATCCTCGAATAACCTCGCCAAGAGTGGTGGGAAATTTCCTTTTGTATAGCCCCCTTCTCTCCCTTGTGATATAAATACCTAGGTAACGCAACTGCTCCTACTCAATCCTCTTACCCAATGCCTGCCAGTCTCCATCTTTCAATTGACTCCATCTGGTCAACTGGGAACAGAATGGATTTCCCCCTGTTGATTAGGAAGCAGAGAGTGCCCCATATTCTGCGCACTCGACAACAGGGACCGACGACACTGGATTTCTAATGTGCAGTAAAATGTAATTGGCGTATAAGCCCAATTTGAATTCCACCCCGCCCACGAGAATCTTTCACTCAAGGGTCGTCCCGCAGTTTATGGGTCAAGGATTCCAGGGAAAGAGCGAAGAGTAATAGTGAAAGGGGCCAGCCCTGTTGCTTGCCTCGTCCCAGTACAAACAATAGTGAGAAATTCACATTAGCAGCCACGCAGGCCTTAGGGTCTGAATAGAATGCTATGAAACCCTGCAAAAACCTAACCCCCAATCCAAACTTAACCAGAGTTGCCTTCAAAAACTCGCAATTCACTCTGTCTAATGCCCTTTCGGCATCAACAGATAAGAGCGTTTGGTTACCCCCTTTACAGCGGTCCTCCGCAATCGGATGCAAGGATTTACGTATTGCCAGCCCCTTGTAGCCCCTTTATGCAACCCACCTGGTCGGAGTGCCCCAATCTCGGCATATGCGCTGTGAGCCTTGATGCCAGGACCCTGGTAAATAACTTTGCATCCATATTGAGGCGCGGGATCAGGCGATACGATCCACATACCCTGAGGGTACCTGCCCTCTTCATGTATCACTGTTATAAGAGCCCACACAAACGTATTTGGGCCCCTTCCAGGTTCCAGGATGTAGTTTAACTACTTTGACCAGGTGTGGGACCAGAATCTCTGCAAACATCTTGTAGAAACCGGCGGTATACCCATCTTCCCAGGTGCCTTTCCAGTTGCAACCTACAGATCACCATCCCTATCTGTTCTCTTGTAATAGGGCATCCATGTCCTTTACATCCTCCGGGTCAGTTTCGATAGGCACACCTCTGCCAAATAAGCTCCAAGACCATTCCCTTTCGAATGGTCTGCTCCAAAAGGGGAGTGAACCAGAATAGTGTTCCTTTCCTGTGCAAGGCACGCCTCCAGTGGAGGCAGCAGGACGTTTTTTTTTCGTAAGGTGAGCCTCAATTGGAAGGAGCCAGAATCACATTACTTTCCAATGTACACCTGAAGCAGAGAGAGCTTCAATGACGTTTCTTTCTAAGGTGGCCTCAAGTGGAGCAAGCTGCTCTAGCATGCCTTGCAAAGACATCCTAAATGGGAGTGTACCAGGGTGGTGTTAAGGGTCTCCAAGGCACACCTCAAGTGGAGGGAGCTGGTGTGGCATTCCTTTCTAAGATACTCCTGAAGTGGAATGAGCCTTAATTGCGTTCCTTTGCAAGTCACACCTCGCGCAGATGGAGCTAGACTGACCCTTCTAAGTCAGGCCTCAATTGAAAGGTACCGACTGGTGTGCCTTTCCAAGGCAGGCCTCAAGTAGAGGGAGCAGGACTAGCATTGCTTGCCAAAGCATGCCAAAGGGGAGTTAACCACAATGGAGTTCCTATCTTGTGCAAGGCATGCCTCGAGAGGGAGCTGTAGTGCATTTCTTTCACAGGCACCCCTCAAATGGAAGGAGCCTGAATCGCGTTCCTTTGCAAGTCACACCTCATGCTGAAGGAGCTAGACTGATGGTTATTTGGAAGGCAGGCCTCAAGTGAAAGGTACGGAGTGGTGTACCTTTCCAAGGCTGGCCTCAAGTGGAGGGAGCAGGACTATCAATGCTCGTGAAGGCACGCTAAATAAAGTGAAGTGAGTTGAAATGCTGTTGCATTTTTATTGAAGGTACACCTCCAGTGCAGGGCAGGTGTCCATTCCTTTGTAAGGCATGCACAAATTCAAAGCCTATAGGTCCCTTTCAAGAAATTATGGGCAGTCTATCTCCAAATACTTTTCCTTTGTATCATACAAAAGGAAACAAGGCTGTAGGCAGAGGGCTGGCTTGGAAGGCCATTGGGGGCAGTACACCCGAGTATCCCTCCTCAGTCCTTGTTTTGTACACACCTTACATTTTCTGTAAGGTTGTCTCTTCATGGGTGTGGCAGGAACAGAATCCGCAAAGTGCTGATCTTTCAGTCTGGCCACATCTACCTCTGGAAAGGAGGGAGTTTGTACATGGATCATAGTTGGAGATTGTACAACTTCGTTTTCAAAGTTCAGAAACAAGAGATTGTTTGATGGAGCAGCTGCACGGTACACCACATAAGCATTGTGCGTAGCTACATGCATTAATGTGTATGGTCGACTTTTTGTACCACATGGCCGACTTGCGTTCAGCATGGTTTGGCTGAAGCACTTGGTACCTTCGAACAACATGTACAACTTGATCCTGTGTCGTGCTCACTTGCTCTGAAGGTACTGCTTTAACACTAGCCGACCTTTGTACAACATCAATATTTAATCAATGGATATGTTCTGGCTAGGAGCATACACCTCTGCAAATCTCTGAGTAAAGTGCTTCAGAAATGGCTGAAGTTTGAATAGCCTATCACAATTTGGGTCAGTTCTGGGTAATTCTGCCGAGTTGTCATTGAAATGCAACATATGTTGCAGTGTTAGAAAGTGATTTCTACTCATTGTTGCTGGAAACAAGGGGTTGAAAATACCGCTTCAGTAGACCAGGACATTGAGCTAGAGGGCTTCAGCGATATTCCCATGAGCAGAATGAGACCCCAAAATGTTCTCATCTCATCATAGGTCGTTGGAACCCATGATTGTGCTCTGGAATGGGGTTTTAGAGTGGGACCCCGTGACCTCAAGAACTGCAACGTACACATTGGTTTGCTCAACCACATTTGCAATGAACCCATCATCAAAAAGGTTGAAAGTCAATAGGCTGACACCCATTTGTATTCACTGTTCACCCTGATATAACGGTGAAACGGGGCACAACAGGCTGAGCCATTGCTGGAGGCACCCACTGCGACTCATCAGCCATGACAGGATCTGGCATTCCTTGCACGCCATGCATGTCCTCTCACCCTTACAGTTCCCCTGTGTGTGGGAAGTGTGAGAAAATATGCGTGTACTCTTTCATCCTCTTAATCATCAGATGATGCAGAGGAGTAGGAGGAACTAGCATCCATCGAAAACTCACTTCCCCAATCACCTTCATGCGTACTCTGTTTCAAATTGCACATCTGGCTCTGTGCCTTGCTCCAAGCTTGACTTCATCACTTCAGCGAAAGCCTCTGCACCCGACATTGTTCGACGAGAAGCCATGACTACTGTCGCTATGCAACCCTTCACTGCCCTAAGAGCAGATAAAGACTGAAGCAATAACTAGGTGTGCTTCTCAAAGTATGGAACCTAGTAGAGCAAGTGGTATTCAATGACACCGACCTACATCACACAAGTACGCCAAAATGTCCAGACTCTGCTCACAAACTGTAGCAGCTCTCTGCAATATGATGTACTCTCAGCATACTATTTTGCAAACACCCACGTGAAATGCTAAGGACCAGCTCACTGCTTTCTTACAAGTGGGTAGACGGCTACAACACACCTGCACCTACAACATAGACAACAAAATCTAAGAAAGATGTCCTCTTCCACTATACATTAAACAAATAAAAGTGTGAGGACGAGGATTAAACCCACAGTACCAATTCAGAGACAGCCAACATGCGTTGCACCCTCCCCTCCTCCATGGGGTGCTGGTGGATGGGAAAGGAAGGTGAGCTGCAACCACCTAACGTATTAGTGATGGGTTGAGTTAAAAAGGCAGAGGCAATCCAGATGCACACATTGAAGATAAGGAGCGTAAATGGCATGCCCTTCCAGACAATTGCTGGCACACTTTTGACTAAACCCCCCTGCTCATTCACATAGTGTTCCCTGTAGGAAGGGGGAAGGCCACAAGGACGGAACTACTGCAAGGGCCAGCAAGTGGAATTAGGCTGCTGAAAGTGGTGATAGTTTGCAAAGAAATGAGTAGCACCGACCTTTTGAATACATTGACATGCCATGAACACTAATCAATTGCTAGGAAGTCGGAGTCTCACTGTCAACATATTTACTCACAATTTTATTTCCATGCCACACAATGCAGTAAGGCAATCAGTTACTGGGCTCCCCCCTGCAACATAGCGCCTGGGCAAATGTCAAAATGTCTGCAATGAAAATGTCCATGCCTCTTTTTGAAACATCAGTTCACCTTTGATGAAGCCATGGTGAATTGTCCGAATTCTATCATTGCCCTTTGTCAGTCTTGCCTGCTCCCCATTCAGTTTCCTCACCGAGGCATTGATGGCCCTTTCCTTCCCTTCAGTTCTCCAATCTCTCCTGGGAATCGTCTGGGACCAGGCAACCAGTGTTTGGAAACCTCTGTGATATCCATTGCAGTTTCGCCATCATTGGCTCCCGTACCTCTTTCCGTCTCCTAGACGCCAAATTTCCTCCCAGGTGCACCACTATAAGGTTACGGGGGGGAGGGGAGGCATCTCCTTTTGCCTGGGCATTGCTGATGGCTCCTCTGAGCTGCTGAAGGCTCATTCCCCTGACATCAAACCAGTGGACCGAGAGAGCATCCCTTTGAGATCAAGATGCGGTTGCCCCTCTGAAATGTCCTGCAGCCCTTTGGATGAAAGAGTGGATGACAATCTACACAACCCTCCTCCTCACTAGGAAATGGAAACCCACATGAATATGGACAGACATACAGTTTATCAATTAGTACAACTATTGCTTCAACACATGTCTTGCAACAATCCCAGATGCACACATGAGAGAACAGTAGATCAATCAGTAATTGCCACCTACTTTTCTGGGAAAGAGGTGAATGACACACTGTCACCTTGTGCCAATGGCACAGTTATCTTGGCACAATTGTAATCCGTGAAGGTTTCTGTTCCTGGGGATCACCGATTGTTCTGCACAGTGGTAAGGTGACTTACACGTACTGCACCACCGTGATACTTTGGCAGGGTGACTATTCTGACAGAGGAAATGAACTCCACAGCAAGTGTGCATTGTATGCTCTCTGAATATGGCACCCTGACAGAATGTGCGCCAATCATCACAAATTGATACAATTTTGGACAGTTTCATTGTGAGACCTTCCGCCAAAGTTCCAGGACCATTGGTGAACTTGGGGGCAGTCAACCAACAAGACGGAGAGGTGGCCAAGGTCACGCACATCAACTCAGACCATCCTAGGTCTCTGGCTGGCCTGCACTACAGATGGGGACCCTGCCGGGGCTCCCTGCAACCACTGCTGAACTTGGGGGACGAAAGACCCACATGGGAGACGGGTGCCGAAGGCTAGCGACATCTCCCCCCGACTGTCCTGGCCCTCTGGGTGGCCTGCGTTGCAGCTTTGCCCCCTGCGAAAAGATGGGGACACTGGTAGGGCTCACTGGGACCATTGCTGTACTTGGACGACACAAATGGTGAGCGTTCCAATAAAAGGAAAGACATCCATACCAAGTGCGCATTGCATGCTGAGAAGAATTGACCATCTGCATTACTAGCGCAAACATATTTCAGAAAGTGGTGGTAATTGTTTGCTACATTTTTTTTTCCCTACAAAGCAGCCTCTATTTATGCCACACACCATTGCCCACATGACCTCACCACTACCCGTTCCCACCCATAACACTGAGAATACAGCCACAGTCCCTCCCACCACAGTAACCATACTCTTCCCCCCCTCCCCCCACTACAATGCGTACTAAGAGAAGGAAATGTTGTACTACTTACATAAGTCAGCGGAAGCTTTCGATTAGCCACAACTGCATAGGAAACGAAAAATAATTGCAATCTGTACTCAGCCCACCAATAATTGTGCAAACTTTTTGATTCCTTCAACCAGATACATGGGACATCCCAGTCATCTACCACCATGGAAGGGTGTACTGCACACTGATAGGAAATGGGAATAAGACCAATGGGCGTATGGGAACCCCCACCACTGCGTAAACATTGTTCAGATGGCATATGGGTAACCTGCCCTCCCAGGGCTACAACACGGTTCAGCTGGTCTCAGGGGCAATTCGTAGCCTGTCCCTGCAAGTGTGTCCCAGGCCACCACAATACCAAATTCCATACTTGCAAACAAAGGAGAAGCTTGAACTGTAGAAGACCTGTAAACGGAGGGGGGGTGGGGGGGGACATCTGTCAGACCAGCAAAAGCCAACCACCACCGCCATGCTCATCAACTTCCGCTACTGAGCACCGGGGGGGGGGGGGGGGGGTACTCGCAACATTAATATGTTTGAAACACCAAATGCCCACTTACTGTGGTGCTCACTTATCCAAATACTGTGCACAGGAAGTAAGCACTACACCAAGGCACAGATCCAGCGATCCACACCCAGCACTGCACTTGTTTTCCTTGCAAAGCTGCCAGCCTCCTTCCATTCATCATAATCCCTGGTGTCTAGTGCACCCCCCCAAACGCCAAAACACCAACAGAAAACAATAGTTTTTTTTTTTTTTTTTTTTTTTTTTTTTTATTTGATTTAATTGTATGAAACAATTTTTACAAAGTAGAAAAAGAGACAAAATCTCCACATTAACTGTTCCAGAGTTCCCACGATCGTCCTTTGTCCTGAGCCCCAACATCTCGTGATTCCCCGAGGGGCTCCATCAGATCGATCTTTTTCGGTTTGAATTCAGATTCCGAATCAGAGTAAGGATCAGCTACCCCCCAGGAGAAATCGAGGTAAGGACGCCCCACTAGTAGACCTGCCCACTCATACCTTCCCCGTCAGCAAAGTAGTTCAATTTCTCGGAAGAAGCCCACCACCGCGATCACCCAAGTGGTCTTCTCCCCACTTAATAGCCTACACCACCATTCCTCTTCATCATAGATGTATAGGTTTTTAAACAAATGTCCCAGGTGTCTCATGCGGGGGCCCGTGACTCCTAGGCAGTTTAGCAGGAGGTGTCTTATGGTTTCTGGCATCGCTGACTTTCTACAGAATCTGCAGGCGTCGTCCGAAACCAATTTTCTTCGGGATAGGACTTCCCTTGTGTGGAGAATGTTCAGGCGGATTCTTAAGAAGTTCACCCTGAGGTTTGAGTCCGGCCCTTTTAACAAGTAGGACTTGAGTTCGTTCACTTTTGTCAGCTGTGGAGGCAGATCAGTAAACAGCTTCGATGCGGCTGCTTTTTCCAATGTATTGATCCAGTCTTGATGTAATAGACGCAGTTTAAACTTAGAGGGATTGTAGATTAGTTCGTTTTAGAGCTTCCAGCGCCCTCTAGCATTGAGTCGATCTTTGCCGCCCATTTTGTTAGCATTTTACATGAGCCCGACTGAATTTCATGTTGAATTTCTTGCATGATCAGAGGGGGGCTTGGAAGTAAAGACTTTCGAAATAGCATGGCTTCGTTGCGGGCTACTATGGAGACCAGCGATTGTAGAGAGAGTTCCCTTCTTATTAGCACCGTTGGTAGCGAGTCAGGAAGGTTGAGAACCTTTCTCCAATAAAATCCTTCCAGTTTTTTTTCTTTTTGTTTACCCCTTTGCCATGGGGCAGATGGGCACATTAGTATGCCTATCTGCACCCAGGCTGCTCAAAACCTACTACCCCATCATTGTGGGGCCTGTCCCATGTTTTCTGGTCCCCCACCCCAAATGGTTGGGGGCATCTCATGTAATCCTCCTTGGGGGCAGGATTTTTCCTAGAAATCAGCCCCTAGGGAGGGCTACATGAGATGCCCCCCATCCATTTGAATTATCCAAATGATTAGTACTATAACCCCACCCCCCACTCCAAACCGCTCACTAACCCTCTGATCACAGCCAATCTCAGCTCAACATCCCCCATCTGCAAACCAAGTGGTCCATAAAGTTTTCATGAAAAGGCTCCTAGTCTCTTATACTACCTTTTCATCAATTGATCTACTGTGACTCAGACATCCATCCTACTTTTGAAAAGGCACCCTAACAAGTTATTGCCCATTTGTATTGCTTCCCATCTACGATGTGTGTGTTCGCATTCATACCATTCTAACTGTACTATACATGCAAATCATTTTGCAGCAATTGATACTTGTACTGTTATAAACCCTTACCTGAAGTAAAGAGCTTTGAATCTGAAGCGAAGAGCTTTTAATCGCACAGCACTGCACCAACGAATAAGATTGAAATTTGTTTTAACGTACAGTATGTATATAAATAAATTTGAAGTACCCAAAGCGCACAATTGCATCACAAGCCTCGCTGATCAATTAGCTTGCTTAGATGCAAAGTCTGGTGCCATTTTGGTCACAATTTATTCTTTCTCTGCAATGTCTTCTTCTCTGGACATGAACGCTTTCCCTCAGGATTCAGCGGATTAGTCATTTTACTACTTGGGGAGAAGATAGGCCTATGAGGCTTCCACCTACTGTATCTGTTTTCCATTCCTCAAGTGGAATGGTAGTCCATGAGTACTACCACTTGGTCAATAGCCCATCTGCTTCCTCCACATTCCTTTTAACTGACCTGTGGACGGTGCACCCGAATCAGTCATATTGATATCGTTCACAAGCCTCCTCCTGGGCTCTGACCTCATTGACCCCTTGAGCCCCTGCCTCAGCAGCTATTTCTAGTCTTTGTGAGGATTGGTTCTTTGCCCCTAGTGAGATCACCAGGTTTGGTCTTCTATTTCTATGGGTTGATCAAGGAGATTCTTCCACAGTCTGGACCCTCTGCTCCACCACCTCCTGTGCATCCTCATCCGGGGACAGTAGAGGACGCTACACCTTTGCCGGTTGCTACATATACACCTCCTCAGGTGTCTCAGCTAGGGGAGGAGCCTTTGGCCTTGGGGATGATATGGCTCCTTTTGGGCTCCGTGCCCAGTGCTTAAATATCCTCTGCTTGGATATTTCATGAGCATCTGGAGGTACCACATTTTTCTTGGCCTCCCTACCTCAGTAGATCGTCCATCTATCTGAGGTAGTTATGCGCTTTGGAGTTCTGGGCATTAGGGCCTCGGTCAAATCGATGATTCTTGGAACAGAATGCAGTAGTGGATGCCATTAGTGTTTGGAGCAAACCGCATGCTCTTGCGCCAATCAAACTTGATGTATGCTGCAGACAATTGTCCTCTGAGATTTGGTTTACTTGACATCCTGCATCTTCACCTGTGGTAGCGGCACTCTTTTTCATAAGTCTTCTGCATCCTTATCCTCTGCATCTACGTAGTCT
This sequence comes from Ambystoma mexicanum, assembly GCF_040938575.1. Classification (NCBI taxonomy): domain Eukaryota; kingdom Metazoa; phylum Chordata; class Amphibia; order Caudata; family Ambystomatidae; genus Ambystoma; species Ambystoma mexicanum. The sequence goes on along the minus strand of NC_090922.1, from coordinate 1,336,057,063 downwards.
AGCAACACCCATGGGATGTGAGTATTGGTTACTTGATGCTTTGGGCAGGAAGGTAAATGCAAGTTGTGCCCACCATCTCAGGCAAGTTAATGCTGATGCTCTATTGGTGGCAATACATCAACTCTGGAGTGAATTGGCAGAGTTCAGGTGGACATTTCCCAGGATCCAGAGGCAGCTTTAGGTGTCGGTCTTGCTGATGCGAAGACTAGCTCAAGCAACTTTGGAGGCATTGGCTCATCACATCAATTCTGCTGCCAGAGGGTTGTGCTTTGGAACAGATTTGAGAAGAATGGCTTGGTTACTTTTATCAAATTTCATACAGGATTTACAAAGCAATCATGAGGGTGCAGATTTATTCCACAGCATCACTGATGAGGAGCAAACTATGAGAAAGACTACCCCACTCGCGGCTAAATCTTTGACTATTTTACCTTCGGGCTTGAGGCAGAACTTGGCCATCCAGAGGTTTTAGGGGATCCTTTAAAATGAGGCAAATTCACCTTGACCATTAACCTAGTGTGCCAGGAAAGAAGCAGAAGCAACAACCAAAGGCTTCTTTACCCCACCCTCTACTCCAGCGGAAAAGGAGGAGAGATGAGATTTGTCTGGTTCCACAACACTGTTTGGTGGCAGAATTGAGAATTATATAGCATGCTGGCCTTCTACAGCTGTGGATTATGTGGTAAATCGGAACGAGTCGTCAGACAAAGGGGTGGCATTTTAACTCCAGGTTTTTATTCAACAAATAAGAAAAAAGCCTTTCTTTCCCTCCAGCTAAAGGGGTTGCCCTACGTAACTGAATTCTAACTCAAGTTCTTGTCACAGTGGCTGTCAAACTAAAGAATCCGTCCTCTGTCCAAAGCTATCCTACTCTGACCCTACCAACTTTCCTACTCTGACCCTACTTCTAACCAATGGTATTCAGCAAACAGAAAGGAATGACTCCCTTCTCCTTGTTCGTGCCTAGAAACACTTGTGTACAGGCGCGTTATAAATGCCATATGATATCATATGTCATATCCTGGTCCAATTGGCTCAGCCGCATGTGCTGACTTCTAATATTCTCTGGCTACAGTTCTGATAAGACCTTGTAACTCCTTACAGGGACTTCTCTGGGCTTGGTTAAATGTCCAAGAATTATTCTTCCTCTGCAATTAATTATGGCCTGGGTTTTCTTCTTCAGGCCTATTGTAACCAAGGAGATCACTCACGTAATATCTGGCTTTGGCCTTAGATTACACAAACTCTGAGAAGGGGTGTGAACCACTCCCGTGGTAACTTTTGTTCTTTATCACTTGGGTAATAACTGTAACGAGGGAGATTCCTCCAGAGGCACTTTTCACTCTTGGTACTTTCTCTGTAATTACTATGACAAGGGAGATTACTCTGGAGATGCTCTTCAGTATTGCCTAAACCCATAGCTGGTCTCTTGTGACTTGTTACCTTTTTTCTCGTAGGGGCACGTCAGTGGTTCTTACCGGCGTGTTGGTCTTGCGCGTCTTCTCGCTGAATGCTCTCTGCGTCGCTCGCTCTATGCTCCCTGCTGCACTGCGCTGACTCTGCAGCTTACTGGACCTTTCAATGTTGGCGTAGTAAGACTGCACTGTCCACCTCCCCAAGATCACCCCACTGCTGGCCTTTCTCCAGCTTCTGCGTAGGTCAGGTACCCGTTTCACAACAGAGGCCTTTCTGAGCCTTCCATGACGTCCTCCCGACCAAGGGCTAGCTTCTCCTGCTCACATACTTGTTCCCAGGTTTGAATTTCCTGGGGCTGACCGGATTCATGTTGGGTTCTCTCCTCAATGAGTCTGTTCTTGATTTTCATGTGCTGTAGCTCGGTCCCCAGCGGAGTGCTAGTCCTTCTTTTGTATCAAAGTATGCTTCATGCTTCCTTGGGGCCATCTCTTCTAAGTACTTCGAAACTTGGAAAAAGAGTAGTTTGCATTACTCATTCGATCTTCCTCTTAGTACTTTAGGGAGATGAATTATCACTGTGTGTTCCTCGTTTTAGGTAACGAAAGGAGGAAATATTGCAATAACAAACAGTAGTGCTTTCAGGTTTTATTTTTGGAGGACCTCTATGATTTCTTTGCCTCAAAGGTGAGGGGGTTAGGGAATTCCATCATGGAATAGGAGCCCTTGTCCCCATGAGGGGAAGTCTCTCCCTGTGAGGTCCCACATTCCACCATCCCTAGGGGGTTTGCTGTTGCGTAGCAGGCTCACCTCCCTAGCCTCACAGGGAAGGACTCCCTCTGCGGAAAAATGAAGAAATTCCAAGAATCGTCAGTTTTGATGCTTTTGGTGGGAAAATAGGGACTACAGGCTGGCCTTCCCTCTCCACCTCATCGGCTCCCTTCTCTTTGCTTTGGAAGAATGTACTACATCTTCTGGATATGGGGGCTTTAGAGCCTATTTCCATTTTGTAGAAAGGGTAGGGCTGTTACTGCAGACTAGTCACTGTTCTAAAAAAGAACCAGGAAGGACTAAGGACAGTGCTGGACCTAGCCCCTCTCGGCTTGTCCTAGAAAAAGTCAAGGTGACCCAGCCGTCTTAGATCTGTTGCACCTCGACTCCGGGGCACTGGTTATGGGCAATGGATTCAAGGGTGCAAATCTGCATGTTCCTGCTTAGCCTCCAAGAGAATGTTTTTAGTCCATCTCTGGGGCACTTGCTGTTACATGACTGGGTATTTACCTTTGGCCTGAATACAGGGCCAAGATTATTCACAAAACTCATATTTGCAATTGAAAGGCATCTGCATTTACCAGTAATTATATTTGCTGCTCCGAGCCATCTCGACCGAAAAAGCCTTAGCATCTCTTCGGGTTTTGCTGGGTTTATTGTTCACTCTGGGATTGGCGATCAGTCTAAACAAGACTCAACTGTTTCCCAAACAATAAATACAGTTCGTAGGCTTCCTGCGGGACACCTCTAGGGCTCTGGTTCTTCCAACAGCATATAGGCTAGTGGACATCAAAGCAATGTTCAGGTTATTTCTAAACTGCAAGTAACTATCAGCTTTATGGTTTCAGCAGCTTCTCATTCTGTTTGTGTCTTGTTTGTTAGCAGTCTCCTTCATAGATTGACAATGAGATGGACTGTGCTGCATTTTATGGAATCCTGAGACCAGGTTCAGAATGTGCACTCAGCTGGGATACCTTTTCCTGAAGCTTTGTCCAGGAAATGGCTGTATTGTCCCCACCAACGATGACCAGACCTTGGTCTGAAGCGAGACCAGGAGTAGAGCTAAGAAAAAGTGACTAGAAAGCAAGTAGAGATTTTGACAAACATGGGGAGGGGTGATATTGCAGGTGCATGTGTGTTTACTGAAGCACTGTATGTCAGCACTTGAGGAAGGGGGGGGTGTATGTTATGTAAACAGTTGGTAGGATGATTGGCAAAACAGTTAAGACCTGAAGTGATTGGTGTGCTTAATCCAGCCTGTATGGGATGTGAATGTGGTGCTTCTTTACAGGGATGCTTGATTCATGGCATTTGGGCTCTTTTAGAACCTGAAGAATCACATGAATGTAATTGAGCTTGGGCTATTTTTCCTCACATTCAAAGCATTCCTAACATCCATTGTGGGCAAGGTTGTGTTGATCCCGGCGAACATCACAGCATGCATTTAGTACATCAACAAGCATATGGGCACCGGGTCTCATTGTGCAGGCTGGCAGTGGAGATCTGGAAGTGGGCCCTCAGCCATCATTTCCTTCACAAAAACATTCATCTTCTGGGGGTAGAGAAAGTTGGAGCAGATTGGCAGAGCAGTCTTGCTCAGGCCAGCCCCAATGGGGACCTACACCCTTTGATCCTTGGATTTTCCAGCAAAGGGGTCTCTGGAAAATGACTGGTTCTCTTTGGTGACCGTTACATGCATCACCTTTGTGTTTGGGATTTCAGCTGCTTTGGGCACACGCTTGTCAGACCTTGGTTCGACAAGACGGTCTGTGGCGCCTTCCGATATCTAGAATTCGCCATCTTGGTTTTCTTAGGCGCACCTGTTTGCAGTGACTCCACTTCCTCCAGCATTACTGTTGGACATTGGAGGAACACCTCCAATAAGTCTGGGACTTGGATCTTTTCGTGTGGGCACATGCCAGTAGCTTCACTCGCTGTTATATTATGGTCAGGCAAAGGCAGTAATGTCTCTAGGGGTATCGGCGGCGTCTCTGAAATCAGGAGGGGTTCATCACCTACTGACTTATCTTACTTAAAGTAAATCTTACTGTGTGAAGCCAACTAGCGGGAAAGGATAATGGTCTAATCTCCTTGCCTCTAATCTCCTTGCCTTCAACTGACACTAACTGTGCGTTGAGTAAATACCAGTTCATCCAAGAGCTACTAGTACCTAAATTAATTTCTGATGCTTGTTAATCTGCTTAGAATCACATTCTGTGCATATGGTCTGACATCCAGTGGTTACCGCAGAGTATTGCATCTTGTCTTTCAGGGACCGAAAGGGGACGTCGGCATAGGCGTGTCTGTAACACTATACCTATCGTGACGTGTAGTGTACCCAAAATCCCTCACGGGCCGAGGTCCCTCAGATTGTTTTTTTCTGCCCAGATAACTGGTCGCCCTATAGCAGAGCTCTTACTAAATCTTTACCGAATTGTCGGTTATTCCCCGTTAAGTCACTTCGGCCACAAGAACATCTTCGACGAAGACTACGAGGGATTCGTTCTACGGCTGTGGATTTCGGCGCCTAAGATCCGGCGGCCGGATTTTCCACGTGGTCGGGCCCTCTGGCCGACCTATACAGTAGAGTGGGGTCAGGGTGGCCATATTGTCGGTATGTCTTTCCTCCTTTCCCCTCTTTTCCCTTTTGGTCTGGTCATCCTTCCCTTTAGCTAGGGCAGAATCTAAAAGGAGTCCTTTCCATAAGTGTAAGGTTAGATATCCTTGGAAGGACGAACACAGGATGAGTAACGCCTGTCTCCCCCTAAAGCACGACGAGAAGCGGTGTACGGCCTGCAAACTTCTTCGGCATAAGACCCTTAAGGAGCGCTGTGTAAAGCGGTGGGCCGCGTACGGTATGTCGTGGGTGGAACACCCTTCCCCCACCGCCACACCCACTGAGAGTGACAGGGGCAACTCAGATAACCAAACATCTGTTGTGGATGTTATAGACCTCGAGGCGGACACTTCTAGGTCCGCCACGGCCGTCCCCGACCCTGTAAGGCTTGACTCTGGTCTTGCTTCAGTGACCGGCGACAGGGGCGTACAAACGCATCACAATAAGAAGATAACCCCTACACCGTTTTCGACGTCTTTGTCGAAAAAGGTGAAGGCGCCAACAGGGCCGCCAAATAATTCGACTGTTTCCTCGGATCGCTCAGATCCAAAGCCTTACCCGCATCCGCAGCAGTGTCTTGCAACTGGGCAATCAAAATCAAGTAAGGGCGCTACTCCAAAAACTTCACACATCGAAGCGCGGAAATACGACACTGCGACGGTCCCGAAGGCCACGGTAGGCCCAAAAACTACGACTAGGCCTCTAGTCGAAAAACCAACTGCTAGGCCCTCTAGCGCCACGCAAGGTAATACACCTACTGATAGACCATCGGAGCAACTATCTCACGCCGATTCGGTTACTATCGAAGACCGCATCGAGAGAATTACGGCGGCAGTGGGGTCTTACCCCGGTACTGCCTAAGTTCATTGGACAACCCACGGAAAAAAATCTTCGGATGCGGTTTGTGACCCCGATTCTCACGATACGTATGAAGATAGCCAAGACCCTCTTTCCGACACCCTAAGAGACTCTTTTCGGCGCTGTAGGGCAGAAGATGCCGTTTTCCCGTAGGTCCGCCTGGGTCCTCCAAATGGACTAGAGAGAAATTTAAAGGGTGTATGGATCGGCTGAAGAAGATTCTGTTTTTCTGATCATCCTTCCCCGAAAAAATCTTGTGTAGAGCCTAACCTACATTTTTCTTCTCATTTTCAAGAAGGTCAGCCTTCTGTTCCTGTCCAGCAGGAAGACCCTGTCCACATGGACACATATAGGGACATTTACAATGAAGAAGAAGAAGCTTAATTTCTGCAGAATTATGAGGAGCAACAGCAGGTTACCACAGGCAAATGGGAGGAAACCCAGCAGGAAGGAACAGACCCATGGACACAGCAAGATCAGGACACTGATGTTTTGTGCCTAGATTACCCTCCATCCACCCCGGCTCGCCAGGCCTCACCTGTAGATGACCAAATGGCCTTGAACTCGGTTGAAAAAAGCAGCTGAACACTTTCAAATCTCCACTCAAGAGGCTGTGCCTGAGCAAGATTTTGTAGAGGATACCCTTAAGGAGAAGCCTCCATCTAGCCAAGCCATTGCCCTCCTTAATTCCATCAACAGAAGGTTGGCCCCCTCTTTGGTACCACCAGCTCAAACTTGGGCAGTGAACCACAGAGTGGAAAAATGGTTTGGCCCGTCTCCTTCCGACCCTCTATACATTAGAGGGCACACCATCCCAGACTCGTTGGTAGTGACTACCACCTGGAAAAGGGCAGGGGTACCCCTTGCCACTGGGGAAGCACCCCCAGACAAGGAATCCAAAAGACTGTATGCTCTAGGCAAACGAGTCACATTGGCATACACTACGCGGATTGTTAATAATACTACACTATTGGCAGGCTATGCTGACGCTCAGTGGAACCTGCTCCAGGAAGGTCTCCAAGAGGTTCCTGAACCCGTCAAATCCAAACTTCTCTCTATTGTAATCGAGGGAAGACCAGTTAACCAGAATGTGATTAAAAACACCCTGAACAGCAGGCAGGTCTCTGGCCCAAGGGACCCTACTTAAAAGACACGCTTTGTTGCGTGTCTTCCCCCCTCCCTCCCCCCGGAGAGGTAATAACTCTTGGCGGTCCTTTCGAGGGCTAGCCTGTGCTGCTCAAAACAACTATGGCACAGGGAATTTCAACACAGGACAAACTTCAGGAAGCCCCGCATACTACCCTACAAGGGGGTCAGCGACGCGACAAAGGCAGAGGTAGAGGCCCCAATCCCAGAGGAGCCGCAGCCTCTGGTCAGAAATGACCACCAGATCTAGGTCCCCTCCCATGTCGCCCCGGTTGGGGAGCGATTAACATATTTCCTCACAGCATGGGAGGGAAAACTTCAGACCAGTGGGTCATAAAGACGGTCGCCCGCGGGTACTGCGTGGAATTCGCCCGACCTCCACAATTCAGACCGCCACGCTCACGGCGCCTTTCACCAGACCATCTGGAGATCTTGAAGCAAGAGGTGGAAGCACTGCTGGGAAAGGACTCCATAGAAGCCGTCCCAATTCTTCAGGTAAACGAGGGTATTTATACATGTGGGCCTTGTACCAAAAAAGTACCTCACCATGCGCCCTGTTTTAGACCTGTGCCCAGCGAACACGTTCATATAACCCCAGAGGTTTTGCATGGTAACACTACAGGAGGTGCTCCCATTGCTGAAACAAGGGGACTACATGGCAACATTGGACATGAAAGATGAATACTTTCATATTTCAATGTTGCCAGCACACAGGAAATATCTAAGGTTCATGGAAGAGTATAGGCATTACCAATTCAAGGTACTCCACTTTGGCATCGCCTAAGCGCCAAGGGTATTTAGCAAGGTCCTGGCAGTGGATGCAGCACACCTGCGCAGACTATCCGTCCCAGTTTACCCTTACTTTGACGACTGGCTCATCATGGGGGACTCATTCAACACATTTTTCGAACACCCAAAAAACAGTAGATCTTCTCTTCAGTCTGGGTTTCTCAATCAACGAGCAGAAATCCAGTCTAGTCCCGAGTCAAACAAAACAATTTCTGGGAGCTCTAATTCGGACGGAAGCCGGTCTCGTCTTCCCCTCCAAAGAGAGGGTTCAGAACATGCTTTTTCAAATTCCTCAATATGTGGCCAGTCGAGAGGTGACGGTGCGCAAATCCATGCGCTTGCTAGGAATGATGGCGTAGTGCATAAACTTGGTTCCCCACGCGCGGCTGCACATACGTCCCATGCAAGAGTGGCTCAACAGCCAGTGGTGTCAGGCCAGCGGACTATGGGAAGATCTGATAGTTGTCTCGCCAGCCCTCGTTCTCTCTCTGCAGTGGTGGTAAAGAGAAAACATCTTGAAGGGGAAGACCTTCACCACCCCTGCAGTGGAAGCCACTCTCACGACAGATGCATCTCTCACGGGGTGGCGGGGCTCAACTGCTTCAGCAGACAGCGCACAGAGTGTGGTCCCCTCAAGTAGCGTCCAACCATGTAAACTTACTGGAGCTATTAGCGGTGTTCAAGGCATTGAAGGCCTTTTCCGATTCTAACAGACAGCACTACAGCCATGTATTACCTGAACAAACAGGGGGGCACTCACTTTCCAGGGCGTTCCAAGCTGTCCCAAAACATTTGGATATGGGCTCTCAAACACAAGATGTTTCTGTTGTCCCAACATGTTCCAGGGGAACTCAATCTTCTGGCAGACGTGCTCAGCAGAGATTTTTCCTCTGCCTGAAGAATACGAATGGAGTCTGCACAAAGACATTGTGTCCAACGACTTTGCAGAATGGGGCTTCCCAGAGATCGACCGGTTCGCAACTCAGGAGAATGCCCAATGCCAAGACTATGCCTCCAGGTACCCCAGAACCAATCCAAGGGTAACGGTCTCTGGATAACATGGTCAGGGAAATTTGTCTACGCGTTTCCCCCGACTCCCCTTCTCAACAAGATAGTGCACAAGATGCACCAGGAGCCAGTTACCATGATACTGGTGGCCCCCATGTGGGCCCGCCAACCCTTGTTCGCTCACCTGATGGAAATGTCCCTCTCCCCACGAGTGAAACTACAACATGTTGTCTCAGGACAGGGGAGACCCTACACCCATGCCCACAAACTCTGAACTTAGCAGCTTGACTCCTGAGGTCATAGAGTTTGGACACCCACAGCTCCCTCAGAGGTGCATGGACATACTCAGGGAAGCTAGGAAACCGAACAGACGTTATTGCTATGCCAGCAAATGGAAACGTTTTGTCATCTGGTGTAATTCCAAGGGCGTCAATCCCATCGATTGCTCACCCAGACACATTGTGCTGTACCTAACCCATCTGTTGGACACTGGGTTAGTCTTCAATTCCCTAAAGGTTCATCTGGCTGCACTGCCAGCCTACACTACATAACAACAAAGTGTGGTGGAAGATGCCAGTGATAAAGGCCTTTATGGAAGGGTTTAAGAGGATTTATCCTCCCATTTCTCACCCAGCTCCTGGATGGGACCTAAATGTGGTTTTGACCAGGCTCATGGGAGCTCCCTTTGAGCCAATGCATAAAGCAAATCTGAAAGACCTGACTTATAAAACGGCCTTCCTAGTAGCTATCCCTTCTATCAGAAGAGTTGGCGAACTACAGGCACTTTCTGTTCTAGACCCCTTTGTTACAGTCCACAGAGATGAGGTAGTTCTGCGCACGCACCCCATATTTGCGCCTAAATTCATATCTAAGTTCCATGTGAACCAGTCCATTGAACTACCTACCTTTTTCCAGAATCCCACTAGCATGGCCGAAAGAAGCCTACACACACTGTATGTGCGCAGGGCAGTCATGTTCTACCTGGAAAGAACTAAACCACTGAGGAAAACAAACCAATTTTTCTTTTCAGTGGCAGTTGGTAGAGGAGGGGATCCTGTCTCTAAATCGGCTATCTCAAGGAGGATTGTCGAATGCATCACACTATGTTTCTCTCTTGCTAAGAGGGAACTGCCCTTCAAGCCTAGAGCACATTCTACTCGAGGCAGTGGGGCATCCATAGCATTCATTGCAAATGTTCCCCTCGAGTCCATTTGCAATGCGGCAACCTGGAGTTCTGTACACACCTTTACAAAACACTATTGCCTAGACACTCATTCTAGGTCGGATTCTCAGGTGGGACAAGCAGTATTAAGACATCTTTTCTCTATTGTTCCTTCTCACAACCCACCTCCAACTCCGGGTACTTCTTGCTAGTCTATGCACAGCATGTGAATCTAAGCAGATTAACAAGCATCAGAAGACATGCATTATTCACAGTCATTTCTGATGATTGAATCTGCTTAGATTCACATGCGCCCTCCCTACCTCCCCGCTCAGGGTGGAATGCACATAGACGTCTTACTACTTTCTCTCTTTACGTACTCACTATAAGCCTTGGGCTCCCTCATGGTGTTAGGCAGAAACCTGTGCAGTTCCCTTAGGGACTATTGCAAAAGATTTAAGACTACAGGTGGTTGGCAGTAAACCCAATTGGTAGCAGTCTGTACCACCCAGATTTACCTGGTAGCTGTGGCTGAGCAGTCATACTTCTCTCAAGATGAATTAGGCAGTATATAGAGTATACACAATAGGTACAGAGACACAGTAGCACAAGCAAACACTGACCAGAGCTTTGGTGTAAAAGTATATGATTTATTTAAAGACACACTTGTAAATTACACTAGCACAAAAATAGGTAAGTAAATTCAACAGTCACTATCATATATATATACAACCCTGATTACTTACTAGACAAGTCTTAGTGAGAAACACCACTTACTTTCAGACAGAGGTGAGCGCTCAACCTAAGATGGCACTCTAATAAGTTATATAAACAGGGGGGGGGGGGAGACATGGTTATGAAAGCACACAAATCTTAATACTTTTCAAAGAACCACAGTGAGGCAGGTTAGGCAAAGTCTACTGGAGAGCAAGGAAGTTCAAATGCCAGGCCCACTCTTAGAGCAAGCAAAATGTGTCCGGGATCACCCAGTGGGGTTATGTTAGTTCACAAAAGATTGAGATCAAGTCAGGAAAAGTTAGTTAATAGGTCCCAGGCTAACCCAGGTTAGAAAGTCGAGGATTTACTGTCACCCCGAACGATCCGTCGCAAGGGAAGCCAGGCGGGACACAGTACCTGAAAATGGGAAGAACGCTCCAGCGGGGGCAGGTGTTCCTGGCAGTGGGTGCAAGTCGGTGTTTCGTCCAGAGAAAGAGGAGGTCTCGGCGTGGAGGAAAGCTGGAGGTCGTTGCACTGCCAGGGAAGAAACCAGGCGCAGAGTTTCCCAGTTACAAGGTACCACCCTTTTCTTCGCGGTAGTGGTAAACCGTGGTATTCCGGTTGCCGGGGTGCTTGGCACGGGCAAGGCGGCCACGAGATGGTCCAGGAAGGCGAAAAGACGGGCAAACTGGTTATCCCCACCAGTCAAAGGAAGAAGACTCTCCGGGCTGGAGATCTCCTCTGTCGTCGGGAAAAGTGGTGAGACGGTTCAGCAGGGCTCCACCGGTGGTGTCGTTGCAGGTTGGCTCGGCTTCTCCCTCCTCGGATTCCTTAGGTCCTGTGGTGACTTCTGAAGTGCCAGTCCCCAAAGCCCTGCTTTCATGCAGAAAACCCCCATTCATTCAGCCTAGCTGTCATTCAAACATGGTAAGTGGTGAGCCGGGCGGCTCACCACTTGGGCCAATCACACAAGAGTGCGACTTGGGTTGTCGAGGGAACTCAGTCCAGGGTGCCTAAACCCCCTCCCGCTCCCCTTGTGGTACCCAGACAGAGTGGCACCACTTTTGGAGGCTTCTGTGGAGAAGCCGGCAAAAAAGTGGAACAAAGGGCTCGACTTGGGTTGAAGTCACAGAAGCGAACACAAACGCCATTTTGGATACAAATTTCGGCAAAAAATACCATCCAGTGAATTTATATTAATTTAATAAACCGGCGGTATGTTCGAGGCTATTTTAAAAAGTGGTTGCCTCGAACAATGGGAAAATCCCATAGGAATATATTCGCAGTCGAATATAAAAAGTAGTATCCACTGCCACCAGCCAAAACTCGGTCGGGGGGAACTGGACAGTGCCCCCTCGAATAACAGACCCCGGGGCAATTGAATTGCCCCGACCAGTACGTCCACAATATGATGGTTTGTACTGGTTCTGTTCACAATTTGAGACTAGTAAAGCCAATGGTGACTTTAAATGCCCTGGGAGACAGTAGTCAGTCCTAGGGTATGGAGTCTATGTTGGGGGGTCGCTACAACACCCCCGGGTTACTGCACGGAGGGTGCTGTGTAACCCACATACCAAAAACACATGAAGCCCTATGGGGTAAAAGACCCCATAGCCCATAAAACACATTGCAAAGTCAAAGGATATCTTAATTCATGGCTGAGAGTGGGAGAAAGAGTCTCACTCTTAGCAGGAGAAAAAAAAAATAAACCCCAAAACTCAAGCAAAGCTGCTGGGGGACTCACTGGGTTTGGGAAATTAGTCTTTACAGAGACTTCTCCCTAACACATGGCAGAAAAAATACAATCGGAGGGACCTTGGCGCGTGAGGAATTTTGGGTACACTACACGTCATGATAGGGATAGTGTTACAGACACGCCTATGCCGACGTCCTCTTTCAATCCCCGAAAGACCAGATGCAATACTCTATGGTTACCACTGGATGTCGGACTATATGCACAACATGTGAATCTAAACCGATACAATCATCAGAAATGCTATTGCGGTGAGTAATGCATGTCTTATTATTGAGCGTGAACTGATTGATGGCTTTTTGGCTTGGAGTATAGACAGCAGCTACAAGGGAAAAGTAACATTATTCAGTACCTCCTATAAACAAGGTGAGATTTATTCTAGGGTATGGAGGTAAAACGTCTGCCACATCGTGACTTTTTAAGTCTTAGGTTGGAACAGAAATGCTGCCTGCAAGCATAGTTTTCAGTTTTGCATATAGGCTTCTTACTTATCCTTGAGTAAGACTGGGCCAACATTGTAGAAAATTCTTGAACCGTACATAGATTGAAAAAGAATGGTTTGTTACTGGTACCCAACGTAGCATCATGGCATCAGTGCTGGAGTTGCTCAGTCAACTCATGTTTCTGTAAGCATTCTGTCAGCTGCATTGTGAAGTCACTGCAGTTAGAGGATCAAATATTGAAGAAATCGTAAACCTTCAAATGAAAGCGATTTGCGTTATCCGGGCATGAGTTTAACACTAGAATAGCCAGTGTTTTATAATGAATGTTTAATAACATGAACATTCTTCTCGAAAGTCTCCGGTAAGTCAAAAAACAAGCTTGGCGACGAAAGCAATCTTGGACACAAGGGTATGGCAGACATGCATCTGGATTCCCCGATGTTTCATTTATCACACAACTTGAACATGGCCAAAATGCCTGTGTCAAAATATGTGGCCAGTGTGACTCGGCCGGTGGATTGGCCATGTCCGGGGAGGGAATGGGTATCCCAAGCCCCATTTTCGTTTTGGGTGCCTGCATGATGCTCAATCATGGACCACTCCCCCCCCCCCCCCCACCCTTAACTGTTGCCTCAGCGGCCTCTCTACCACAACGAGTAGCGGAGGAGGCCCCACCACGCACCAGGAGGAGGCCAGAACAGTGCTATGGGAGGATGGCGTCACAGGTAGATGCCATTGGAGAGCCTACGTTTGAAAATGATTCACTAGCCTACCAGGCATTTTTACTAATCAGTCCCCACAAACCCACCAGGGAGACTTTTGGGGAGAAAAGGCATAAGACGGCCTGGGAGAACTGCTCCATGAGAGCCAGTGCAGGTTCAGTTTGTGAGAAATGCGTAAAAGGGGCGTGCATTACAAGCCCTTCCCAGCCTTCCTTGACTCTCACCATGACACACACCCTGGAGTAAGGTAAGTGGATTGGATATGGTAAGTAACCAATCCTGGGAGTGGGTGGTGTATATATGTAAGTGTGTATGAATGGTTTGGTGTTGGTTAGTTGAGTGAGGACAGGAGGCGGAGAACGCCCCGGAGCCCAGAGAGGGAGCGTGTCATGGAGTCTGTGGAGCATTTGAGGGTGGAAGGAAGTAAGGAAGGAAGGAATGAGTGAGTGGGTGGGTGGGTGGAAGTAGAGATTGGTGGTGGTAGTAAGGGGTGGTGGTAGTAAGGGGTGGTGGTAGTAAGTGGTGGTAGTGGTAGGAGAGGGGCAGCAGTGGTAGTGGTAGAGAGGTGGTAGTAGTAGATGAAGGGAGGTAGTGGTGCCAAGAGAGTAGTAAAGGTGGAAGGAAGGAGGAGAAGTCCACACCAGAGATAGTAGGTGGTAGTGGTAGTAATGAGTAGGGAAATAGAGACTAGCAACATCTAAGGGTGGGGGCAGAGTGTGAAAACGGAGGGACAATAAAACGGTGGGAGAACATTTTGCAGGGGCAGGTGAAACCTGTGTGTGCAAGAGGAACAGGTGGAACTGAGCGGAATGAGGTACTATACCCATAACACCCCTAGAGTACCAAGTGTGCTAGGTCGGGGACATCTAAAACACCCCCAGAAGACACGTAGCCATCATCTAGGGGAAAATATCAGTAGTTCCAGTCAGGAGTCAAGACACAGGTGTCAATAGAATGGACATCCCCGATCAGTGGCTGCTGGTGTCTGTAAAGTGGTGGGGTGTAAATGTTTTGTCTTAGAACTATCCATCGATAACTATCCATCTACAACACAATTCTCAGAGAAGCAGTAGACTCCATCGCCCCACTAGAAAATATAAGAGCAAAAAGTATCAAATACACCAACTCCTGGTATAATCAAGGCCTACTTGATCTGAAAGCTCTCAAGAGGCAAGCCCTGAAAAAATGGCAATCCAGCCCCTCTGTCCCCACACGTGACTCCTACCTCACAATAGCCAAACAATACAAAAATTCCATTGCTGCTGTTAAAGCTTCCACCTATAATATCAGAATGGACAATGGAAAATCCCAATCGAAGGAATTAATTGCCATCTACAAGGAACTGAGCGTCCCTCCCCCATCCACACATAAAAGATGAGAAATGGTGCAACGACATTCAACGTGCATTGCTTGACAAAATTGACCTACTGCAAGAAAAAATCAAAGCCAACTTCAACAACCTGGCCATGGCTACGCTCCCAATCCATAAGGGCCCTAAACCAGACCTACCGACCTCTCCCAACTTAAAACAACCAACACCTTTTACCTTGGTTTACCTTTCAACCACTGCGAGAACTGACTCTAGGCTCAGCTTTCCAGGCACAGTATGAAGTGCTTTTCTGCTCTTTTGCACTAAAATTGTATTTGGATGCCTGCACATAGTACTTTAAGGTATAGCATGAAAGTGTTTTCTGCCTTCTATACTGACAGTATTCTGATGTTGGCACATAGCACATTCTAGGAATAGTATGAGCGTTTTTTGCCTCCTGCACTAAAACTGTATTTGGATGTTAGCACATAGCATTTCCCAGGTATAGCATGAAAGTATATTCTGCCCTCTATACTGAAACAGTATTTAGATGTTAGTGTTCTCCTAGTTTAGTCTGAAAGTGTCCTCTGCCCGCTTTACTAAATTAGTATTCAGATGTTAGCACATAGCATTCTAGTCTACAGCGGCAACAGACTCTAGGCGCAATACATAAACTATTGCAGCCTCCTATACTAAAATTGCAACTAGCTAACAGCACAAGCTACTGCCAATCATTAAGTCTCCTGTAACTTACTTGCACTCGGAATGTGAACTAGACTGCCCTTGAATCCACTCCCTCCCACGACACAATAAACTGTCCTCGTGACCAATTGACCGACCCAATATGAGTAAAAATCAAAAAATTCAGACCCTACTACTTACCCTTGCTATCCTCACCATCATGCTCTTTGTTACTAAAACAAGCCCTCCCAAGGATAGAAACTTGACTCGGTTCTAGACTGCCCTGTATCTACAAACCTAAAAGAAACAACACTAACAGATTTTACTACCCAACCTAAGAATTCTCCGCCACGCTAACTCAGACTACCAATTCCTGTGCTCGAACTCCCACAAAAAATTATACGAGCCAGAATACCCTCTCATCCAAACATCCTGCAATATCTAAACCCAATAGTACTTTAACGCTAACTGGGTCCCTCATCAACGCTAGATCATTGGTAGCCCACGCTGCTGAAATTGCAGATATCCTAAACCTGGACTTACTGGCCATAACTGAGACCTGGTTACATGAGGCAGCAGGACCAACTCTCATGTTAGCGGTACCTGACAGCTACCAGATGCTTAGAGCAGACCGACCTAATGCCAGAGGTGGTGGCCTAGCCATCATTTTCAAAACTACCCTTCCCATTAGACTTGCCTCGTCAGTACCCTACTCATCCTGTGAAATACTCACAACCAAACTGCCGCTTTCAAATAACCGTACACTAACAATCCATCTGATATACATGCCTCCCTCCCGGGGCCACTAGGCACCTTTTGAAGACGACCTAACTAGCCTTATAGCTAATAGTACAAAAGACCACTCACAAACACCATTGATGGGAGATTTTAATCTTGGCCTTATTGATAAAGACAACAAACATGCCTAATCAATAGCAACCCTGCTAAATGATAATGGTCTTACTCAAAAAGTCCTCTCCCCAACCCACATTAAAGGAAGAAACCTTGATTGGGTATCCGAACTAAACTGCAATATTGCCATCACCGATATTGTCCTGCAACTTAGGCCAGATCATTATTTAATAACCTTCTTTTTTTTTTTTTTTTTTTTTTTTTTATTGAAGCGTCAGCCTAAAATACCACATTGTGAACAACGTGGCATCAGACTTTTGCTACAATGTAACAACATTCATTAAAAAATTCGTCAAAATTTGTCAGAATTTATCCAGCCAAAAACCAGTTCACGGTATTACATAGGATAATCTGGAGGATTCAGTTTCGTGAGGTCAGTCTCAGGACATCAAGCTTTAGAGCATCTATGTAGTCTATTACCGCACAGCTTAATTTTATGCTGTGACCGGCTGCTACATAGGACCACCAATCTCGGGTGTTACAATCTGCTGGGATAAATTCGCCCAGATGCTGATTCCTCTTTGAGGTGGTCTTTGTGCATTTGGTGATGAGATGCTCTAAGGATTCTATTTCGCTATTACAGAAGCGACATAGATTATCCGTAGCTTCTTTAAAGTGGCGACCCCACGTCATTTCCTTTGTTTTGATTGCGTTTAGTCGTAATCTTAGAAACTGCTCACGGTGATGACGGGATGGACAATGCGTTAGGTATCTACTTGTTACATTTAGTTTGTGTTCTCCGATTCCAGAATCTAAGGTGGACTTCAACTGCAGACGTCGCTCGTTATTCTTTGTCCAGCACCATTGTTCAAATTTTGTTTTTATGGCTTGTGGTCTCGTCAGCAGGTCATGCAAGGTCAGATCGGCATTCCTTCTCCACCATATTAGATCTTCTCAGCCCTAAGACTATCAATATGGCACCCGCTCTCCCTACCAGAAATAAGAAGGATATTACTGTTGAAAAACTATCCCTCTCCTATTACTGGACTGGAAAGCAATACCAACCCTGACACACTAGTAAATACCTTCAACAATGCTATGACTAAAGCATTGGACATTATCGCTCCTGTTAAATCGCGCAAAGGCTGGTAGAAAGCTCACTTGAATGCCTGGTTTACTCCCCAACTTAAAGCTCTGATTACAAAAAATATAGCTCCAATCTATTTGGCGTCACTCCCCCACTGAGACCAATAAAAACAATCTACATGAACTCTCCAAACTGTACAAAAAAGAAATAACCAATACTAAAAAGAACACCTTCAATGATAGGATTACTAAAGCTAATTCTAACACTAAAGAACTCTTCTCCGTCCTTCGTGAAATGGAATCCCCAATCCAACCGGTAGACAACGCCCCGAAGGACAAGGTTTGGTGTCCCAACATACAAAATGCTCTATCGAATAAAATCTCTTCTCTCCAATGCAAAATAGCTAAAAAAAAAAAGCCACATTGCCACCCTCTGACCAACAAACACCTCAACTCCCGGAGACCAGAATAATTACACCCTTTAGCTTCAAGGCTATCTCCGTAATTGATACAGAAAAAATCATACTTTCCCTCAAACCTTCAAACTGTAAGGGTGACACTTGCCCAGCGCAAATAATAAAGGATGCAGCTAGGGACCTAGCCCCTTTGATCTCCAAGCTCATAAACTCCTCCTTTATATCAAACACTGTACCTACCAATCTCGTCCCAGTCTTGGGTCCTCCCCTTACTCAAAAAAACAAACCCTGGACACCACCATCCCCACCAACTACAGACTTATCACTTTGCCATTCCTACATAAATTCCTAGATAGGACTGCCTACATACAAATCCAGGACTATATGGAAGCTAATTACCTACTAGGCTCACGGCAATCTAGCTTCCGTCCCCTCCGTGACACGGAAACAGCTTTGCTAGACCTTAAGAGACAAATTGAGGAGCTAAAGGACAATGGAAAAACAGCTCTGCTACTCATACTGGACTTGTCGGCAGCCTTCGACTTCGTGGATCATGCAGTCTTATGCAACCACCTTAGGTCTGTCGCCAACTTCACTGGAGAGGCCATAGCCTGGGTCCAATCCTTTCTAGCTAACCACCCCATGAGTCTTCTCCACTTCAGCCTCCGCGGACCCTATCAAAATAACCTGCGGCGTCCCACAGGTATCCTGTGTGTCTCCCACCATGTATAACATCTTCACCAAGCCGCTGTTTGACAAGTTGGACAGACTGGGTGTCACCTACACTAACTATGCAGATGACGCCCAGATCCTCATACCCCTTTCAGGCAACTTCGAGGCTGACTCAGTATTGGTGAATAAGATCTACATCCTCATTCAGGCATGGATGGCATCACATGGCCTCTGCTTGAATGACGATAAAACAGAGATAACTAATCTTAGGATCTGAAGCGAACATCCAAAAACTAAGGCCAAACTATGCATCCTTCAAAATTGATAACAATACTATCAAGGTGATCTCTGTGGTTAAAACTTTAGGATTCTATTTGGACTCCTCTCACACTCAAGAAGCAAGTCAACTCCTTTGCCTCTATTACAGCCTACACCTGCAAACTAATCTGAGCCTCTTGACCGTACCTTTCTAGTGCTAGCTGTTTGTTTGTTTATTTGTTTATTTATTTAGAATGGCGCGCAAAACCCAGAGGTAACAGGGCGCAACAGAGGTCAGGAAGATAGGATTACATAAAAACTTGGTTACAGAATAAGACCGGCATGAGAAAAAGAGCATTACATTTACAATTACATTGTGTGGGATGTGCATATATACATATAATTAAGCGAGAGCTTACAAATTTACATATTTAGTGCTGTGCATAGGGGCAGTTCGGTTGCACTTACATATTTACATATTTAAGGCTGTGCGTGGTAGTCAGGTTATAACACTGGTGTGAGCAGATTAGATGGCAGGGTTAGTCGTGAGGATCATTGGCCCGCAACCAAGTGAGGGTGTTTCGCCTGAAGCTATAGTAGGATTGGTCTGTCCTAATGTTGAGTGGGAGGGCGTTCCAGTGTTGGGCTGCCAAGACAGGGAAGCTGCGGCCGCCGGTTTTCTTTTGTCTGAAATTGGGTACCTGCAGGCAGTAGGAGTTAATCGATCTGGTGGGGTGGGTGGACGTTTTTTTTTTTATTCTGGATGCGAGATAGGGGGGGGCTGCGTTGTTTAAGCATTTGTGGGTGAGTGATGCCGTTTTGAGAGAGATGCGGTCATGGATTTTGAGCCATTTGTGTTCTCTCCTTTTGTTGGAGATGTGTTCCTTAGAGGGTAGGTTGAGGGCTGTTCTGAGAGCGTTGTTTTGTAATGTCTGTAGTTTGTTGGTTATGCATTTGTTGGCTCCTAGGTACATGGCGTTACAATAGTCCAGTCTGGATAGTATTAGGGCGTTGGCTATGATGATGCAGCTAGCTTGGGTGAGGAAGGCTCTACTTGCCCTGATTAGCTTGCATGTGTAGGCGGTGGAGGATGCTAGTGAGTTGACTTGTTTTTTTAGTGACATGGTTGCATCAAGGTGAAAGCCTAGCGTTTTTACTGTTTTGGCCACTGTGATGGTGTTGCCATCAATGTTGAAGGCCTTATAGTTGGAACTGAGTTTTTTGAGATTG
Source organism: Ambystoma mexicanum (assembly GCF_040938575.1). Taxonomy (NCBI): domain Eukaryota; kingdom Metazoa; phylum Chordata; class Amphibia; order Caudata; family Ambystomatidae; genus Ambystoma; species Ambystoma mexicanum. The sequence goes on along the minus strand of NC_090922.1, from coordinate 1,336,037,160 downwards.
GTATTGGATCCGAGGAGCAGGATTTCGGTTTTCTCATCATTTAGACATAGACCGTGTGTGGCCATCCATGCCTGAATGATGAGATATATTTTGTTTACCAAGGCCGTATCTGAAGCGAAGTTGCCCGAAAGGGGTATGAGGATCTGGGTGTCATCTGCATAATTGGTATATGAGACACCCAGTCTGTCCAACTTGTCAAATAGGGGCTTGGTAAAGATGTTGTAGAGGGTGGGAGAGACGCAGGAGCCTTGGGGCACCCCACAGGTTATTTTAATTGGGTCTGCTGAGGCTAGGGTGGAGAAGACCCTCATAGTTCGGTTGTCCAAGAATGATTGGATCCAGGCTATGGCCTCTTTCGAGAAGTGGGCTGCTGAGGCCAGGTGTTCGCACAGGACTGCGTGATCCACCAGGTCGAATGCTGCCGACAGATCGAGGAGTAGTAACATGGCAGTGTTCCCTTTGTCGTTAGCCTTAATCGATCTTAAAACCCAGATCAATGAGATTGTCTCGGTACCGTGCTGCGGTCTGAAGCCTGATTGGTGGGTGCCTAGTAGTTTGTGAGTTTCAAGATATTGCTGAATCTGCAGGTATGCTACTCTATTATCTTTAACAGGAATGGCACCGTGGTGATGGGCCTGTAATTGGTGGGAATAGCGGGGTCTAGGGTTTGCTTCTTGAGGAGAGGCAGGACCCAAGATTCTTTGAGGTTACTTGGTATGGTGTTGGAGGAGAAGGATACGTTGATTAGCTTGGTTATAAAGGGGGCTAGGTCCCTAGCAGCATCCTTGATTATCTGGGGAGGGCAGTTGTCGCCTTTGCAGTTGGATGGTTTAAGTGAGGCTATAACTTTTTCTGTTTCTGGGATAGATATTTTGGTAAATCTGAAGAGATTCTGGCCTGGACGGTTGGCTGTTTTGGCGTGGTTGCTGGGAGATGCTTCATTGGTGGTGAGAGTCTTTTTTCAGAGCGATTTTGGTTTGGAGAGTTTTGATTTTATTAGTTAGGGCGTTTTGGACGCTGGTGCACCATACTTTATCCTTAATTATATTGTCTGGTGGGGGTATGGGGGATTCTAGTTCCCTTAGTATAGCAAATAGTTCTCTGGTGTTGGAGCTCGATTTTTCGATTCTTTCATTGAATAGATTCTTTTTGGTGAGTAGAATTTCTTTTTTATAGTTGTTTGCACAAAGTTTGAGTTGTGATTTGTTCTCTTCTGTAGGGGAGTTGCGCCATTGGCTTTCAAGTTTCCTTTTGTGCAGTCTAAGTTCTTTCAGATGTGGGGTGAACCAAGTGTTCAGGTGGGCTTGCTGTTTGCTTTTTTGCAGTTTTAGAGGGGCAATGATGTCTAGTCCTTTTTTTATGGCATTGTTATAGTTTTCTACTAGGCATTCTGGTTTTAGATTATCGGGGAGAGCATTGAGGGTTGGCAGTAGTAGTGGTAGGAGGTTGTCAGGGGTTATGTTTTTTTTTTTTGCTCTAGTGGGCAGTGGTGGTGCCATGATTTTTCCTTTGACTTCTTTATTGAGAGATAAGGTGAAGTCAATGAGGTGATGGTCTGTCCAGTGCTGGGGAGTGGTTTTGGTAATGACGGTGTCGCAGTTTAGAGTGGCGATCCAGTCCAAGGTCCTACCTTTATTATGGGTGGGGGTAAGCACTCTTTGGATTAGGCCGTGTTCATCTAGCATGTTAGCTATGGCTTGTGCTGATTTGTCATCAGGGTCGTTTAATCCTAGATTCAAGTCGCCTAGCAATAATATTTGGGTGGTGTCTTTTATGTTGTTGGCTAGGAGGCTGGATAGGTCTGCTTCGAATGAGCCAATGGGGCCGGGTGGCCTATATATTAGATGGATGGTTAAGGTGCGACAGTTGGAGATGGGTAGTTTGGCTACTAGGAGTTCGCAGGATTTGAGAGGTGCTTGAGGCAGTGGTCTTAGCTCGAGGTTTGTTTTAGCTATGATGGCTAGGCCGCCTCCTCTGTTGTTGGGCCTGTCCATTCTGATTATTTGGTAGTTTTCTGGAATGGCTATTGAGAGTGCTGGGCCTGCTGCTTCGTGCAGCCATGATTCAGTGATAGCTAGGAGGTCGAGGTTGTTTGAGGATAAGGTGTCTGCTATTTCTGTGGCATGGGCCACTATCGATCTGGCGTTGATCAAAGCTCCGGATATAGTGGTAGTATTGGGTGTATCCTGGATTGTTATAGGGATGAGTTTGGGTTGGGTGGAGTTGTAGCAGGGTGTGATGTGGTTCTGGTGGATTTTGGTGTGTTGCAGGGTGGGTCTCTTGTTGTGATAGATGGGCTCGTAGAGACGGGGTAGTCTGGCTCGTAGTCTAGTGTTTCTTTCTAGGGTTGGACAGGGTGCATTTTCTGCAGGGTACATGGTTATGGTAGCAATGAAGATGGTAAGGTGTAATATATGTATGAGGAGGTACGGTAGGGTGGCTGTTTGGCTCTTGCTGAGGTACATTGTACGGTTTGGCATGTGTAAATAGACAAGGGGTTTACCTGAATTCGCAACTCAGGCTAAAAATGGCATGTGCAAATAGATGAAAATAGACAAAGGGGTTCATCTGAATTCAGTAATCACATTTGGGCTAAAGGTGGCATGTGCAAATAGATGCAAATAGACAAGGGGTTCACCTAAGAACAGTAATCACATTTGGGCTAAAGGTGGCATGTGCAAGTGGGCAAGGGGTTCACCTAACTTCAGTAATCACATTTAGGCTAAAAATGGCATGTGCAAGTAGATACAAGGTTCACCTAAGATCAGTAATCACATTTAGGCTAAAAGTGGCATGTACAGATAGATACAAATAGGCAAGGGGTTCACCTAAGAACAGTAATCACATTTGGGCTAAAGGTGGCATGTGCAAGTGGGCAAAGGGGTTCACCTAACTTCAGTAATCACATTTAGGCTAAAAGTGGCATGTACAGCTAGATACAAATAGTCAAAGGGGTTCACCTAAGATCCAGTAATCACATTTAGGCTAAAAGTGGCATGTACAGATAGATACAAATAGGCAAAGGGGTTCACCTAAATTCGGTAATCACATTTGGGCTAAAAATGGCTACAGACATATAAATAGCTCTAGTTCTATAATTTTTTGTATCATTAAAGCAAGCAGATATAATTAAGCAGAGGGAGTCAGCTGGGTAGGTCGTCGTACAAGTAGATATAGTAAGCAATCACTAATAGGGGTAGGGACTGGAGTCTGTAGTTTTGTGCATCACTACAAAAGTACTGGCTGATGGTATGGGCGACTTGTGTCAGGCTCAGATAGAGGCTGTATCACCCTAGCCAATGCTCTCATGTCGAGATTAGATTATTGCAATGCCCTGTATTCAGGAGCTAATAAATATATCACAGACAAAATTCAAAGATTGCAGAACAATGCCTTGAGAGCAGCGTTGAACATCCCCCATAGAGAACACATTACCAAATTCAGAAAAGAGGTTAACTGGCTGAAAATAAAGGATAGAATCTTCCTTAAAACAGCGTCCCTCACTTCCAAATGCCTGAACAACCTTGAACCCCCTTACCGGAAAAAATCACCAGAACAGCCATCCGCCTCTCGAGATCTGCTAACACATTTATGCTCGAGATTCCCAGGTTCACATGATCGACAGCGGGTGGAACAAGTTTACCTGTTAAAGCTTCAAAATTCTGGAATAAGCTCCCACTTGACCTCAGACTAGAACAACCCTACCCTAAATTTAGACATAAGGTAACAAATGGCTGCGCACTAACAACCTTTAACCAGATTTACCTTACACCCACCACTCCCGGCTTTCATCTGACATGACTTTTGCACACCTCTGAGCCACACTGTACTTTAGGCGAGTATGTATATATAAATATATATGTCCATGTTTCCTCGACTCTCTAAGGATACGCTCTGTATTAATGTATGTACTTGTTGTACTTGGTGTTATGCACTGTAACTAAGCTATAAGAATTCTTGTACTGCAGCGCCCGGCTACCTAAGGCTTTGGTGCGCATTACCAATAAATAAAGAAACAAACCTTCAGGGAAGTAACCATACCCGAGAGCCTACTAATCATGAAATGCATAAAACCATTGCTGTGCAAAGGTGACATCTGCCCAGCAAGCATAATCAGACTGTGCAGTAGCATTATCTCCCTTCATCACAGCCTTCATTAATGCTTCATTCACCTCTGGCATTGTACCCGCCTCCCTCAAGGAAGCATGGGTTCGGCCTCTTCTGAAAAAGCCTACATTAGACCCCGATTCCCCAAACAAATACAGGCTGGTCACCACGGTGCCTTTCTTGTTGAAGATTTTGGACAAGGCTGCATACCTACAGATTGTCTTTTACCCGTGATGTTATGCATGTCCAGAAAAGACTATCTGACTTTCGCCCCCGGAACGGCACATAGTCAGCTCTGCTAGACTTACAAAATCAGCTTCTAGAAAACATGGACAAAGCCAAGGCTGCACTTCTTTTGCTCCTCGACCCGACCACAGCATTTGACCTGGTCGACCACAAGATCTTAGACACTGCATACACTCTGCCCACTTCTCCCAAGAAGCCACCATCTTGATAACATCCTTTCTGGAGGGCCGGGCCATGAGGGTTTTCTCAGACCAGGCTTCAGCCGACCCATCCCCTATTGGTTGTGGGTTGCCACAATGCTCGTGCACCTCCCCTACCCTCTATAACCTCTTCACCCTACCTCTATTCAACGACCTAGAAGAATCCGGCATAAGCATCACCAATTATGCTGATGACACACAAATTCTTCTCCCTTTATCCGGTGACTATGAGGAAGACCTGAAAACCTTACAGCATATTTATGCAATCATCCAGGCCTGGATGGCAGCCAACGGCCTTTGTCTCAACGGGGACAAAACGGAAATCTTACTGGTAGGCCCAAACTAGATACTAAAAAAACTAGACAGCAAATACTGCAATTTCTAAATCGAAAGCACTATAATCCCTGCCTCAACCGCAGTAAAAACATTAGAAGTGTTCCTGGATTCCACACTATCCATTGATAGACAAGTCGGTTATATTGCGTCATCAGCAGCACTCCCAACGAAAATCATTAATGCCATCAAACCTCACCTCCTCCAAAACAGCCTCAATATTGCAAGAGCCACCATAGACGCAAAATTGGACTACTGTAATGTCCTCCTTCTAGGTACTTCATCCAAAAATATTATTAGACTACAAATAACTCAAAACAATGCCCTCAGAGCCGCTATCAGCATCCCCAAGAGAGCATATTTCTCAGGCTAGACAAGACGCCCACTGGCTCCCTAGTAAAGAGCAAATTCTGTTCAAGACTCTCACAATCACTCACAAATGTCTATCGCAATCAGCACCCCCCTATCTCACCGAACGGATACACCAAGCACCTGCCCTCAGACCCAAACATGACCTGAGGGCACGCTTATTCAATGGTCACTTGTGTTTGTGCCAAGTTTGTATCGCTCCAACTCGCAAACCCCGCCTAGATTTTTTTAATGGGCTTTCTAGTGGGGGAGAGACCTTAACTATAGCTACTGCCGTGCTGATTTGTTGAAAATTACTTGGTGATATTTGATGGCAAGCAGGGCTAAGGTAAAGGTTTTGCCTGCAGGTGGGGAGAGTCGACGTTCCCGGACAGTGGAAACCCATGCTCTGAGCGGCGAGTGTTGGGTAGACCCTGCTTCGCTGTGCCGTGCTGCGTTTTTGCTGGAGGAGCGTTGCAGAAGTCTGCTTTCCATTTCCCCTGAAGGTGGTGCTTCCACTAAAAACACCCCACTCCCGATGCAGAGTGTGGTGTTTGCAGAGTGTGGTGTTTGCAGAGTGTGGTGTTTGCAGAGTGTGGTGTTTGCAGAGTGTGGTGTTTGCAGAGTGTGGTGTTTGCAGAGTGTGGTGTTTGCAGAGTGTGGTGTTTGCAGAGTGTGGTGTTTGCAGAGTGTGGTGTTTGCAGAGTGTGGTGTTTGCAGTGTGTCCAAGAATGTCATGGAGGAGACGCTGCCTTGCAACATCAGAGGGCTGCAATGACTGCAGAGGACCCGCAGCCAAGTAAGATGCATGATGGAGATAATGGGGGGATCGGTGTAATTTGTTTGCCTGCTCAATCTGCTATAACATCAGCCACTATATCTACAGAGGGATCTGCAAACTGCCCCTCACTAATAATACACTCTAGCAGGAGGTGTGACTCTATTCCAGGGGGGGCGCCTGCAGTAACTTTGTTCCTTTGAGAGTCCCCTGATCCTTACCTTGACCATACTGTCCCTTCGTCCCAGCAGACGAATGAGAAATCTCGTCCCCACTCGCTAAACGCCCCTGGAAAATCATCCTCCTGCAATCGCCCTGACCTTGATACGACAGACGTCACTGGCAAATTACTGACTAAGGAGGCAGTCTATCCGCCTCAGCGACAAGGAATGAGAAAACCCTAGTGCGCTTACACAATCGACTGTAAAACTTGCCCCCTGCCGGCCTTTCAGCCGCAGACCTAACAGAAGCCATAAGTGAGCCTCAGATCAAGGATCAAATGTCTTCAGAAGAGGTGCATTCAACAGAACCACAGCTCGGGGAGGTAATGGCACCTCCTGAAATGGAGCTGTCCTTTAAGAAACCACAGTATGGACCCCATAATGAAAGAAAATAAAGCGGTAGCCTCTTCCTCCAAGGTCAAAGTCGAAGCGGTAAGAAGGGGAGGGTGCTTTGCGTTAAAATCAATCAGTAAATCCCTTTCGGAATACAAGAAAATTAAATGGCACTTCAAACCAAGGAATACCCAGCCTCTTGTGCAAGCAGTTAAAGAACACAGAGACAGGCAGGACAATAACATGGGTAATGCTATTGGGAAGTCATCCAAGGATAAAGATGGGCTAGATGTATCGGATGCCGATCTGCTGGCGCGTATGGACACTTCTGCTCCATCTCTCTGTGTGATCGACCAAATGGTAAACAATGTTTTGAAGGAGACTGGGTGCTACCCTTCTGGGGCTGGCAGCTTAACGGTGAGCCCAGAGGAGAGATGACTAAATGTGTAGACCACTCTGACCCCGGACCTGAAGATCCAGCCTTGGTTAATGAATGCAGTGAAGATGAAAACGAGAGTTACACGTTCATGCCAGTAGAAGCTTCAAGCTCCAATATGGAACCCAGACGGGATCCGGCACAGAGAGCGTCAACCCTGGTGGAAAATAATGTATTGGCAGGCTGTCTTGCGAAGAAAATTGCAAGCGGAACTCTGTAATTGTGTATGGCCAAATCCCACAGTAAGGGAAAGAGGTTAATTGGGGAAGTAGGAATAGACATACTCTAGCTTGTCCTTTTCCCCCAAAAAGTTGAAAAGTGCCCAGGAAATCGACAATGCCCAAATTCCTAAGGCCAAATCACCCAGGCCAGCAGGACTGATATTCAATAAGGCCAACAATGTGATGCTCCCTAGGAAGCAAGAGTCTCAACGACAACGGCCATTGAGCTCAAGTGAAGAGTCGAGCGAAGACTCAGATTTGGATACAACTTGGAAACCATCAACTCACCAAGCATTTAGAGATACGGGGGAGGCGACAACAAACACCAGTGAGAGAGCCCCTACACAAACGGCTTTGGAGAAAGGCAGCTGGGATGTTCAAATTGCTCACGTCCAGGCCGCTATTGGATCAATGGTCTCGATCACTCTAGCCCCCTTTTTAAGAAACTGTACGAAAATTTAAACGACGACTTCAGGGACCAGTCAACTCTCCAAGCTCTAATGCACTCTAAGCTCATTTTGATCTAATCCCATATCGAAGCACTAAGAGAAAAAACGTCAAGTGAAAAGGAGACGGAGGGGATGATGTTCAAAACGCTTGTCGAGTTAATTGAAGAAGCAAGAGAAGATAAAAAAGCATTCCTAGAGTGCTTTCAAGATACCATACCTCTAATGAAAAATAAAGGAAATATTGGGAGCAGAAAAAGTGAGGCCAAACGGGTCGAAGTAGATTTGACGTCAAGCCCATCTCCACCAGCCCCTCTCAAAGGTAATTTTCGAGGGGATTGGGTCCTCCGACGTATTCCATATCTGACAGTAATCACCACAGCTGTGCTGCTTTGGAAAATCTTTGACGTTGATATGCCACCCTCGAGGACCTCCTCCAATGGCCAACGTCACTGGATGTTATAAGTAGGACGCACGACACCCGTAGCCTCAGTTGTTTGCTTCGGAGATCTCGGCGCGCCTCGACTCTTTGGAGTTCCTGTTCTTTCTCGGTTCTTCGAACCTGTTTCGTATTGTGAAGTCTTTCTTCGTGAAGATGTCTACCTCGTCTTCCACACCGCGTCTGGGCTTTAAGAAGTGCCGGGACTGTGGGTCCAAGATGTCGGTTACGGACTTGCACAACGCCTGCCTCTGGTGCCTCGGGGAGGCCCATGACACGGATGACTGTCGACTGCCAGTCGCTCACGCCAAAAGCCTTGCGGGAGCGCAAGAAGAAGTTATTGGTAGGTAAGGTGTCCAAGCCACGGAAGTAGAGGTCTGCGGGGCTTTCAGCGGACGATTCGAGGGGCGACTCTCCGCGTCGTCATCGGAAGTCCAGTGGGTCTCGGTCCCAGAGTCGGTCCCGCCACTCCTCTGCCTCTTCAGCGGGTCGCTTACCCCACCAAGCATGCGACGCCAGAGGAATGGGCTTCCTTCGGGAAGAAAAGGTTGGCGATTCTCGAATCGCAGGGCACTCGTCCATCCGCGCCTCCGAGTGGCGTCGGTCGTGATCGGTCGAGAGACACCGCTCGCACGCCTTCGGGCTCGGGTGGTCGTCACGATTCGCAGGAGAGGTCCCGCTCGGAAAAGGGGAATCGTTCTCGGCATGCCCGTTCCAGGTCCCGGTCCTCAACGCGCTCGAGACCGTGTGAACCTGTGGTGTCTTCAAGGAAGACGTTGACGCTGGTGGAGCCGAGGTCGTCGACGGACTCTTTCGAGGCCCCGCCTTCGAAGAAGTCATCGGCGCCCCAGCTGTCTAGGGATACGGTCGGGGCCCCCAGCCTCGAGGACACTGTCAGCACCATCGATGCTGTCGGCGCCGCGTTCGGCGTCAACGGCGTCGAGGCTGTTTCGACGGGGGTTGCCCAGGGCTCGTTGGAACTGCCTAGAAAGGCTCTGGCAAAGGCCAAGCATGGCTTTGTTCCACATTCTGTGCCTTCTTTCCGCCAGCTTGAGTTTATTTCAGAGGTGGATGAGGGCTCTGATGATGGCATGGTTCCGGATACGGTACCGGATGATATTTTCTCGGGCCTTAGCCAAATTGAAGACCTTCGGCAATCCCTGCACGATGCCAGTGGGCTGGACACCTCTCCGGAGGTGGAGTTTTGTAGGCCTGAGCATGGCACTCATGCCGACTCTTTGTACCGCGCCTTATGTCCAGGGTCACCGGGTACTTGGGATGGTCTGCTTCCCCAGGGAATTTTCTGCAGGATGACCTTATGGATATCCTCGACCAAGGTCCACCAACTGACCCGGTACTGCCGTTCCATATGGCTCTACAGAGGAGGGTGACGGCGGCTTGGACTGCTCTGGAGAGTCTCCCGGCAGTGGGCAAGTCTTTGCCGCGAAAATACCGCCCAGCCAGTAGCGACCCCTGCTACTTGACCAAGCACCCCACTCTGGAGAGTTTGGTGGTGCAGGCAGCTACGGCCCGACAAAGCAGGCGTCGTATCCTACCATCCCTCCTGATGGGGACGACAAGCGTTTTGACGGCTGGGCGAAGAAAGTGTTTCCTTCAGGGGTTATGGCGCTTCAGTTGGCCAACTCCGTATATGCCTTGTCACGTTTCACGCACACTCTGTGGAACTGTTTCCTTAGCGGCTGAACATATTCCCAAAGGGGACGAACGGGATGGTTTCCTTGCCATGGTTCAGGGTGGCAAGGATGCCATGTGTGAGGCCGTTCAGTCGGGTTTGGACATGGCAGATTGCGTCAGCCGGTCCATGGCGGCGAGCACCGTGATAGGCAGGTTTGCGTGGTTGCGGAAGTCGGGGTTTGCTCCTGATGTGCAGGCCCGGCTCCTCAACATGCCCTTTGACGTGGAACATCTTTTTGGCAGCAAGGCTGACGAGAGCCTTGAGAGGTTGCAGACCTCCAAAGCTGCAGCGAAGTCGTTGGGCGCTGCAGTTCGCCAACCTCCGGCTTTTCGTCCTAGGGGACAGCATTGGAGCGGAGGTTCCTTTCGTTATTACTCCTCCTTTGGTAAAGCGAGAGGAGCTGCCAGTCAGAGGGGCCACCGTAGGAGTGCCAGAGGTGGAAAACAAGGTACTCGAGGTGCCAAGGCCGCTCGGGCTGTTGCCTCTTTGCCCTCAGGCAACGCCGCAGCCGCTTCAGCTCAGTCATGAGGCCTTGTCCCATGGTTCGCTGGTTGGGGGAAGGCTGGCGCAGCATCTTGCAGAGTGGCGCGCCATTACTTCAGATGTGTGGGTTCTGGAGATCGTAACCCACGGCTACTGTCTTCCTTTCCGGCAGAGGCCTCAAGACAATCCACCGGGGAATCTCTTTGAAGAGTCCGGATCTGCTCCTGGTGCAGGAAATTCAATCCCTGCTGGAGAAAGGCGCCATAGAACTGATACCTGTAGCGGAGAGGAATAAGGGATGGTATTCCCCCTATTTTTTGATTTTCAAGAAAGACTGGGGATTGAGACCCATCATGGATTTGCGCGGTTTGAACAAACTCTTCAGGAAGGACAAGTTCAAGATGGTTACTCTCTCTCAAGTCCTCCAGGCCCTTCAACCTCAGGACTGGTTGGGGTCTCTCGACCTCAAGGACGCTTATTTTCATGTGCCGATACTTCCAAAGCACATGAAGTACCTGAGGTTCGCGGTTGGCGACTCGCACTTTCAGTTTCAGGTCCTGCCGTTCGGATTGACCTCCGCCCGAGGGTCTTCACCAAGCTCATGGTAGTGGTGGCAGCGCACCTCAGGAAAGGGGGGATTCACGTCTACCCCTATCTGGACGATTGGTTGATCAGGGCGCGCTCTCCTGAGCAAGTCCTGGATCATCTGTCAGTCACCTGCCACTCCCTCGACAAGCTGGGCTTCTCCCTCAACTTGAAGTCCCATTTGACACCAACTCAGAGGCTCCAGTACATTGGAGCAGTGCTCGACACGTCCCTGGGGCAGTGTTTTTTCCTCCCCAGGTGAGGGCTCTTCACATTCAGCAGATGGTGCACAAGTTTCAGCTTGCCCAGAGTCTCCCAGCGTTCGAGTTCTTGAGATTGCTCTGCCTCATGGCATCCTGCATTCTTCTGGTGCCAGAGGCCAGGTTGCAGATGAGATCTTTGCAATGGGCACTCAAGCTCCAGTGGTCTCAGTCCTCCGGCAGGATGTCAGACCCTGTTCAGGTGCCGTCCTCGGTCGCCCAGGACCTTCTGTGTTGGGCCGTCGAAGACAATCTGATGAAGGGGGCTCCATTTTGGCTACCCTGGCCGGAGGTGACTATCGTGACGGACGCATCCCTCACGGGATGGGGAGCTCATGCCAACGAGTTGAGTCAGCGGTCGTTGGTCTCTGTCGGAGTCCAGACTCCAAATCAATCTGTTGGAGCTGAGGGCCGTCGGGCTAGCCCTGAAGGCTTTTCTGCCGACTGTGCGAGGGAAGAATGTCCTGATCCTGACGGACAACACGGTGGCCATGCACTACCTCAACAAAAAGGGGGGGCAGGGTCACTTCCTCTGTGCAGGGAGGCGATGCAGCTCTGGTTCTGGGCAATCCAGCAGGAAGTTTCGATCTCGGCAGTTCATCTGGCCGGAGACGAAAACGAGACGGCGGACGCTCTGAGCAGGCAGAGCGCAATCTCTCACGAGTGGGATTTGGCTCAGGAGATTCTCCTGGAGATCTTCGCCCTTTTGGGGACCCCTCAAGTGGATCTCTTCGCCTCCAGTGTCAACCGGAAGTGCGAGAGGTTCTGCTCGCGGGAATCTCCTCCAAAAGGAGCCTTAGGAGACTCGTTCGTGGTGGAGTGGTCACTCCCGCTGCTGTACGCGTTTCCTCCAGTCCCCGTCATCCCGCAAGTACTGAGGAGGTTACGGAGGTTCGGTTCCCGGATGATCCTCATTGCTCAGCGTGGGCCCAGAGGACGTGGTACCCGGACCTTCTCGACTTATCCATCTGCCCTCCACGTCGTCTTCCCTACCGAGACGATCTGCTCTCACGGGAGGGGGGGGTCAGGTTCGCCATCTAGAGGTCAGATCCCTCAACCTTCACGCTTGGTTTCTGAAAGGTTGAGGTATAAGGATTGGGACCTCTCTGAAGACGTGATGGAGGTGTTGCTCTCGGCCAGACGGCCACCAACAAAGTCCCTGTACCGTTGGCGTAAGTTCTGCGACTGGTGCAGGGTTAAGAATGTGGATCCTTTTGCATGTGGCATTTCCATGGTTCTGTCTTTTTTGCTTTCTTCGGCCCACAGAGGCTTGCAAGTGGGTACCATTGAAGGTTACCTGGCGGCGCTGTCGATATTTAAGCGCTCGTCTGAAGAGTGTTCCTATTTTAAAATTCCTTTAATTTCTCAGTTTCTGAAAGGGCTCACTAATGTGTTCCCTCCGTCACCTTTCTAGGTGCCCGGTTGGGATTTGAACCTTGTTCTCAAGTTTCTGATGGGTGCTTCGTTTGAGCCTTTGCATTCATGCCCTTCTTGACTGTTAACTCTTAAAACTGTATTTTTGGTTGCAGTCACTTCCGCTCGCAGAGTGAGTGAGTTACAGGCACTTTCAGTTAAGCCACCCTTCACTGTGTTTCATAAGGACAGGGTTGTCCTTAGAGCTCGTCCTTCCTTTCTTCCGAAGGTGGTGTCGGAATTTCATTTAGGCCAGAAGGTTGTTCTTCCGGCGTTTTATCCTCCTCCACGTCCTGGTAAGGAAGAGGAGAGGCTCCATCCTAGGAGAGCGTTAAGCTTTTATATTTCACGCATGTCCGGGGTCAGAGTGGACGATCAACTCTTCATTTGTTACGCTGGAAAGCGTTTGGGACAAGCTGTGACGAAACAGACTTTGTATCGCTAGATTATTCTGGTTATTTCTGAGTGTAAGCGCTTGGCGGGTAAGGACTCACCGGTCGGCTTACGGACCCTTTCCACCAGGGGTATGGCTGCCTCTACTGCCCTACAGAGGGGTGTTCCTATTCGTAACATCTGTGATGCAGCCACCTGGGCTTCGGTACATATTTTTGTACGTCACTACTCCCTCGATTCCATCCGGGGGCAGGATCTGGCCTTTGGCAAGGCGGTCCTTTACTCTGCAATTTGATTGGGCATTCTAGATTTCTGATTTCTAAATTCTTTTCCCACCTCCTTGCATTGGTACTGCTTTGGGAGTCTGTCATAGATATGGAATACGTCGGAGGACCCAATCCCCTCGAAGAACAAGTTACTCTTACCTGGTAACGTTCTTTAGATGGGATGGTCTGACGACGTATTCCATATCGCTCCCTCCCTGCCTTCCCCGCTACAGAATTTCTTATGCGATTGCAGCTTACTTTTCCGCTAGGCTTTGTGTGTCAGACTGGCAGAAGACTGGTGCCACACGTTCTGGGAAAAAACTACAACTGAGGCTACGGGCGTCATGCGTCCTACTTATAACATCCAGTGACGTCGGCTGTCGGAGGAGGTCCTCGAGGGTGGCGTAACAACATCATCGACGCAGGACGCAGTCGCCGAAGATTTTTCGAAGCAGCACAGCTGTGGTGATTACTGTCATAGATATGGAATATGTCGTTGGACCATCCCATCGAAAGAACGTTACCAGGTAAGAGAGTAACTTGTTCTTTGCTTGCGGTCGGACTTGATGTTCGGGCCCCATTTGAGACATGGACTGTCCCCAAGTGTATTCCAGTAATGTCCCCGGACCTGCTGCAGTACCCAGGCTGATTCGGACATAGGCTCAAATCCAACTGGAAGTTTTCCTACGACTCTAACAGGCTGCAGCACAGAGAGAACATCTGCAGTAGAGGTGGACATGTCAGTTGAACCGGCTGGAAATACTTCGACAAACACAGATCACTTCCTAATTTTTAGCAAGGACTTGCAAAAACAGACCAGAAGCTCAACGAAAACAAAAGGAAAGATATTACATGATTCATTTAAAAAATCTAAAAACACACCAAAGATAAAACAAGGGGTGGCGGCTTGAGGAGCTTCATCAGAAACAGTTTGTTAAACCAACTCATACAATGACTTCAAAGGAAAGCCACTGTGCAGGATCTAAAGCAACAACCTTGATCCAGGAACTACTTGGAAGAAAACCTAGGTCATGGCCTGTGCAGGAAGAGAGGATCGATGCAGAAGATCCCTTGCTGCAACTTTCCTCATATGAGGATTACCAGGCCGAAGACTCTGGGGAGGAAGCATCATCAGATTTCAATTTAAGTCATGGGGGCCGAGAAGAACAAGGACAAGAACCCCATGCACTACATCCAGCCCACAGAAACAATCTTTGAAACACTAGAGGACAAGTGGACTAAAGTACTGGCGAAGAGTGCATCCTCCGAGAAACTGTCCTTTTTGCTAGATAGAATGATCAAAAGGTCCCGTAAGGATAGACCGTCCTCTGACCAGCGTAGAGACTGCTGAAAATGAGACTTGGACACCCAGAAACATTCAAGTCCAGATGGTCAAAGTTACAGGACACCCCACAAGATAGCCGAATGGTGATCTTGGAGAGGGTCCTGAAGGCCAGCAATGTTTTAATTCTGAATCGTGCCAACATATGAGTCTATTACACCATGTACCACAACTTCGAGTAATTAAATCCAAGGATATTAAGATAGTGGATTTCCTAAGTGAGCTGGAAAACAATCAAGTGTGTATGCATATGGCTTCACCTGCCTTGTCAGCTCTTATAAAGCAAACAATGATCTGCGAACCTTGGGCGTTTACTTGAAAGAATGTAAATCATCACTCATTTGACGCCCAGAAACTTCACGGGTCACCTAAGGGAGAGAGCTCGAGACCTAAATAGAAGTCACTGCATAGAAACAGAGGGAGCCACCAAACCAGGAAGATAAGCCAGTGGTGCTTCATGGTCCAGACTCGCCGAGGATCACCATAGGGGTGTGGGAAGACTCAGGAATCCGCATGTGGAACCAGATCCGGGAGTACAGACAACATAGCTGGGCTTGACAAGAAGCAGTACTGGGATTGGCTCGCTAGAGCCTTATCCCCTGCCCCCAGGAAGGAGATCGGAAATGGACCAGGAATGCTGCAGATCGGATCCTGGAATACTAGAGTATTCGATCATCTGTATCTCTAGACCCAAGAATGATTAAATTGGACATTGTATGCGTGCAAGAATCCTGGCTCAGGATGACCCCCTTGCTGGACGATTTTCACAGGATACTTAAATAAGTGGTAAATGGGATACGGGAAATAACAAGTTCTGGTTTACTGACACTGATCAACAATAAATCTGTGGGCAAGTCAAACACACTAATCCTTTTATCCAAATAATAACACTCCAGTTACTGGACTGTTCTTATGATAAAAAGGTAAATCTAGTATTTATTAACCTGTACTGGAATCCTAATGCCATAGTTGCAAAAACTTTCATCCATCCAATGTATAATGGCTACATACACCACTAGATGACCCATGGCTAATCATATGTGGTGATCTAAATATTGACTGCCTGGGCACTGCTTTGAGAAGTGACAGGCGGCCTGAGGGAAAAAAAAAATGAAAAAGATAATCTGCTCTCAGGACTGGGTGGAGGAAACTGCCTTGGGAGATATATGGTAAATTGCCACGTGAAGGGAGATCTGGCAGGAGCCACAACTTGGCACTCGGGGACATCAAGATCGATGTTGGATTACGTCTTTGAAGAAGGGTCCATCTTCCCCCTAGTAACATTGCTGAGGGTAATACCTATAGAACAAAGTCATCGCGATCTGTTGGTGTTAACCTGTGTGAGATTGTCTGAGACTGGAAGGGGAAAAAAAGAAACCCAAATGTTGGAACCCAAAGTTGACAGTGAAACCTAGCAGAAACAGACTCTGAATCGGCCCCGAGACAGTGCCCCAGCTCACAGAAAGACTGAGACTGGCAAGAGAAGATAGCAGAGGGGTCAAGTACACAGCTTAGCTATCTTTAAGGAGGAATCAAACGGAGGAACAAAAATCCGCTTTAACCCAAAGCATGTACCGTATGCAAAAATTGCAGACCAAAAGTGTGTACTGCTATGTGATTTGAGGAGCTTCAAAACCCTCCCAATGGTATCTGTGGGTCTTGCAGTGAAAAAGAAGAAACAGAAATACAGGAACTGGATCTTATCTCAGAGCCATTCTCTACCAGAATGACGCTGAACGCATGATGCAGGCCTTGGACACGAACTTGAGACATTTATGGCAACTGCTAAATGGCAGGGAATCAGATAATGCCTTGTTACAACTTAACCAAATCCACCAACATGGGTCGACTATCACTATATGTGAGAATTGTCTGGAAAGCCTTGACGATCTTTGGCAAATTGAATACTCCTGAGTGCCCTCCTCATTTTGAAATCAGGATGAAGGAATCTGGGATGACTGACTGCCCATTAAACCAATAGTGAAAAAAATGTCTAAACCTTGGCTTGTCGGTCGAAACCCTATGCCGATATCCTTACTGGTCAAGAGACCCATGTGGGCGGCAGATTGGAACGAAACTGAAACCAAAAGAGCATCCTCCAGGATCCACACCCTATCAAGAGTGTTTACTGGCCTACCCAACATAACTCCTCAGTATCTGAGGAAATTCCCGATTGCTAGATACAGGGATTTTCTTCTGAGATTAAGATTGAACTTTCTCCATAGGAAAGTAACATTACATAGATATGGTGGAAGGGCAGAAGACTATAGATGCCGCCTATGTAATGCTCAAGCAGAATCATGAAAACTTCTGATCCTTTTCTGCCCTGAATTGAGAACAGAGCGCACACCTTTCTTGTAGATGCCGATGCCTGGTGGGAGATTCTTTATGGGGGGGGGGGGCTAATGTGGGTCTTACTTGGTCCTTGGCAAAGTTCCTGGAGCTGATTTTCTGGAAGAAATTCAAAGAAGCCCCTCAGCTCTAATCAGGCTCTTCACTCTTTTGAACTTGATGTAATCTCTGTAGTCCATGATGCACTGATTGAGTTAAGTGAGGGAGTGAAGTCTTCCTTTTTTTAGTATGTAAGTGTTCTCTTTGCAAATGGAATGCAATCAATAGCAAAAGATTGTAATAAACTACATGCTTAATAAAAAAAAATAGGTTTTGCAATGTTTTATGAAGAATACTTAATATGGTATGGATGTTTTCTTATAATTTAAATTGGATTTGTATAATGTTTTATGCACTGTTTTTTATAGTATTAATTAGCTATTACTAACGTTTATCGTGTATTTTGTCATTGTTGGATGTTTGTGTACTGATGGTTTATTTTCTTTTCGTGTAAGGTTGCCTTAGTGCAGCCAGTTTCACAAATAATGTGTGCAATACAACCCATTAGATTCATTTTTCAGTGTGTTCATAAGGCCTAGAATAATTTTATTTATATAACTGTCTAAATTGAATTATTGTGTGCCATACTCTGTGGACTCATGAAGGGACCCTGACCCTACACTCATTCACCTGAGAATAAGCCCCATCCTTTCTCCATTGCTACCTTGATTGGGTTTTGGCAAACCTCTACGAGTTCCCTTTTCACTAAAATTAGTGTGGCCTCCTAAAATCTGTCGCC